>NC_052112.1:5625193-5717164 GCF_012273895.1 Zerene cesonia | reverse complement strand
AGATTCACCTGTAGTAATCAAGTCATATTCAGATAACGTGTGACCGTATACAGTTGTAAAACGTTTCCGTGAATTTGTTACAAGGGTCGAAGTGTTTAGTGCCTACACAGGTACTAACCTGTGAGTAAGTCTGGTGTGAATTTCGGTGCTAATTCAATAGACGAACAGTTCCATCGTTCACCAGTATGTGCAGAGAGGCAAGCCGATCTTGCCAGCCTAGCCGCTGCCGCGACGTGCGGCATCGCTGTGGGTTGTCGCCTACACACACGCGCCTGGTCACTCCATAGCATTCCATTTTGTTTAGCGTCCCAGCAGTCACTTTCTGTCCAATTACCTTCAATATCGTGCAAGGCTCTGTGAAAAGGGAACATAATACAGGAACTATTATACAGAAATTGAAATTATAAATGAGAAATCATTTTTTCTGCAATATTGTATTTTAGTAATTTAAGAGAGCTTAGATTTTATTTATGCATAAGTAGGTATATTTAATCTCGCTTTATATATTTAAAAGGTATATAGGTATAATAAAACAAGTTTTTTAAGTGCATGTATATTTTTTGCAATAATTTTCATTCAAAGCACATCCTAATTTAAATATGTTTGTGTTTAAAATTACATATTTTTTGTTATTGAAAACTATTTTGTCCTTTTCAATTCATCACCAGACGTTTGAGATATATCATTCCGGCGAGCTGATTGTGGTGGAAATCCTCGCTGGTATGCTTCACACATCTCATACAAGTAATTAGGTAGGAAGTCGTTGCTTTCACCTTCTCTTCGCCGTAGGAGGCTGTATGCTTCTCGTAGAGTTGGTTTTGGTGCTAATCGTAATTCCAGTTCCACGGCTGATGGAAAATGAGCAGCTAGAGAATATATTATTTCCAGATCTGTTGGCGGTGGATTCAAATGTTTATAATTAGTTACTTTTGATAAAAAGTATTCGGACATAGAAAGACGCGAATCATTTTCATTATATTTTCCCAACTTCATGTCGTATAAGACCGTCTTTTGTCTTTCGGAACCCCAAAATTCTTCTTCAAAGGCAGTATAAAATGATTCGATACTATCAAATTCATTTTTAAAACATCGTGCCCACATAAGAGGAACACCACTCAGGCAAGATATAATAAATGTTAGTTGCTTTTTCTCTGACATATTTAATTCAGATATGTAATATTTCACATTTTCTAAGAAATCCATAGGATGCGTTTCACCATTGTCATCAAAATGTGGTCGATGGTTCAAAGATGCTATTATTAAATTATTTAGTTGTTCTGATGTCATGTGACCCAGCGTCTGCTTTTCGGTATTGTTATCAATTTCAATAATTTTAGATTTATTTTCATTTGTCAAAGATAACTTATCAACATTTTCCGATTTACCTAAATTGGGAAGTGACATATGACTTCTTAATCTAGATGATGGCATATTTTCTAAAATGTCTTCTTGACTTTGGGAGAACCTTACTCCAAGGCCTAAACTAGCAGGCTTGTACATGTTTCCAAAAAGTGCTGAGTCTACACTCTTTTTTCGTCCATGATATGGGTTGTCTTTACAGACTGAACTTGATATTTTGTCGACCATTTCTGATAGACTTGTCACTGATGATTTAATCTGGCGTAAATCAACAAATAAACTCATTTTGTTTGTTAAAGAAAATCGTATTTGTCTTCCATATCCTTTATTTGCATAAAGAACACCTGAAAGGGAATATAGAAAATCAATAATAATCTGACATATTATTCTCCTGAGAAAAAAAATCATATTTTGACTCACACTTAAGTTATAAAGATGTACGGGAATTATTATAAAACAAAATTTTAAAATGTCTTAAGGTGCGTAGCAAGTTCGTAGAAGCAAACACAGCTTACGTGCGCTAGTGACGGGCGGCCAAATGGTACTACCTGAACCCTCCCTTTAACGAGGAATACCGTGGTTGCGACTTTTTATAAACGTACCTATTACGATAACTGGGTTATGGTTGGAATATTAAATTTCATTGACGTGGTGCCTGCCAAGGACAGGCGCTACTTCTGCTTACCGGTGACTTCCGATACCGTGGAAAAAGCTCGCATTTCAAGAACTGATTCATGGACTATTCGTTTCTGTAATTGCCTTTACAAAAATCAGAAATAATTCGACTAAATTGAATAGGTAACTAATGATCTCGAAATTAAAGCTTGATCTCAGATAAACAAGTATTTTTTTACCTAGAATTGTTCAATTACATATTATTGAAATTTTTTTATGTAAGTATACATAATATGTTCTACCAACAGCCGTATACGTAAACCTTGTATATAAAAAAATTATTACATTTCCTAGAGTTTTGAAGTTTAGGTATTACCAACCCCTTTTTAAACTACCCGTGTAGTCATTTACCATTATATACCTTAAAGTTTGGCCTAGAATTATGTAAGCATCTTGCACGCAACGTCATCGGTGACGTGTGATGCCGGAATCTCGTCGTTTCTTCGAAGTTATTTACGCGCCTCCACTTTACATTACGTGTGCAGTAAGGTACATACATGGTTTTGAATTACATGCAAATAAATTGCGAACTTAATTCACTGTTTCACCCTTATCCAAATTAACATTATAGTCAATTCAAGCGCAATCTACTATTCTGCGCCGGCTCTGTAGCGAACATTATCTCATTCGTCACGCAACGCACGTGCGCATACAATAAAATAAAATAATTCCCGTATCAAATTTTACGCGTCTATCTTGATCTAGGAGACAAAGACCCGTATAGACCGGCAAAGGGGACCGTTTTATCATAACTGGTTGTGTTACAGGATAAAAGACCACCGACCTTTTTTGCTAAACCGCTTTGTGTTTTGTTCACGGACATAATTACAAAATAGGTTACAATGTTAATAATTGTTAATGTAAATTTTATACGCTCATGGTCTTTTGTAATCTGAGCGCTACTAAATGTGTCACTGTGTTTCTTCTATAGCCCATAAGCCACTTTTGTCAATGATTGACTGAGTACCAACTTGAGTTAAAATTTCAAACTTATAACTAATTTAAAAGAAACCATAAGAACGGTTGATAGCCATTTTGAAATAACATTCAATGAATTATCAATAAACGCAAAAACTGTTCACAAGCTAAAGCAGCTGTTGTGAGTCTAACCGTCGCCGCAGCCGCACCGCTGATTCGGCTTTAATGATGATTAAACGTTGTATGATTGTTATAGCGTGCGTGTGCTGAACTGCCAGCAGCAAGTTTATATTCAAAAACAAATTGTATCCTTACGTGGAAGTTACCCTTTGTTACTTGCGGTTTACTAATTGATTTAATATGTATTTATGAATTTTATAGAAGTAGCTGAAATACTAAAATTATAAATATACTTTTTATTTTGTAATGATACATACATGTTTAAGGATATGTTACATGAATTTCGTAGCAGTACTTTCCAAAATTTCTGACCTGAAAATCGCAATCGCAAAATTGATCAGGTATAAGATTAAGAAGCAAAATAACGTTTATTAATATTATATTAAACGTTTTATTCAATTTGAATCTGTAGGAATATCATAACGAAATAACGAAGACAAAAATTATATGTTGTCTTTTAATTTATATATGTTTGTATATGTTGTCTTTTATTTTATATGTCTTTTAGTTTGTCGTTTAAATTATATGTTGCTGCAAATAGTAGGGTAGAAATTAACATTAGTTCTGATTTATTTCTTGACAAACAACTGGTCTCCTGTCGCGCGTCAGTAAGCTTCCATGCACCATTAGACACCACTACAATGATACTCTAATTATGTACCATTCGACACACTCACAAAAGCTACTTGTCTAATGACTACTATTAATCAAAGACAACTATGGGTGAATTTGATGTCCCTGTATTAATTATGGAGAGCAATGTATTACACGTTGTTATAGATTGTTGTACATGGAGAGAAATGAGTAGGAATATTATGCAAGCATTTCACGTTCTACAAATACATATCTGTAATCCCATTACAATATTAATGTGAGGTTTATGCTCGTATCCTAAAATCTCCTACAAAATGAGCAAACAATACGAGGAGCATTATCATTAAATTATAATTTTACTTGTTTATGCGGAGCACGCACTTGAAAATCCCATTTCCTGTTTGAATGTGGGCAAACTTAAAGGAGTACATAGGAAGTCGAAATAATTGAAACAAATGCAGGGATTACTCAACAAATTGTACAATACAAGGGCGATTTGTCTAAATCATCCTCTTTAAAGAACAATTGTACTTTAATGGTGTAAATTTCGTTGGAATCAAATTCATATCATTGTTGTTAAATCTACGTAAAATATTAAATAAGCCTGTGAGAATGTTCTTATTAAATAAATAGTATCTATTAGTTACAACATCGATAATATTTTTGTGACTATTATTATATAATTACCTACCTTCTCAATTCAAAAAATCAAAAAATTGGATAGGTAACATGCTTGTTTTACATTACTTTACATGGAACAGTATTACTCTGGCCGAGGATTGTGGACTAGAGGGGTCGGGCAACGTGCCTTATCTTTACATTTTTAATAGGATTGCGAAATATGAAAATAAAAACAGCGTAGGTACTCATTTTCTGCATTGAAAATAATCTTATTGTTGAAGAATCTGAATGTTCTATAAAGAGACGAGAGATAACACAGGATTTAAAGGCAGTAGCTTAACTCAGCCTAGTCATCGAGTGCAAGTAGAACGAAGCACTACTTTCATGGTTAATAAACAGTAAACGCATAGTTAATAAACATAAATCATATATCTATGATTGAGAAATATCGTTGGATTGTCATTGAATATAAAACTACGTTTCTGCTATTTGCTTAAAACGCAACGATTCACTCCAGAGTTCAGACAGAGCATGATGTCTCTGCAGACAGTTCGTCACAGTTGCAAGCTAATAAATTACGAAACACCTCGATTTCTTTGTTTTTTGAATCTCGGAAATATAAAACGATTCCACTTTAATATAATACGCCGATCTAGCCCCACATAATGCAACGAATCAAAAATCGACCAATAGGCAAAAAGTCATATTTTTATATTCGAATAAGTCAAACAGCATAGTTAGTTTTATTATAAATTTATGGCTTATCTTTAAAGCATTCTATAACAGCATAATATGTTGTCTGCGTTACAACGTGATGATTGTGAATATCCACATAGGTTTTCACATAGACTGGATTAACAAAATCCTGTATTTTATTATAAAACGAGTACCTATCTATAATACTAAAACTAGAAACATACAAATGTCCGATATATACGTGTGCTATTAGCATAATTGACTTGTACGGTACAGTAAAACCACAGCTCATTGATAAATGCGTCATACTTCAAAGAGACTGTCGATGCGGTTAAACAAGAAATCGGTGAATAAGATTAAAGCTAAGCATATACGCTCTGGTGCAAGGATGTCGGTAATTTATGAATTTGTCAGGACAAAGTGTACATCGTCGTCGTCGGCGTAAATAAAGAGCGCTGTGGCGCGGATAAATTTGTGTCAGATCAAATGAATCGTGCACGAAGCGATTTGTTGCACTTATTTCTCGTTATATCTACAAAAACCATTACGAGATGTCCCGTCGTTTTGGTGTAAAAATAACATTTGTTGGGTAAGACGGGTTAGCTTTACATTTGTCCATAAAACGATCGCCTTGTGAACAATGAAACCTTTTTATAGAAAGCGATTATACTGGATCGATTCAGACCTACATAATACAAAGGTATACTTAGCCATATAGGGTACCTAATCGTTACTCGCCCGGCACTCCGCAAAATTAGCCCTCGCGAAGCCCTACACATAGTACATGTTTATGGACTGTTGTGCACCACAGTCTTCCATTAAGTTTTTTAATCAACACTTTTCAAATAACACGATTTTTATAGGGGCGTAAGCGTTTCGTTTTATTCATACTGAGAATGTATACCTAATTATATTATCTCAAAAACCATACAATAGATCTACGACGAGATTATTTAGCATCATTTACATTAGTTAATTTTAGAATAACTTTTCTCTTCCGCAATTAATCCAGAACCTTGTTATTCGTTAATTATTTTTGTTGCTTACCACTAGTTATACTTACTATAAGATACCCAGGGAAATAACCATTGAGAAATGTTTACTGTTTACTGTTACGGTAATAATCTATATGACTAATTACAAGGACAAAAAACTACCTACTTACTGAGCCGTATAAAGAATTTTCTGTACAATTCAGAGCAATAAAATAAATCTCCTGAAGTGGCCCGTATTTCTCCTTCATCTACAGCCGAGTCGCCCGCTCCGACAAAACTTATAGATGTAGAATTCAATAAAAATCACAATCGTAAAAACTAAGATGGCAGTCATATAAAAATACCTAAGAGGGCATTAAGAACCGTCCCCTTATAATAACAGGCCCTGCCAGATGCACGGGACGACCGCCTGGAAAAGTCACAGTAGGAACTCGAGCGAAGAAAATTATTTTTTTCGGTCTACCACACACGGGCCGAGCCCTTGCTAACTCGGCGAAAACTAAATCTTTCTTCTCACGCGAATTACTTACAGATGGTAATTCACGGACCTTTTAACTTGATTTCCTTCCCTACACTACACATCTATATTATGTATAATTATTGTGACTATTTTAATATTAGGTAATATCATATATCCTTCATAGTTACGCTATCTATACTCACACCATACCTAATCACGTAATATGCATGAAAGTAAAAACTTGGTTTTCATGAAAATTTTATCTTTTATATTTATATATGGTAGAAGATACCAAATAATTCCTATGTTTTCGGGTATTTAAAGATGAGGGGGTGATTCTAATATTACACTAATAGCCTATCCCGTGATGTGGTGTATTCACTGATTACGAAATTATTCTACGGTTTATTTTATCAGCAAATGCACTATTTTACTTAAGAAAAGCATTGAGTAAGTACTACTGTATGATTAAGGATTTTTTTCTAATATATGATTTAGGAAACAAGAAACCCATTGGATTAACTCCAACATCAGATCAAATTGTAAATCGTACCTATCAATCATTCGTCTATTTACACGTTATTTCTCAAAAAAAACAAAATAAGATTACAGTTTTTGTAGGCAAGTCTAAAAATAATATAACTATGTATTTATTTTGTTTTGAAATAGTATTCGGTCTGCGTGAAGGAATGCAGTTGAATGTCGTAAAAATGTTACCAACTAAAATATATGTTTTGTTTGCATTTTAGGTGAAAGTTCATTTTGATGGTCATAAATGAGATAGAAATTATGGTATCGTTTTAATTGGCCATAGCCATAACAATAATACCGTGTATTTTGTAGTTTTGATATTATAAATAAAATTACACAAACATTTAGTGATATATATATAGCAATGATTAAGGTCCAAAGAATGCAAATTATAAGTTTCCTTAACATATTTTGTACGTTTCATTAGGGGTTGGGATAAATAAAAATATTATTAAGAAACGCCTACGTGGATACAGATTAGCCATAGTTAATACCGTTAATAGTTTCTCATATTAGTCTCAATAATAAATTACTGTTCAATATACCCGTAGAACTGAGAAGTATTTTAGTTAGTCATTTTGTGTAAATAGCTGTTAAGTCTTTAACGCAGAATTTACTAGATACAAAATAATAAAAGGTAAACCTTCCCAGTTACGAGTCCCTTATAATCCTAACAGGCGTAATTAATGTTTGTGCAAAATAATTGGAATCGATAGTCCAATTGTATTGGCGTCAAAGCTCGGATTTCCAGAGATATTTCCGGGTTTAATCTCGGGGGCGAATAATTGTGGGCTGCAACGGAACAACGCTGCTCATTAGTGCAATGTTCAATTAGGGCACGATGGACGCAGGGGCGTCGGGTTACCTTACCTCCTACACTCTACAATTGAACTTGTGAAGAAAATTATACCCTGTAAATCAATTCATTTGCCAATTGTGCTATAATTGTGTAACTTATGACGATAGATAGACAAATTTTATTTAATGTTGAATTTTCATTTAATATAGTTAATATAAGCTATTTTTACTCTATATACAAGCTTTTTCTTTTAATAGCTGGGTTACGCTTCTCACATTTTAGCGATTTGATTTTGATAAATTTTTGACCACTTACAAAATTATGCATATAAATGAAACTTAAATTAATATGTTATTACTTTTTGTTATTAACTTTTAAATTTTCTTATACCTATGGACATACAGGTAAATATTGGTTTGAGACTTGCTGAATTTTGATTGAAAATCTTGTTTTCGGTTGTTTCATTTCATACATGAAACGGTTGTGAAACTGGTAAACTGTACCTAAAACCTAGATTCAAACAGTAAATCACTCACTAAGACATCTCTTTAAGAGTTCTGGTATCCTTACTGTACCGTCTCAGTATATATTTAACTAGCGGTCCGCCCCGGCTTCGCCAGTGGTACATATATAGCCTATAGCCTTCCTCAATAAATGGGGCTATCCAACACTGAAAGAACTTTTCAAATCGGACCAGTAGTTCCTCGATTAGTGCGTTCAAACGAACAAACTCTTCAGTTTTATAATATTAGTATATGTAACATTTTACAAGTACACAATAATATCGACTTATATACAAAAGTAGGAGAGAGACATTGTTATGACACGAGGAACAGAAATAAAATTGCAATGCCTGTTTTCCGGCTCAGTAATGTAAAAAATTCATTAATGGGACAAGGTATACGCTTCTACAATAGAATTCCTCGTATTAAATCGATTAGTAGTGCTAAATTCAAAAACCATATTAAAAATGTATTAAATCAGAGATTTTATTATAGCATTAATATAGCATTAACATAGGGAAGAATCCATGGAATGTTGTCGCTTAAGAACCACAGGACAGTTCTTTGGTATAATTTTTACGTAGTCGTACATGTTACATATTATGTAGAATTAAAATAAATAATAGACATTATTTTAAAAGAGCAACTACAGAGTTTCTTGACGGCTCTCTCTGTAGAATCTGCCTTCCGAACCGGAGGTAAATGTTATAACTGTGTAATATGACGATTCAAAAGTGCTTCTATAGGAAGTCTAGTTGAATGAATAATGTTTGAGTTTAAGTTAGTATGTAAATGGATGCGTAGTCCTTACGGACTCTTAGCCATCCAACTGACGCTAATATACAAAAATTACCATCTAACATTGGCGTGATTGGGACTTTATCGATAAATAATTTTCTAATAATTTGCGTGATATTAAATCTGAATAAATGAGTTACATGGTTTCTAATATTCTTTATTTGTACCATACTGATGGTTTTGTCCTATATTTTGATTTAAAATGACTTTTCGAGATTTGCGTAACGCTTTACTGACAAAAAAAGTTGCTAAATAATGATTACAGCGAAATAAGTGTGAAATATAACGCTTTCTGCTCTCTATGAAAATACATCATCTCAATGCATTATGACCATAGTATATTTATTTCAATTATACTACCTACCTTCATTAATGTATTGATCACTGTAATTGTTTCTATGTGAGTTCTAATAAATTCAAACACACACATAAAATACTAAAATTTAATCAAATCCTATATAATTAAAATCCAACCCGCAATTGGCCAGGTGGATAATGGCCTCAACCCTCAAAGAAGGCCTGTGTCCAGCAGTGAGCACTGATGATGATATAATTAAATAAATATTTTATGTAATAATTATTTTTTACAATAAAACTAAACCCCATTCAAATTGACAGAATTTCACCTCGGTAATTAAAACGGTAAATAAAACGGTAATTAAAACGGTTAAAAATAAACCTGTGCTAAGAATTGCATTGCATAATATACTTCTACAAAGCATTATTTAAATATTTTATCAAATAAGAAGATTGGAAATAAGAAGATGTTTAAATACATTAATGTTCTGTATATTTATCCGTATAAAATAGTCATATATGGATCCCGATCAAGCATTACTGTCAAAAATAAAATCGTACATTAAAGTGAATTAAAACAACTAGAATACATTGTCTGTTTAAAGGTATGATTATGATTAATAATATGACTTTAATGTTCCGTGTTTTTACGATAACGAATATATACTTGGTAAATAATACTTCACAGTAAAATCTGTTAAATATATCGTATCTTTGAACTGTATATTATCTTAAATAAAATTATAAATGAAAATCTGATCTGGAAAGAAGCTAGATTAAGACTAGACTTTCCAGACAACTAAGTTATCATTGATAGAAAATATTTTTAATGAAGTTAAATATAAAAAAATATACTCACAACCATCGAATCGCCTCTGTTGCTTTCGGTAGAAAAACGAAAAATAAAATAAATAACACAACGAAACAACGCATCACTATGTCAATTGATAATTTAGTCTTTGCGCACTGGTGTCGACAATAATTAAAAAGTTTTAATTTGAAAAAGGGCGCGAAAAAAATTGGCGGGAAAATCTGTAGCTCCGAATTGTGTTGAAGCCGAGACGAGAGTGGAGTGAGAACGACGTGCGAGTGTGCGAGTGCAACGCGCCGGGGAACACCGCGCCACTAGCCGCCAGCGAGCGGACAGCGGTCAGCCGGCCGCGCCGCCTGCCGCGCCGGACTACTCCGACCTCGCATAGAGTTCAATACTGTACAGAAGCACCTTGGATTTTCAATAATTATACGTAGTTATTAAATAAGCTATATATCTCTTTTGCATTTAACTAATTTCGCACTTTAGTCGATATTTACTTAGTACGACTTTAAAAACAGAACTAATATTGACTTTTTAAGTTTTAAGAACGACTTTGGGACATCAGTATGAAACAAAAAAATTTCTGAAACGTTTCAATTTATAAAAATTATAATATTTTTTATGTGATTTTTATAGTATACAAATAACATTGTAATAATTTCCTAATATAACACTTCTATTACTTAAATAAGAAATTTACTCTGCGAGGCGAAAAGTTGATGGCAAAAAAGAGTCGGAAAGTTATGCGAGAGTACGCTAGAAACGGGCGGGCGGGCGGCCGTGCTCCCCACGCGCGGCACAACCCACTTATCAATTCAGTCGAGTGGGCATTCGTTCATTGTGAAGGATTGTGTCTATTATGCGCGGATTCGGTGCTTATTTACCCGTTCACATGCCACTACAGTATAACACATCGTAATCAACCACTTCATGCTTTTTAGAGTTGCTCCAAGAGTGTTATTTTAAAGAGTCCATTTAGATAAAAATTTATAGATATTTTCATACTAACGGTGGACTTTTGAATACATTTAACAAATGAGCTATTTTTGAGTAATTACTCAAACAATATTGCAGCATTTAACAAGTTTATGATTTATAATAAATGTATCTATTAATTAACAAAAATAAATCTTAATAATTAAAATACAGATTTTTTTAAAGAAAGAATGGGGTTACAACAAATCAATTATAATTATGAAATATGAAGCATAACAAGGATCTGTTGATTCAATATTTAAAAACAAAAATATTCAACATACTTACAATGAATTTTATAAATAAAAGTATTTGTTTCAAATTGAAATACATATATTTATATTACTGGTTATAAAAAAGTGCATAAATATAAAAATGCCAATATTACAATAATATTAATTAGGTAAGGAATTAAAAATACACATTTAAAAATGTCGACACGAATCTATTTATTTTCTTAATTAATCTTTATGAACAGTTCGGTATAATCCTAACATGTTGAAGGCTTATTGGTGGTTTAGAATATAAGTATTTAATACATGATATGATTATATAAGTAAATAGTGGGTCCTATGTAATTATAATCACAGATACAAATAAACACATTTTTACTGTGACAATCATTTTGTTCTCATATTGGTAGTAAAACATAAATATCATAATATCTAAATTTAAGAATAACCTCCCAATTATACAAAAACTATTTTTCGCCTTTTTACCTATATAATATGTCTTCGTGTTTTCTATTATTATACTATTCTTTATATTCGGGTTTTTAATACGACATAAAATTTTACGCTATACCTCTACATTCATTTAAGTAACAACTATATAAGATTGTTAAGTCGTAACATTATGAAATGGAGACCATAAAATACCAGTTCTTATAAAGGGTAAAATGATAAATCTAATTACTGTAACAAGTCTGTAACGCAATAGACAATTTGTTTATGTCTCATTTAAATTATACTTTTTATCGCCAAACTGAAATGCTAATTTGACAACTATAAAAATAGCCTCAAAATACAACTACTTACACTGTGCATGGTTCTATGTTTTTGTATGAAATATATTATTGGTGTATGCAATGGGATTAACGAATTTTTGTACAATGAATTTTGCAAACACAAATTGCAGCTAAGTTTTCTTTGTATGAATTTTACTCAATTTTAAAGATAATCTTTTATATATATAAAATTCTCGTGTCACAGTTTTCGTTGCCATACTCCTCCGAAACGGCTTGACCGATTTTGATGAAATTTATTGTGCTTACTCGGTATCTATGAGAATCGGCCAACATCTATTTTTCATACCCCTAAATGATAAGAGTAAGGCAGAACAGCGTTTGCCGGGTGCAGCTAGTCTTATATATAAAATTCTCGTGTCACAATGTTAGTCTCTATACTCCTCCGAAACGGCTTGACCGATTCCTCTGAAATTTGGTAAGCATATTGGGTAGGTCTGAGAATCGGCTAACATCTATTTTTCATACCACTAAACGATAAGAGTAAGGCAGAACAGCGTTTGCCGGGTGCAGCTAGTATAAATATAAAAAAAACATTTGCCTAAGGCAACGCTAAAGTTGCCGGAAAACAATTAGGTATTTACAGTGATCTCTTTTTTTTCAAATACAAAAGTTTTATATTTCCTGTATACGAAAATCTGTATCAACCTCAAATTCATATAGAACTTATTAAAACAAATAAACAAACAGTACTTGTAGAACCAAGTGGCATCTTGGGCTAACAGCTGCCAATCGGAAGTGAAATATTCAAAAATGACGGCACTTTATGTTCTCGATATTTTATAGAAGTACAAGTTCATTTTTTATGTATAATCTTAAACTTACACAAATTCTCAACTAATTCTGTCAAATAGATTTTAAACAATAATTGCAAATCATTAATATAATGCAACAAAGTTATTTTAACAAATAGCATCATTGCCAGGGCATTGATGACAGTGTTGAGGGTATTTCTAACGGTTTCTATTGTAATTATTATTTATAGCGTATTATGTTACGAAAAGATCAAAAACGCTCTTTGAGCGAAGAAATAGTTGTTTTGCCTCATCTTTAGACCGTGCTTTTTCAGTTTATTTGCACCTTATCCTTATTACAAATGCAAAAAACGGCGAAGGAAAACATCGAGGGAAAACTGTTATTTCGATGACGACGTGACATTTGCCAACCTGCACCGTGGTGGATTATCGCCCGAACCCTCTTAGGAGGCCTGTGTTCCTGCAGAGGGAAGGGATATGGGCTGATGGTGATATATATGAGTTAACTGTTTCCGTCCTGTCGTGTTCCGCTAATTCAATGTAATTATCAGAACACGTCTTTGCTTTTCTTCATTGCCACAATGCGTCGTACAATCGTACAGGTCGTACAGCAATCGGTCACGATATTGTTACAACGCGTCGTGATTCTATACTTCTGTAACGTCGTCATCGTCATCATAATCAACCCATATATATTTCCACAGCTGGGACTCAGGCCTCCTAGCCAATCCGTAAAGTGAATTGTGCCTATGTGGATATGTAACTGTAACCACAACGGTTTAAGAACTATTTTTTTGTTCAGCCTTTGAACGTAAAGTGTACATGACATTTTTGTTTCATTCGGAAGATAATTTGAATGATTTAGAGCAGATACTTATATAATTTTCATTAACCTCTGAAAATTAACCCCAATGCAACAATGACTATTTTCCCATCTATTGTCAAAGTTTTATTGTAGAGCATAGATTCAAGTAGTGATCCAAGTGTTTTCCCTGGGGTTTAAAGGATAAGAAAAACATATAAAATCTTCAATGTGTCATAGAAAAAAATCCTATCTATTTTAATATCTACTATCTCTAGACTAACAGATGTATGTATGCATTATTGACATCTAAAAACGATTCAATTAATACCAATAATCTCTTCAATTATTAACTGAAAGCGTTTATAAATTATTAATACACAAACTTTATAGCAAATACAAATTCAATATATCGCTTTGAATACAGACTCAAAAGTTAAAAGGGATTAGGTTTCGGAATAAAACCATCACTATGCAGCCATACTAAACTCAAAACGAGCACGTCACACGAACTAGAAATCGATGAGAACCCAACCTGCTTTGTACTCGCGCTTTCGAGTCATTTGTTCAATATGCAAAAAACTTTATAATTGCCAAACAAGAAAAAGTTCTTTTCATTTCGTTAATATTCTTAAAATATAAATAATTTAGGCTAAAATATTGAATTACCGGCATATTTTAAAGGTGTTAAATAATAATACATACTGGATAACATTATATAGGCACGTAGTGGAATAGCTTAGTTCGATTTCAAATCCTAATAATTGTAGTTGAATGTAGAACACATTTATCGTACGAGTTTTTTTTTATTTTTATATTGACATCATGATATTGCACATTCTTCGTGCAATCCATTCTTCCTCGTTCTATTTTCACTCTGTATGTACTTTCCAATTAGAGGGAAACCTGATTCACAATTTTGCAATATAAACTCGACACATTTGGTGCAAACACATTGGTTAAAATTCAATACGCTGTCATTGCAATGAACAATATTAATCATAGTAACGAATACAATCTTCAGAAGCAGAAGCTTTTTAAAATAGTCGTATATCCTCATCTGGTCTTCTTCAGGGGTCTTATGATGGTGAGCACTCGCGGCTGTCAGGCGAGGTGCGACAGGTCGTCGAGCTCGGGCGGCGGCTGCGGCGCGCCCGAGCCGCGGGCAAACACCGGCTTCGCGACCACCGATACCGGCGCCTGGACAAATGTACGTCCACAGTCATATAATTACAAGGAAATCACGATATAAATCTATACAAGTGCATGCAAATGGTCGAGATATAATAATAATATGAGATATTTAACTAGTACGGAAATCTGAAATCCTCATGAAATGTCTAAAGCAATAACAGCATCGCACTGAGCTTCAACCTACTAATCCTATCCTACTATCCTACTAATATATCCTACTAATCCTACTATCCTACTAATATTATTAATGCGAAAGTTTACAAGGATGCGTGTGTGTTCTAATATCATAAATGCGAAAGTTTGTAAGGATGTGTGTGTGCGTTTGTTGCTCTTTCACGCAAAATCTACTGAACCGATTGCAATGAAATTTGGTACGTAGATAGGTGGACAACTGGAAGAACATAAAGGCAACTTTTTATCCCGATTTATCCCGATTCCTACATGATACGGACATACGCGAGTGAAACCGCGGGGCGCAGCTAGTGCTCCATAAGTTCGATATTACAACTTTGCTGCTCTAGCTGTGACATTGTAATACTGAAAAGTTTGTTTGTTTAAATGAACAGACAACTGGTCTGTAATAGTCAGCACCATCAACGAAGTCAGCATACCAAATGAAAACCACCTTCTGTTCACTCCCGGTTCCGACCATTATTGTATTATTAATTCAGGCCACTAATATCATGTACAATACGTTATAACATTACAATTATATTAAAAAAGTTATAAGCATATTTATTAAATATATTGCTAGCGCCGAGTACATTCCCTCAAAATCTATCTATACTTCCGGAGGGCAGAACTAGGGTTTAGTAGTCTTTACACATACATTATATTATTTAGTAAGGGGGGACAAACGTTAGTTCATTGAATGCACCCCTTTAATTTATCGACGCTTTGGACAACATACGTGTGCTTGTATTTTGTCTGTATGTAACATGATTTCGAAACTTTCAATTATAAATTTCAAACAAATTTTTAAACAACTTTTAATTCATGCTTAAGCAGCTACTTGCTTTCAAAACATAATTTTAATATAGAAATCCTTATTCAAAAGAACACTGTCTTTTCCCCGTGTCGACTTTCTAGTGGTAAATCAATGGCATTGGATTTAAAAAATATTCCGTCATATGAATTTTTTTTTTATTTAAATGCGTGTTGCACGACCCTGTACCAAGTGGCAAACCCGCGACAATCAAGTGATAAATCCGATGGGGATGGCGTGCCCCATTTGGGAAACCCCATATCGAATCCTATCGAAGTGAATAAGACACTTACGACACGAAATATTCAAATCATTATCTAACTTAGATATTCTAATCGCTATTAATATTACAAATGCGAAAGTAACTTTGTCCGTCTGTCCATCTCTCTTCTTCACGCATACCATTGAACTGATTTTGATGAAATTCAGTAAAAAGAATATGATAGTATAAGATCTGAAAAAGGACAGGATAAGTTTTACCCCCCAAATCGCACGACAACGAAACAATGTTTTCCTTCGATAAAGAGGGTGGAACTGCAGGCGGAATGCTAGTCACATATATTTATACTAATATTAAAAATTCGAAAGTTTGTAAAGATGTGTGTGTGTTTCTTACTCTTTCACGCAAAAACTAGTGAAACGATTGCAATGAAATTTGGTACGTAGACTGCTGGACAACTGGAATAACATATAGGCAACTCTTTATCCCGATATTTCTAAGGGATACGGACATACACGGATGAAACCGCGGGGGGCAGCTAGTATTATGTATTTCACTAATACAGATCACATTGAGCCTTACAGAATCATATATCAATCACGTTGTTTCGCATTTACTTTGTTTTATAGTCATCCGACCGGACATAATCACTGATAGATGAACCCAACAAGTTCCGAGAAAACTTACCGCGTTCGAAATGATGATACAGATCAAATTTAATGGCAATAGATAAACGGAGCATAGGATAACAGAGACAAACAGATAAAATATCTCATTTGTCTCATTTTGGATATAAAAGTGTTTGTAAAGTGTATAAGACATCAAATGTTGCAAAATTCGAGAATAAACAGTAATATTTAGTATGGATTGCTATTGAAGCGATTATATTTAATTAGTATCTTCATCTAATGTCATACATTTTTTACGTTCATCTTTTAAATTAGAAAACACTAAAATTCCTAAAATGTGTAAACGTGATATGATTACTGTAATCATTGTTATCTCATTGTCCCGCTGTTACGTGTACAAATTTTAAAGTATAGCGGACGGTTTTAATTGTTTGAAATTCCCATTACAAATGCTTTACGCAATAGAAACGTAACAAATATTAATGAATAATAAATTAAATTAAATTAAAATAACCCCGATCCCATTTTGTTTTCACATCTATCTTTTAAGTTAATCAAGCTCTTTAATTTGTTACCATATCAAAGAAGTAGTGATAAAATAGTTAATCCTACATTTTGTGGTAGCCGCCACCTTTGTCCGATTTTAATGAAACGTAGCTAAGAAAAACCGCTAAAAAAATCAAATAAAAACCTGTATGGATTGGACAGACCATTAGATTGAGAGCTAAGCAGCCAGAAAGACGCACACACAAGCAGAAAGATATCGATTTCCATCTTTTAACACCCTTCTTTTTGCGTCATGGGCTAATATTTGATAATATTTCTCTAAAAGGTTCGATTTATTTATATTGCGACTTTTCCTTTTTTCATACATCTATGATACTTGTATACCTAAAAACATGTTCATCATTTTATTTCTACAATATAAATTTTTCTTAGTTGGCTGGAAGAATATTTATACATATACGTGTATAATTTATGCGTGTTTGAGTGTGCGTGCGCATGTATGTGTCGCGGATGAGTATTTGGGCGCACACATTGTCGCGTGCGTGTATACCTGGCTGACGCCCCCCACGGCGGCGGCGGGCTGCTGCGGCGGCATGCCCACCACCACCACCTTCTGCGGCTGCTGGTTGCCGGCCGGCCCGCTCGTCACCACCACCGACTAAACAAGACATGCACCCTCTACATCTACTTCGCTCACATTACTTCCTAACGTTTTCGGCAATCCCATGTTATAAACAAACGGCGATCACTTCATTCCTAAGCGACATTCGTGTTTCGTTCACATGTACACACATCGAATAGAACCATTCAATTAATAGATCATAAATATATTAAGCAGTATGCATATGCATGCTTGTTTTACTCTTCTCAAAACCTATTGAAAGATCATTTCGTAATGTCCGTCGCGCCCACTCTGATATCTGCATGCGTGTACAATATATTTTTTGCATTAAGAAGTAAATATATTAAGATTATTAAATTGAATCAAATTCCATTTGTGCTTGCTTCACAAAATAAATATTTTTTTATATCACACAAGGCCAAAAATTATACATGAAACTCTAGATATTTGCTTAATTAAACGATCAGACACATAAATAGGCAAAAGCTTTTGTTACACACAGTGCATGACTTGAACTTACTAAGTGTTTCTTATAAAGTTACTCACCTGAACGTTTTGGCTACGAACGATAGTCGGTTGCGAACTATGCACAACAATATGGCTTGCACCGCTAGCGGGTTGTGCCTGTAGATAATTCAAAAAACACTTTGACTTTTGCTCATTACTAATAGATATACTGAAGCAGGGAAGTTATTTCATAATATACGTAATCCTGCAGATATTAGAAAAATGCGTACTTTTTTTTATTTCGTACTAAGATAATTTGAACCATGAGAAAGGATATACAGGATAGATTTTGTCCCGGAAATACAATGGGGACGGTAAGCATGCCGTTTTTACTTTGACAATACGGGCGAAGCCGCTACTAAAAAGCTAGTTTAAGATTTATCATGTACATACAAATTTTATACTGAAACAGTCATCATGATCAGCATCATATTCATAATAAAACCTATGATAAATTGTTAACCTGTTGTGGTTTTTGCTGCGAAACAATGACAAACTTCTGCGGCGGCGGCGGCGTGGACGGCGCTGGCGACTGCGGCGCATTGGAAGAACTTATCACGTTACGCGTCGCCAAGGAATCTAGAGAAAAAAATTTAATTTCATTAATTATCATATACTTCAGTGAATATGCTCTTATCTGTCTCGCTAAGCAGTAGAATGTAGATGAATAAATTCAAATTCACGGACACATTAGGAAGCATGAGGCCTAGCAAAACAATTACAAGGTCTTGAAACTAGTTCGTTGTGATAAATGATATGGTACTGGCATGGAGCATACATTCAATAGATAGTCCATTCCATTGTTCCCGTCGTCAATCCTTTTACCGCAACAGCAGAGGCTCTACCTCTGCGAATGCGCTGCCCGCTTTTGAGGGGAAATGGATAAGGAAAGTATTGACTACTGACTGAAAAGAAGGAATGGACTGGGAAGGGTGAGGAAAAGGAAACGGATCACGAAAGTCTTTGAATCGATCGAATCGATCAATTTTGCTCGTTACTGATTTTTCTACTTGCAGTTCATTTCTATATGTATAGATGATATATAGACAAGCCCCTTTAGTCTTGTCTATCTTCTAGAGATAGGTGCAAAAACAGGGACCGGGGCACGAAAAAAATTTTTTTAATGCTAACCACACTATGCACTTAACACGAGTGGGTTGCCAGTATTCACTTGCGGGTGATTCTTACCCACAGTCTTGGTGCCGCTGTGGCCCGCGGAGAGCGAGGGCGAGGGCGCGGCGGGCACGAGCGGCGGCGTGCACGTCACTACGGCCACCGCGCCGCCGCCGCCGCTCGTGGCCGGCGACGCGCGCAGCTTGCCCACCATCTGCTGCAGACTTGGACCTAGGTAGCCGTAGTCGTGCCTGGACAAAAGAGGGAAGGAACGTCTCTAGCTAGCATACTGAAACATGTGAGTTTTTATTAAATAGAGATGACGATTGGTAAATCTGAACTTTATCTCTTTTTTATGTTACGTTACGTTACTAAAATAATGACTGAATTTAAATTTATCATTGACATAAAAAAAACATTACCTAAGTAAGAAAAATTATTTAAAAACAGTATTCAAACACAAAATATATTAATTTCAGGATTTAGCAAACAAAATTAAAACTAACTTATCGGGAATGATGTCAATATCATTGTTATATCGTTTCTTGTTTTTATCATTGAAAACACTACTGTACAATTTTATTAATCTATAAAAGGGACTGTTCTTTAAATTAGTCCTGGATAAACTAGGGCTGATAATTTTACGACCCGTTTCTGTAACAATCAATCGCATAAGTACTGACTTGTAGTCATCTGGCAGGTCGGGCGGCTGCCGCAGCTGGCGCACGACGGGCGCGAGCACCTTGAGCAGCTGGTGCTTGAGGTTGCCGGCGGCGAGCCGGTCCGCGCCGCCGATGCCGCTCAGGGCGCCCTCCACGCGCTCGCCCAGCCAACGTACGCGCGGTAGGATGAACACCTGCACCGTTGATATCATTTACTAGTTCGAACCCCCGCGTCACTTGGGTAACAAAATATCCTATGTGCTAAATGCTTAAATTTAAACACACAGTGTTGGCAAAAGAAAAGGTTTTTTTTGGCAGTTATTGTTGAGTACTAAAAGTAATAACATTGTTTTGAAACAAAAGTATAATATTTATATTTTGAACTCCACAGAATAGAAATAAATGCGATTTTTATTTTTCTACTTATTAAAAGAATTTGGCACACTGCCGTCCCCCGTGTTCTTTGATTATTTTCGTATGGTTAGATCTCTTATCTATATAGAGAACGACAATATTGTTTATACATAATACAAATGAGCAGACTACAGCATTTACTTTGACTTGACTGCAGACCCCAGAACGCATCTAGTGTGCCAGAAACTTAAATGTATATTACACCTTACCTTTACAACTTCGGGACCCAACTCAGCCAAGCCCTGTACTGCACCATACAAAGATGCGAGTGGTGTTTTTTCCGATTCCTTCATAGTGGTTACCATAGATGGCCCAGACTCACTATTTGTTTGAGATGGGCATTGTAATGCCCTAGAAAACAACCTGTAAGAATAAGAGACAATTAAATGAAAATTATTTTTCTTTTTAATAACAGCTTGGAAAAATGCATAATAATTTGAATTTTGAGTAGATTCATTCTTGATTTTATTATTAAATGTAATTTTAATATAAGCAGAAAAAATATGATATGTAGTTGGTAGGTTGGCATATATTTGAAGAAATATGCAACTCAATAATGTAAGGATTACCTTGTTACTCGCGTTTGTAAATTGTTTGTGGAAGTGTTAAATGTTTTACATATCTGTGCCATGAGCCGGGCAGCAAAATCTCTTAATGCCCAATGATTATCTACTTCAGGCCTCATACAAAGCTGCCGGGAAACTATACAGGTTGATACTGATGGTATTAATTCATGCAACTGAAATAAAAAAAAAGTTTGAGTTACCATATTTAGTGAGGAGTGACTGTGAAATATGAAATTTAAATGTTAATGCTATTATCATTTGAAGACTAATGCTATTATCAATGAACATAACAAGTTATTAATTTATAATAGTTGAGAAAAAAATGACTTCTGTATATTTGTATAATTGCAAATGATATGAGATGATTGTTGATAAATGCAAAGTACTTACATATTTCTCAAGATACAGTGATTGATTGTCGAGTAATGCCTTAACCATCCGCATCAAGTATATGAGAAGAGCAAGGTTGTTTTGCACAACATTAACTTTCACACCTTCAGATATGAAAGTGCACATCCTAGGCAGCATTTCATGAAGACCAGGGTCACAAGCAAGAGATTGCAGAGCTTCCTAAAGTAGAATATGTGTAATTTTATAATGTGATTTTAATGACATACAAAAATAACCAATATAAATAGTGTTAGACTTACTGCCCGCCTCCCTTCATCACTGCCAACACACGCTTCAGTTATCTCCTTATAGTACAACTGTTGTTCCACACTCAACTCGTGGGTTGCAAGCTGTTTAACATGTACTGATTCAGAAGCCTTCAATCTAGCAGCTTTACCACATACTGGTTTACCTATTAAAAAAGCAACAAGTTAATAACAGGTTTATACATCATATGAAATTTTATGGAAATATCTACAAAACTAAAGAGTAATATCATTCCAAAGATCTACAAGTTAATTGTAATGACTTATTTTAATTTTAGGTATATAGGACATGCATATGTGGTTGAGTTCATAATAAAAAATATCAAAGTATTTAATAATTTACAAATTACAATACCTGCAGAATCCTTATTAGCAGGTTTGCTTAGTTTTGTTATAGGATCTACAGACTCTAACTTCTGTGCTTCCTTGGACAGTGGAGGTGGATTCTCAGGAACAGTCGGTTGAACACCATCAACACTCAACCAATGGGCTCTAAGTGAAACATCAAGAGGGATTTTAGGTGGAGGTGCAGATAATATTTCAGATAAGTCTATTTCCTTCTCTTCAATAAAATGAAGTTCCCTTCCACCGCCTGTTGCAAATCTAAATGGTAATGAATCAGGTTGTATAAACCCATATTGTGGCTGTAAAATAATAAAAAAAAGTTGTTACATTTTTATTAACTAGAGAGTTATTAACTTAATCTGATACATCATGTAAGTATTTAAATAATGCTTTTCTTCATTTTTAAACATCTTTAATCATATTGTTATAAAAAAAAAATCTTATAGACCAGTATTTAAAGTTGTATTGATTGTTCTTACTTTTTTCTAAGACTAGACAGTAGTATCTGACCCCTAAAAGCTTAAAGGTAAGTGTAAGCCTATAACTTTTGAGCTAAGTAAATGTATCCGAAAATTACCACCACATAATGAAATAGAACTTTTTTATTGAACATATCATATTTATGAAACATATCTATTAACAGAGAAATTCACCTCAATATTTTTAATTTTTAATGTATGGTCTATATCAGCTATTGAAAGTTTTTGTCTCTTGGAATGGTGCATAAACTTCATTGCATCTTGTACGATGACTTTAAGACGAAATGTAACATCATCCGCTAATTCTTTTGCAGCATCATCACCGAGGTTTGCAATTCCAACACTTTCAGCAATAACTTTAAGTGAATCTACAGTAACGGCAGAGCCGTACCCAGAATCTGAATCACCCATTTTAACAAAATATTTTTTTGATATCCATGAACGGTCAATTCTGCATTTATACTGCTTATCGTTTATAACAATTTGCGATATTTACTATTTAACAATAAACAGATCTCAATATCAAAATTGAGTGAGATCACAGAGTAAGCAATCAGTATTCAGAAGTAATTTGGTATGTAATATTGTGATAAAAATAAAAAAGCGAAGATCTGTCATAGGCATCGTGTCAAAGATGTGTCAAGGGAAACTTCAAAGTCAAAATTATTACAGATTATTTATTCATATCGCATTGGCAGAAAATCTGATAAGGCACCTTGGTAGGTATGGTTTGTGTAAATAATTATTTACCTATCTATGATCGCAAAAAGATAGTTACAGTTTTAATGTTGTGCGTATAATCTTTTTTTTTGTAATATGTAGGCAGCCCGAATATGTTAGACTATTAACTAGACTGTGCACTTTAAATATTTGTTTTTCTTAATAAAATTGGATCCATTTTTTTTTGGATTTAGAGATGCAATTTCAAAAAGCGATCCTGGTCTTCCTCTGGCAGTGAGTCCTTGTCCGACATCTTGCCAACTCAACTAATTGATTTTGGAGAAGTGGCAGAAAATTTTATATTTTCATATGAACTAAAACGAACGACTCATAAACTTTGAACAGTATTTCAATATTTCTATTATATCCGTAACAATGAATTTTGTTGAAAAAAATATTTTGCACCCGACACAAATCAACAGGGTATATAAGTTTGTTTAAAATGTTTTTTGTGTTAAGTCTGTCCATGTTATCACAACGGCCAAACGGTTATATTGATTTTAAGGATTCTTTTTATTTTCTTTTATTTGAAATCTGATCTTTGGCTTTCCGTGTCATCCTATTTAAATTTGGTAGAGTTTTGAAATTTAGGAGACGTTTGTTACAAGCTACCCATCCAGCATATTGAAATAAATTTTCAGCAAATTACTATGAACACGGTCATGAAAAACAACGCTGTCATTTTGTATTTTTATTTTTCAAAAATATAAATAAACTAGCTGCGCCCCTAGGTTTCATCCGCGTAAGTCCGTATACCGTAGGAATATCGGGATATAAAGTTGCCTATGTGTCATTCCAGTTGACTAGCTGTCTACGTACCAAATTTCATTGCAATCGGTTCAGTAGCCTTTGCGTGAAAGAGCAACAAACGCACACACACATCCTTACAAACTTTCGCATTTATAATATTAGAAGGAAAGGATAGAAGGATAGTAGGATAGTAGGATAGGATAGGATTTTATCGATATATCGAAAGATGTTTCATCTACTACGAACAAAAACTAACTAGTTTTTGCTCTTAGTAAACAGTGTTAACTAGATGTGTTAACTAACTATGGTGGGGTACGTTGTTTATTTTTAAATTTGGAGTAATTGTGCTAAGAACATTTAAATTAACGTATTTATTTCTATGATAATGTTGCCAGTTACACTAGAGGCTATAAGTAAAAACAAAGACTTGGAACAATGTATTAAATTTATTTTACATTGTAATTTTGATAACAGTCATTTTTTGTAATATTTATGTTGAACTATTGAAATGAGCGTTATTAATGTTTATTTTTGTTGGAATATTTGTTGCATATAAATTATGATGTGCATAATTTGATTTTGAATTTGAATTTTTTTATATCGGCCACACACGGCTAAACTGTCAAGAAACTCTTTTTGCGCTTTCGAGATAGTGATGAAGTGTAACAGCATTTTCCGTTTTCTGGTCCATGTGTTTTACTTCTTAAAATAAAGTAATATTGGAGGATTCTCTTGTTTTAAAGTACTTGTTTGTTGGAAAAAATGTATAAAAACAAAAAAGATGTTGACGTTCACGTGGAAAAACTAATGTCCAAATTATCACTGAAAGACGTAAGTACCAATTTTTACTCCTTTTTAAATCATATAACGATGAAAGTACATAATATTCTTTTGGTTTTAGTTCAAAGCCAGAGCTTACTCGATCGCGCGTTTATATTTTGAAGTGGGCGACTACGGAAGTTGCCAAAAATATGTGGAACAATACCTTACCCATAAAGCTAATAATGCAGCTGCCCACAAACTTCTCGGCCAAACCTTTCAAAAGATGGGTTGCAAAGAGAGAGCATTTGAAGAATTTAAAATTTCACTCGACCTTGACCCTGCTCAGACAAGTATTATTCTAGATAGTAAGTATTCTCTAACAATTCAGGTAGAGTAGTGATATGAAAGATAAGTATTATAGAATCTATTAAAATTTTATATAAACTTATTTAGTTGTCTCCATTGTAGGTATCTTTCCATTTTTTTTAAGATCGGTAGTGATTCCATGGTACATAACAGTTTATATTTGAATGTTTTAATTTAAAAATGTATTTTTTTTCTTCAAACATGTTTAATTAGATATTCTTTTCTTGTTACTATGACATGTATATAAATAATTTAATGACTGTTTCAGTTTGCGAATTACTAGTAGATGAAGATACTGGTATTGATGCTGGAAGAGCAAAATACTGGTGTGAAAAAGCAGAAGCAACATTTCCAAAACATCCAGTTACATTTAAATTAAGAGAAAAACTTCTTACTATTGCTAATCCTGATCCCGAAGCATTGACCAAACTGCTAAAGTCTGAACTTTCGGCTCGGCCAAAGGATGCAGTTCTACATTTTCGCTTATTGAAGCATTATTTGGATACAAATAAAGCACAGGAAGCATTTGATCACTGCTGTAATGTGGAATTTGAAAGACCACCATTTTTGAACAATTTTGCATGGTATGAAATAATGTCTGAAGTACTCAAGCGCAATTCCAATAAGAGCAATGATTGGTTATTTCAACTTCTGTTTCTGACTGTCAAGGAGAGGCTTTGTACACTGAGTCTTACAGAGATACCGCAGGGTCAGTGTAAAAGTTTAATTGAATCAAGGGAACTTCTTAATGACTATGATCAGTCAATAGCAACTGTTACAAAAGCTGGCCCTACACCAGGTTTAGCTGAATTTCATGCTAGTCTTTTACAACATCACCGTGGCCAATTTTCATTCCTAGCTGCAACTTTTATACTGAAAAAAGCTAAAAAAGATCAACTCAACTGGCATGATGCTACAAAATTATCTTCAATATTAATGCTCATGTCATGGCAATCATCTCCTGTTAGTCCCAATGTTAACTGGCTTAATGGTGCACCTGAAAAACAAAAAAAAGCTGTATTTCGATGGTATATTGAAGGAGCTTACAGATGTTCACAATCTGGTTACTTCATCTTTATTAACCACCAGGATAAAACCCAGTTATTTTTAAATCAAATATCCCAATTTTGTTCTGGCAAAAATTGGAAAGATAAAATTTATGACAACTTATTTTCTAGAGAAGACAAAAACAAAGCAGATTCATATCTCACATCTAATTTCTTTAATGCTCCGTCTTTAAGACTTCCTAGAAAAGTGGAAATACAAGGATATGATATAGATGCTCAAAAACAGTATCCAAATTCACTTCACCATTTTGTGTGGATATTGATTAATTATAATGACTTTGGTGATTTTAAATGTACTATTTTTGATATGCTTAAACCAACAGTGACAACTTGTGGCCCTGAGACATTAAATAAGTTAGACATTTTAGCTTTTCTATACAGTGCTGCTTTAGCTGCTCAAAAGCAAAAAAGTAAATTTAATTATATTCCAGCTGATGCTCCAATTATCATACCAGCCAACATAACAGACCTGCTGTGCTCACTGCCACAGATTAAGTGGTGGGATTGCGCATATAAATTCAGTCAAAATGAACTGGGTATTGAATTTACTGATATTCGTTCAACACTAACTAGAGGAATTGAGGTTGTAAGATGTGTTGACAATCATGGCCTAGACCCTGAACTGCTATGTACACTTGGACGTATCTTTGATAAACTGTCTCAACTTGCACCAATTGAAGACAAAAATGTATACGAATCAAGGGCAAAACTATATTACACCTCAGCAATACCACTTTTAGAAAAGTTGAAAAGTAAATCTGTTATTAAATTACCAGCAAAGAGGTTATTTGATTATACCCACAAAGAATTTGATAATAAAGATTTAAATATTTTGTTACAAGAGAGTAAGCTATTTGTAGCTTTAAGCCATTATAATGAATGTGAGTATGTAAAAGCTATCGAAATATTATCTGATTTAACAACTCCTGACAGTTTTTACTATCTGAGTGAATCATACAGAAAACTAGCAGAGGAAGAAAAGAGCACATCTAAGTTTAACGAAAATATTTCCAAATATGCAACATTATTAGGTAAAGCCAAAAATTATGCTTACAAATCACTAGAAACAATTAAGGAAAAAGATTCTTACAAAACATTGCCATTGTATTCATATATCCAAATCTTAATTGACACTATAGAATCTGATCTTAGTAAGATAGACAAAAATTTATCAGTTTCACTTTTGAATGATGGTGATAGAAGATATTCTTCTGATGAGAATGCATTTGAAATTGAAAATGTTCCTTTAGTCTCTAAAAGCATTTCTCAATTTAGTCGCAATCTAAGTTCTACTCCAAAACAGTCAAGTAAACAGTTATTAAATATGAATTCGACAAATTATCGTACAGCTTTAGATTCGCAAGTCTTCGACAACACAAATTTTGATCCAAATTTGCTTGATAGAATTGAGAAACAAATAAAAAATCTTCAAAAAAGGGATGCAACTATAGATGATTTTATGGAACAAACAAAGAATTGGTTTGATGAAAACAGGAAATTAGGAAATCAAATTATAAATACTATCCATTCAAATATAGAAAATACGACGGAACAATTTAAGCTTCTTAAAATATCAGTTGACCAAGTAAAGGATCAAGTTTCGGAATGTAGAAATGAATGCAAGGATGTTGCTGATTTGAAAAAACAAATTGCTGAACTCAAAAAAGAAGTAAACAAATTAAAGAAATCATCTTCAGAACAAACACTCAACGAGAGTGATCTTTATAACTTGGATGAGGAATACAGGTCAAATGAAAATGCAAATACTTTCGGGAATCAGTTGCCATTTACTGCACCCCAAGTCATGCCTCCATTCACACAAAGAATTGTTCCCCCATTTCCAGTACCACCTAATCCATATCATCTTTATGGTCAAAATTTATATAACCTATACAATCAATACTCTCAACTAACACAAAATTCTTCAGTCCCTGGTGCACCAACTATGTTTGAGCCAAATAGAGCCTCAGTTAATTATCCAGGTGTTTATCAAACTCCTGACCAAATGTACCTTGATGTTGCTCATTTGATTCCACCTACTATACCACCTATTCCTGCAGTAGTTCCATCCGTTCCTAATGTACCTACTGTTTCATGTGTACCATCTACAATAGCAAATTCTGCATCTACTTCTTCAAGTAAAGTTATTCAACAATCTTCGGATGGTAAAACTTCCTCTAGATCGTTGCCTGTAAATGTAGTGATAACTTCTTCGGACCCACTACCCACTACTTCTGCTCCTGCACCAATACTAAGCGTGACAATCCCTCAAAAACACATAAAAGGAACTCCACACAACTATCAGATACCAATGCCTATTAATACTGAAACTAGTTTGGCAGCTCCACCTGTTTTTAATTTTCCGTCAAATAATAAAATGACAACAGCAAATATATCCACATCTACTTCCAGCAATATTCTTTCGAGTTGGAATAAGCCTGGCACTTTAACACCAAACCAAAATACTAATTTCTTAGACCTGAATAATTCTTCCAAGTCTGTAGGTGATGGGGTATTTACATTGTCTTCACCAAATACTAGTTTAAATAAATCGAGGACACTATCTGAAAGAAGCAATACCTCAATAGAAAATTATGATCCTTGTCCAGATTTTAAACCAATAATACCATTACCAGCTGAAGTAAAAGTTACTACAGGTGAAGAAAATGAGACTGCAATATTTTGTGCTCGTGCTAAATTATTTAGGTTTATAGATAAGCAATGGAAAGAAAGAGGTATAGGTGAGATGAAACTTCTTAAACATAATGAGACAGGAAAAGTTCGAGTACTAATGAGAAGAGAACAAGTGCATAAAATTTGTGCAAACCATATAATCATACCTGAAATGGAAATAAAACCAATGAAAAATGAAAACAAGGCATACTTTTGGGTTGCTAATGACTTTGCTGAAGAGACGGTTATCCTAGAAAAATTTTGTATTAGATTTAAATCTGTTGACATTGCCAAAAACTTTTATGACACATTTGAAAAAGCACGAATTGAAAGTTCAGCTATTGCAGACAGTGTTACAAAAACAATCGTACCACCTAACACTACAACTCTCACAACTGTGTCGAAAACTGAATCAAAACCTGAAACAAAGGAATCACAACCAACCAAAACAGTAATTGGTGGATTCACTTTTAGTACTACACCTTCATTTAAAACAGTTACGGAAGTTTCAAAAGAGGAAACGAAAACCATTGAACCAGTGACAACCAAGGTTAGTGTTTTCAGTGGATTAACATTTAAACCAACAAATAGTTCTCCATTTACTAATGTTTTCAGTACAATGTCTAACCAAAAAAGTGAAATACCTAAAGTAGGAGAATCATTACGCAAATTAAATACTTCAGACACTATTGAGGAGTTTGAACCAACAGTTGATTTTAAACCAGTTGTACCATTACCAGCTTTAGTTGACCAAAAAACAGGAGAAGAAGATGAAATAATATTATTTGAGCATAGAGCAAAATTACTAAGATTTGATGCAAACAATAAGGAATGGAAAGAGCGTGGCTTAGGAAATATAAAATTATTGGTACATAAGGATAATAATCAAAAATTACGCTTGCTTATGAGACGGGAACAAATTATGAAAGTTTGTTGTAATCATGCAGTAACAAAAGAAATGACTTTCCAAAAAATGCCAAATATGGATAAAGCTGTTACATGGTGTGCCCAAGATTTTTCAGATGGTGAATTAGTACCAGAAACTTTCTGCTTACGCTTTAAAAATGTGCAAATTTGTGATGACTTTATTGATGCTGTTAAAACAGCGCAATCTCGTTTAGGCGATGATATCAAAGCTGCTAAAGAAGAAAAGAACATTGCCCAACAAAATAACCAAAGTGGGTTTGGGGATCAATTCAAATTAAAACCAGGATCATGGCAATGTACTGCATGTTATACTAACAATTTAGAAAGCTTTATTAAATGTGCCTGCTGTGAATCACCAAAACCTCAAGTTATTAAAGAAAATGTTAATTCCACGTGGGGTGATAAATTTAAAGCAAAACCTGGAACATGGGAATGTAAACAGTGTCTTATTCGTAATCAAGCCGATGGCGTAAATTGCATTGCTTGCAATAGCCCTAAAGAACCGCATTTAGCCAAGGCAGACGCTAAAGTGAGCAAAGAAAATGTTCCAAAATTCAATTTTGGCATCAGTCCTCAATTGACGACTACAAAAGAATTAGTACCCAATAAGACTGTAGCATCTGGGTGGGGAGATAAATTTAAACCCAAAGAAGGTTCCTGGGAATGCAAACAATGTTTTGTTAGAAATGAAAAAGATGTAAAAACATGTACAGCATGTAATAGTCCAAAAGATCCAGGTTCTTGCAGTTCTGAAGTCAAATCTATACTCAGTAACACCCCTACCCCGAAATATACTTTTGGCATATCTCAAAAGTCTAATGAAACAAATAATGTACCCACATCTTCTCTTTTCAATACAAATGCTTCCCAGACATTTAAGTTTGGTATTTCGCCCAACAATGACTCCAGTATTAAAGCATTTGGTGATAATTCCAAAAACTCTGTACTCAATCTTCAAAAACCTTCTAATGGCAGTGATGTTCAAGCAGATATAAAATCAGATAAAAATGAAAACGAGAATAGTCAAAAACCAGCTTTGTTACCAACACCTTCTAATGCAGTCAAATTTGGATCAAAAGAGGGTGGAACATTTGATTTTGCATTCAAGCCAAAGTCACCTGTGAAAAGCAAGAGTCCTCTAAAATCTCCAAAAAGTGTTAAAGGAGAAGAAAGTGGCGATGATGAGTATGTGTCAGAAGATGAAGGAGCTCATATACATTTCAGTCCTGTGATTCCTATGCCTGATAAGGTACCTTTTTCATTACATTATTTTTCATGAATCTTAGTGATATTAAACCATTTGAATGTTATGTCACATTTAAAATGTTCCTTTTTCTACTCCTTGTAAAAATCTAATTTTCTCAAATAATTTTAAATAACTGAGAACTGGTTAAAATTCACATTAGATATTATTTGTGATGAATGATTGATTTTCACTAATTAATCGGTTTTTAAAGGTTGAAGTGGTAACTGGTGAAGAAAATGAAGAAGAACTATATGGTCATAGAGCAAAATTATTCATATTTTCTGCAAGTGAGTGGAAAGAACGTGGTATAGGAATTGTTAAAATATTGAAACACAAAGATAATGGGAAGTTGAGGTATGTATCGTTTACGAAATTTTAATTAATAATTTTTGCTTTGGGCTTGATGCGCATTGCCAAAGAATATTCCCGTTATGTTTTACTGCTCTAGCATCATTCTTCAGACTTAATTATCTATATCTTTCTTAATATATAAAAATCCAGTGTCATGATGTATGTTCCCAAATAACTCTTTACCAACTCAACCGATTTTGATGAAATTTGTCATTTTATGTGTAATTTGGTCCAACTTAAGATATAGGACAGTTTTTATTTCAATTAATTATCCCAATAATTTATAATTATGCATGTTTCGTGTTGTACTCACTCAGTAATCACTGGACCAATCCACCATTAGATAAGATTACTGAGTAGACTGCTATAGGCTATAGATATACCACGAGCAAAGCCCGGACGGGCCGCTTCTTTACACAATGATGATATGGAATGAATACTTTGATGTACGATATTTAAAATTTGTTACTAATTATAAAACTGAAATTAACAACATTCAACCAATACTGTAATATCTGGAAATTTGATTCTCTATTAATAATAATATGTTATTTCAAAAATGATAGTTGTTTGTATAATGTTATATTTTTTAGGATTCTAATGCGCCGTGAACAAGTTCATAAAATATGCCTCAATCATGTTTTATCTCCGGATGTGATATATAAGCCAAAAGATGAGAAAACATGGTTGTTTGCAGCCAATGATTATAGTGATGGAGATTTACAACTTCAACAATTTTGTCTTAGATTCCAAAATAAAGCTATTGCACAGCAATTTAAACAGGAGGTTGACAAAGCTATCAAAAATAAGTATGGGGAGATAGAAGAAAAGAAAGATGTGGAATTAAATGACTTAGATGATGTAATTTTTGTATCTGAAATACAAGCTTCTACTGAAGAACAACAAAAGGCCAAAGAACTGATGTTACCAGAAAACTTTTATACTTACAAAAATAAAAGCCCATGTGAAGGGTGTCGAGGCTGTGAAGACGATGATGAAAAAGCAGAACAAACTGCATTTAAATCTCAATCGCAATCCGACAATTACAACAAGAATGAAGATGATGCATCAACTCCTATAAAATCATCAGCTGTTAATCTACGAAGTAGTTTGAGTAGCTATGGTACTCCCTCAGCCTCAAACAGGACAATGGATAATTCTATTTTCCAAACACCATTAGGCAATACAGGTCCCTATAATGAAAATAGTTCACCCTCTACATTGCACAATACATTAACCGGCAACAAACTTAACATGTTTGGTGGGCTTTTTAAACAACAACCATCGACAGATTTAACTTCCAGTGAAAGTAGTGCAATTAAACCTGTAACTTTTGTAAGTGCTGGTTTTGTACAGACTCCTACTACTGGTGCGAAAAGTTCAATTTTGGCCGCACCTAAGTTTAAGGCTCTTAATGCCCTTGGAGAGCAGCAGAACACTACACCAAAAGTTTCATTTGCATCTGATGAACCTAAAAGTATGTTTGGATCATCTGAGCCAAAAAATTTATTCGGTTCTGGTACAGGAAATTTATCTGGAGCCACTAACTCACAAAAAAACATCTTCTCGAACTCGGGCATATCAACAAATACGTCTATATTTAAATCTGCATTAAATAAAAACAATGAAACAAATGATTCTGATGTGAAATCAGTATTTTCTATTGATGAACAAAAGCCAGTTAATTTATTCAGTGGATCATCACAAGGAAGTTTATTTGGTCCAACAGTGCTGAAAACAAACGAAATTAAACCTTCTAGTGGAATATTTGGCCAATCTTCTACTTTTTCATTTGGTAATTTAAACCCAAATGCTCAAGATGCTACAAAGCCCGCAACTAGTGATAAATCTACCATAGCTCATAACATTTTTAACACCCAAGAAAAAAGCACTAATGAGGCGAAAAGTTTATTCTCAGCAGCAAATTTGAGCACTAAACCAATTGATAAATCGGATAACAGTGGCCATGCTAAAGAAGCGTTAAAGATACCTGATGTCTGCTTGTCGTTTGCGGAATTATCTTCGAGTACCACAGAATTTGCCATTCCAAGTATGTAGCAATTACATGTGAATATTTTTAATCGTAATATTAAAAACTCAATGCTGATAAACTTTACATAAAATGTTTATTTATTTATTCTTCGTTGCTCTTAAAATTAAAAAAAAAATACTACAAGAACTTAATAAAACTACAATCTAAACAATGCTTTTATTTTTCAGAAAAAGCAGATTTTAAATGGGAAGGTGCTGGGCAACAGCTTTTTGTTAGCGCATCCGGCAAAGAGGAGGTTAACCCTCCTGGTAACGATGCAGCCGACAAGTCGAATACGAGCGCTACTGGCGAAGATGAATACGACCCGCATTATGAGCCCATAGTTCCACTACCAGATAAGATTGTTGTTACCACTGGCGAGGAAGACGAGGCATGTATTCCATTTAAGTCACTAACAGATCATATATTAATTATTAACACAACATAAAACATACTATTTTATTATAGTGTTCCTAAAATCTTGATTTCATTATTACAGGAAAAACTATTTGGCGAACGCTGTAAATTATATCGCTTCGATGAAAAAACTCGTGAATGGAAAGAACGTGGCATTGGTGAAATGAAAATATTGTATCATCCAGAGAGAAAAACATATCGTATGCTACTCAGACGGGAACAAGTACATAAAGCAGTATTGAATATGTTGCTATTCATAGACCTGGAGCTATTTCCAATGAAGAATTCCGATTGTGCTTGGATGTGGGCGGGCGTTAATTATGTTGATAGCGCGGGCGAACAAGAGACTCTTGCTGTGCGTTTCAAGTCCGCCAGCTTGGCCACTAAATTCCAGGAAAAAGTACTTGAATGTGTTCGCGTAAGTTATTTTCTGATTTTCAATGTCTTGAAATTTTTTTTTTACCAATCGTAATGTGGTGTTTGTTTCGGTGTATAGAAACTACAAGTAGCCGCAGCGGAAGCAATACGCAAAGAGAAAGAAGCAAATGAAAACACGGCCGGCGGTATCGCACCACTCAGACTTCCCAAGCATCTCCAGGACAGTGCACGTGCTGATAAAGCAATGTCTTCATTGACTTCACCTTTCAGTCAATCCAGTACGAGTTCGCAAAATATAGAAAGGAGTTCCGATAATGATAATAAACAGAATGGTATTTTTCAAAGTTCGGAATTAAGTGCGGGCTTAAAACAAGTGCATTTTGAAGAACAACAAGAACAAGATGAGGATGAAGAAGATTATGAACATGATTATGATGAACATGCTGGTGATTCAGAAGATTATTACAATGAAGTAAGAGATACTTATTAATCAATATTATTCTTGCCAGAATCTTTTCGTAAACTTTATTTTTTATTTACAATAACCTGATTTTAGTATTCATTGTTGAACATAAAAATATATTTACATAAGGTTTACGACAAGCATCAGATAAAATTTTTCTCAAAAAATATTATAGATTTACCAAAATAATACATCGTTTATTTTCTCATTTGTTAAACACGCTATTTAACTTCTAACCTTCGCATCTCGTTTCATTACTGACTTTTCTAATCTTTATATTTTGAAATATTTAAAAATTTCATTAATAGTAATGCTATTTAAAACTTAAAAATTATAGAGTAAACATAAACCGAAAGCTCGTTTCCCCCTTCATTCTATTATTCCCATCCATTAAATATCCCTTACCCCTTATAAATGGACAACACATTTTCAGATTATTAGACTAACCTCAATTTTATGGCAATGTGTATGAGGCAAATTAATATTTTGTTACATTAGCACTACATTAATAAATTTAAATTAAGACAACTAAATTCGAAAAGTCTCGCTAAATTCGACATTATTGCTGGAACTCTTAAGTTATACACACGACGCACAAATACTCAAAGTGTAGGTTACACTTTGAGTATTGACCAAATAGTCTAACAATGTGTCCAATCGATATTTAAGGAAGAGGAGGAAGAGTCAGCGGTGTACTACGCGTGCGACGGCGAGGTGGCCATCGAAGAAGACGGCGCGCAGAGCACGTGCAAAGATGCGCGTGTGCAAGTGTTGTTCGACAACGACGTGTGCTCGCCGAAAATACTCGTCACCGACTCCAATACCGGCGAAATACTCGCCGACATGCTTATACATACCGATACAGAGTTCCAGGTGAGAAAATATGTACTCGTGAGAAAATTTATCGTTTTATAGCCACATTGAGCTTATGTAAATACTCTATGTATTTTTTTTGCATGACTGTTTTGCGGACATTTCTATAAATCTACTATATACGACAATCAAAAGAATTGCTTTAAACCAGATAATACAAATCATAATCAAATGAACATCGTGACTATTGTTTCGTCGATTGTTACTACATTAAAATCATAATGTCGTTCTATGTATGAAATATGAAATGACTTCTTAAATATATTAAGTTGTTTTATAAACTCTCATATTGCATAACATTATAACCTTTGATTGTTATACCAAACTAGCTTATTCATCATATATCAGTTTAGGACACCCATACTTATATTTTCTTGTTTATTGATATATTTTTTTCCATAGATTATTGGTGACACCTGTTCATGGTCAGGTATAGACTACACAAGGAACACGCCGGCTGACAAGAAAGTTACAGTCTATTTTCCCGATAGTCAGACAACAATGGAATTCTATGATAGCTGTGAGGTAAGTGTTGCTCTATATTAGTTTATTTTTTTAACACCACAAACTAATCTTATTATTCTAGATACAATAGTTTAATTTTCTAAATAAATTGATGTAGCACTTAACTGTGTTTTTATTATATATGTAAACGTACTTCGTTTAGGTGATTTAAAAAATAATCGTTGTGTTAACTTAATCTTGACAAGCTAAATGAGATCCACGGGGCACATCTATTATTGTTAAGATTATTAAATAATTTTTTGGATACCTTTTATTTAAAAAAAATTACCAATAATCACGTTATCTACGAGTGTCATAACCTATATCTTATTTTTATCCCGGGTCAACCGGGGCGAAGCCGGGACGAGCTGCTAGTACAATATATTTATTTTGTTATCACATTTATTTTTTTTATTTTTTTTTCAGACCAGTAAAGCGTCGACCTATGTATCAAATGATCCCGAGTCTTAAATATTTTAGCGTAGTTATTGTCATGTCATTTTAGCTACCTATGTAATTCAACTAGTTGTAGTTATTATAATAAGGGTTGTGAAGTTCGGTGTATGTCTTGTAGTAAAGTATTATGTTTTGCTCGAAGCGTGTTTTTATTTTTATTTTTGACAAATGCCGAAAAACTGTACGTAATTTTTTTGAGGCGTTATAGAAATTAATTGAGTAGCAAGCTGCAGTTGACTTTTGTAGTTTTAAATACTTTCCATGTTTTCGTTGCTTAATATCTTTCCCAGTGTTTATTGCTTAAAATACAATTTTCGATTCCAACTACTGCAGCTTGATAAACCTTTTGACGATCAGTGTAATGTTGTTATTGTAATATCATATTATTATCGCTTTAATCAAGCATATTTTTCATTATCAACAAGAAGATCTGATCAATGTTTGTTGATTTTTCCTTTAAAAGGAAATATTTAAGTAAGTAATGTAATGTTATAAATGAATATTGTGTAAATTATTATTATTGATTTTATTGGTCAGGTCTTTTTGATTATTTTACAATAATTAATAGCAAAAATATGTTGGTTTCCATGTGCTTTGAATATCGATTCCTTGAAATGATCATTAAGGCTGAAAAGGAGCTCAGAATTCGAAACAATAAAAACGAGAAACGGAGATCAGAGTGCCAGGTATTCAATATTTTAGTATAAAAAACGGGTAAACAAAGCACATTTCAGTAATATTCCTTTTCTCGTTTGAATTGTAAATTATGCTATTATATTAACTGCAATAAAATACTTAATTCGAATTTTTTATCTTTTATTTATTATTATTTACTCTTTCCCGTGTAAGCTCTTGGTGTAAACGACGTGAAAAGAATAAACCTTCTTCGTCAAGATTAAACAATCAAATAATAAAACAAAACAAAATATAATGTTCATATATGTTTGTTGAAATAGGTGAGTTAATTAGCATAAAAAAGCAACAGCGGGGGTTATTTTTCATCAGAAAAAAAAAACAGATTTCCGAAAATTCGCTTTCCATCCCCAGAAATGACTAGATGACCAAGATTTCTTGAAATAACACCCTATGCTTTTAATATATCAATCGATAGGGCCAATTACATATTAAGGGTGTTATCTCGCAAACCCACTTGATAAGTCAAACAAGGGAAAACAGTACACTTAAATTTTACAGATTTGGTCTGTTCGATATCCGGGTGTAGTTTTTTTGAATAAAATTTATGATGACAAAATTCTATCCGTAACATTGGTATTTGTAGCATGTTTCTGAACTTAATGACAAAATATGTCAATCAAGGGGTAAACATTTATAAAGAAAAAAAGATATAACACGACGATTTTATTCTTTGCAAACAATATAATTATTTTTGTAATGCTTTTGTCACGATATTGCGGTATATTTTTTTATTTATGTTCCTAAACTCTATTGTTACATAGCTCGTAAAGTAGTACTACACGCACATGAAACCGAAAGAATAGAAAAAAATTAATGTGTAAAATCCATTACTGATGTGGAACCATAGATGGCCGAGAGTCGTTGCAACGGCTAAATACGGGGGTTCGAAACCTACCTCAGTATCGATTTTTTTTTTCTATTCAAATATTTTTCAAAGTAATACTATTTCGCCGTGATCATTCGACCATATTATGTCTCATGATAGAAGATAATATATCATTCTTCTTGTGTAATAATTGTAGAATTAAGGTATCCAATTTAGGAAAATTTTGTCATTTGGTCCTACTGAATTTGGAGTGATAGTAAAAAGATATGGCTATCTTCTTCGTAGAAAATAATTATTCAACATAACTCATCCAAGTTCATTCACTCCCAAACAGCTTCACTCGAAACATTCTATCGCCCCTTGCTTCTATCTGCGTTAATACCAACCTACTATTTGCTGCTGCACGCTTTTCAGCTTTAATGGTAATACTTGAGGCAATGTGTTTAACTTCTTGCCAAACTAATAGCTATGAAAATGATTATATGAAACAAAAACGAAGTTTTGAACTTGAACTGAGATCTGTATTCCTAAGCTGCGATGTAAGCGTAAGTAAAATATTATTCACACTTTTTTATTTGAATTCAAAATTTTGTGAACATAACAAATTAAAGTAAAAGAACAGAATGGTATTGAAGTATTAGCCAATAATGACGTTGCAAGATTTCAAAGAGAAGAACTTTTCAAACATAATTCTCTACGCCATTGTAAGAAAAAGCTCGCAGTTACCATAAAGATGTGCAATGACCCAATGGTAAGAATCAATTTCAGTGTGATTTGGTCGAAAACATAAATTAATAAGAAGGTTACCATTGCAAAGCTATACAGATACCAGTTGGGTAATCTATATAATAATATACAATAAATTATTATATATTTTATTCTCAAAAGTCAAAGATGTTGGTGTGTATTGAAATTGAGTACTGGCAGCCACAATAAATAACCTTTTAATCAGATTTCTTTTTTTATCCTTAGCAGCCTTCCGCTGATGAGTACATACCCATAGAACACGTTTTAGGTGCCAATAATAAGCGCATACGACTCCTTAATCCTTATATTCTACGCCTTCGCCGTGAAGCACCATATCAAATTTATAAACTACAGAAGCTGGATGTTAGTTCGTTTATTTTAAATAATGCCTATAAATTTCAAACATTAGATAATTGTATAGCAACTTATATTTTTTTTTTGTAGACTGTCACAGGGGTTCTTGGAAGTTCCAGCAAAGAATATAAAAATGTAAGCGGTTTTAATACTAAAGTATAAACTGATATATGGTATATACAACATGCATTGCATTTTTTTCAGAATATGATTAACGGGGAACAAAAAAGATTGAAACGGCAGGATAACGGTTTAAATAATGAAACAATAAGGTTTAATTTTAATGACGAAAATCTTTATCCGTTACCGGAAAAAGAAAGCCAAATGACCTTTGTTGAAAAATTTCGTGAGTTTTTTACGTTTCCTATAAAACCAGCGCACTGGTTTTATGTTATAGTACCTAGCTGCGCCGCGCGGTTTCACAAAAAAATGCGCGGTTTAAATATGCCTTTATGTTATTCCAGTTGTCCAGCTGTCTATGTACCAAATTTCATTGCAATCGGTTCAGTAGTTTTTGCGTGAAAGAGTAACAAACAAACACACACACACACACACACACATCCTTACAAACTTTCGCATTTATAATATTAGTAGGATTATAGTAGGATTAGCCAATATTTAAGGCTCCAATAATGCTAATATACTGGACATTACGACAAATAAGGAGCCTGTTTATACTTTTTCTGATAACATAATACATAATACAATAACATATACATATAGGTTGACACTATGTTTTTTAACCAAACACAAGAAAATACTATGTTTTCTTATTAGGTATCATCAATATTAATTAATAGTATTTATATGCAAGTGCCTAGACACAGATACGATACAGATATACTACTGTAAGATGTATATTTATATATGTATGTATATAAAAAAATTTAATATAAATTAAAATTTTTAATAACATTTACAACAGAAAATACTTAAAAAACAATATCACAAATTAGTATAATGGGATGGGATGGGATTTTTATTAGTTACTAACGTACCTCCCGCGGCCTACCTTGGCCTGCGTAGACAAAGAAATGCATCACGGTTATATTATCACCGTACTTAAATGTAGCTTGTGTCACTCCAGTCTCCTTACAGACACAAATCATATCATAGGCCGAGGCGATGTGAAAGAAAGTCAAATAAACAAACACGCTTTCGCATTTATAATTCAAATTAGCAAGGATTTTCTATAAAACAACGACCGTGAAAACCATCTAAGCTATATAACTAGTAATCATTATCACAACTTTCGTCCGTGAAGACCTCACATTTTATTTTCTTCTCTGTTTGTGTAACGGAATCTTGATCTTTTAATTCGCATAAATCAGTCCCAGATTGAGATGAAAGGTGTTCCTCGGCTTCAATAATAACAGCAAATATTTTTTTCTTTACTTGCGTTTGCATCCAATGTGGCATTACTTTTGTACTTTGTAACATGCATTTAAAAAAGGATTCTAAAGCATCATTGCCTTCTCGATATTTATTATTTTTCTCTACACAGCGTCGCTTCGCTGAATTACTCATTATATTTTCATTACTTTCTGTCGTTGAAACATCATGGTCATTGTTTTTATTTATGGAATTATTAATAAATGGTGGATCCATTTCAATATTTTCTGTTATTCTGTACTTCATGTGCGGCTCGAGAAATTGCATTGCTTTAGCATATTTCCAGGTGGTGATTTGCGCAGGTAATAATTTGTTTTTACCAAGCTTTGCTCGCTTGAGTGCATCGCGATGATTGTCGCGTAATTTCTTCCATTCTATCTTCGCAACTTGAACTGAAATTATTTTAAATTAAAATCTTGTTTGATTATAAATCTACATTACTATTAAAATAATATTTATTACGTAGCAATAACATACTTTTATTGTATAATTTGAATATAACTCTTTATTTAAAGTAAATATCTCAAACTGCATCGTGGAAGCGCGTTTTAGACCGAGTTTACTTTGCGCGCTATAAGCATATTTTTTTAAGTAATATGAAAACAAACTTACTATTAGGTATAGAGCTATTGTTATAGTGCTCAACAACGGTTTGCCATGCTTCATCTTTAATCTGCATTTCGCGATAATCAGGATGCAATGGATTCCACAAGCACGGCTGCTTTCTTACGCCATCTATAAACGCTTCCATTATTCAATTTTAATTTCAGACCAGTCTTGTGTCTTGCTAAACGAGCGTCTGCGGCCGTGTGAGTGCAAACCGGCCTCGCCATACCTCGCTTGGACTCGCGCGTGCTCGGTCACTCCCCCTCGCAGCGCCGCGCCGCTTTAGTCCATAAACCAGTTTCATTGTTTAATATTAAACCTAAACGTGACTAGAATCTCGTACTCGTTCTTTATTATATTTATTACCTGGAGAGTCACTAATTTTTTATTTAATGTTAGATTTAAGTTTAAAAAAAAACATTGCAAGCGGAACGTATGTAGAAATAAAATAAATAAAAAACGTAAAATGTTTCTCAAGTGGTCTGTGGACCACCTATAATAACATAATAATAACTAGAATTAGGTTTTTTTTAGTAAATTAAATTAAGAATATTGACCTTATCGTTGTTCAATATTGAGGTTTATGTAATTAAAGCAAAGAACGGTAAACTCCATAAACAACTTATGCCTACATCAAAATGTACAACTTGTGCCTACATCAAAATATATATTTATAATTTTTTTAAGATTACGATGAGCATAACGTGGGTGAATTATACAAAACCCCTTCACCTCGCACCATTAACGATGAAGATGAAATTATTGGCGTTAAAGGATCGTTAATAAAGGAATCGTCTCATGATAAAAAATTACTACACAACAGAGACAATCCAAGCACATTACCTCTAGAAATAAGGAAGAATAGATTGAGAAAAGACGAGGATATTATGGATTCTACAATAGATACTCTAGTAGAAAGTAAAAATAACGCTCCTATTGAAAAAACAAATAAATTATCAAAAAGAAAAGATTTACCTACAAAACAACGAGATTTCGTTCTATATGAAATTGGTGAACCAGACTTATTGCACAAAGCTAAAATACAACTCTACGAAAAAATGAGCACCATCGATGGAAAAACAGTGTGGAACGATTTCACAAAACTTATACCCGCTAGGTCGGTATTTCCATTTTAATTTAGATAAAGTTTTACGTTCATCAAGTTATAAAACACCTATATAGTACACAAATTAACCAATATCGACGTGCATTGTATTTACACTTCACAATGTATGCTTCACTTTTATTATTCAGTATAAGTACGGTGGACCCAGAATGGAGCAACCAAGACTTAACTATTCGATATCGAACAAAAGATTTTTTATCAAGAGATAATTATACGTTACCTTCGGGTAGCTTGTGTTTAGTTCTGCCATTAAATTATGTAACAGAAAATTTACTAAAGGACAACAGAAAACCCGGTAAAATTATATATAAGTACCTATATGCATTATGCTTACTACAATAATGTAGTTTGTACAATTTTTAATGAAATATGAAATATTTACTTTACTGTCAGAACACCAATTGGAAGACCAGCATGAAGAGTTTATTATTGTGCCAATAGACGATATTATTATGATAAAATCAAATAGAAAAAGTACTCACAATGATATAAATAATGCTTCAATTGAATCGTCAACTGAAAATATTCATGAGGTATTTCAATGTATTACTGTAGTACGTCGTATATAGATTTGATTTTTCAATATTTATGCGCTAATTTAATTAATGTTAATTTAAGCGTCGCCGCAGGGTAGTTATCAGAACGACGCGTACGTTAATGTCTGGTAGCTTAGCAAACCTCGATATACTAGAAAAAGGCACAGATAGGTACCTTATGCTACCGCACAGGACCCCGTATAGATCGCAGTTGGACTTAGAAGCGAAGGCTGATGATAACAAACTTGTTGTTGCGGGGTATTTTTTCGTTTTTTTATCTATACTTCTTAGTCATTCTTAGTCAGGTCTTTCTGTCTGACTATGTCAATGGTTTATTCATCAAATATAATTTTGTTAGGTCTTCAGGAAGGTTGACATCAATAGTATCAGATACTCGTAAAACTCGATCTACGTTGAATCTCCAAGTAACAAATACTGGATTGGCTGCTTCGTATTATAGGTAATTTAATATTAATACGTAAAGATCTAAAATTGTTTTCATCTTAAAGGTTATAATCACTAAATCAATTTGGTAAGGATTTCAGTTCGTGACTGTTTAACTGATTCCGATGAAATACATTCATCGGATGGTGTAACAACTAAATTACTTATACCACCCATGCATACAAAACCATTTCAATTAGAAATTCCCTTAGACAGCTCTTTTACCGATTCTTTGTGTTCAGGTAAGATTGGACAAATTTTATTTCTTTTACGAACGTGGTCTATTTTCAAATTAATTAACAATGTAAATTTCAATTTATTTCTTAATGAGATATCTACTCTAGTTTCATTGATGAACGATGACGATGAAACAGTAGCTGTTCGAAACGCTAAAATAAAAAAAAATGATCGATGTTTCTGCATTTGGCACTGCGAATGCGTTTGTCTCAGTGAGTTCTTTAAAAATTCTAAATCTCCTTCAAATTCTAAGTACAACATCAAATTTAAATGGTACAACATAGGAAGCACCAGCTTGCAAATAAACATAATCTTCAAAATTGGTCCACCCAATCGAAAGTTCATGGTAACGAAACCAAAAAAAATACAGTCCAATTGATAACCCTCTTTTTCTCTAAGTTCGGTTCTTTGCGTTCTTATTCCTGCCCCTTTCTTAATTTGTAATTACAATAATTGTTAAATACAAATATGAAGGCAAGTACAATAAAATCAAGAGCTATTAGCGGTCTAATGGTGTAATAACGGCCGCGGACTGCCCAGGGCTGTATATTATAGTGCAGTCATGGGCAAGCTGCGGCTGAATTCCCACAACACATTAAAGTTATCTAAAGTGTGCGTGTTACGCTCTGCGTGTTGGACCTGTGTCCCCACGTAAACCTTCCAAAAGACCGGGTACCTTCCATCTGGTTTCATACCCGTGAATTATGGAAAGCGGAACATAAACATAATTGCATGGTAATCAGTATTATTACGTACATAAGATTACATTATTAGGTAACAAAATTCAATAAAATTAGACTGTGACTCTCAATGAAATTAGATTTAAAGTATAGTATATGTATGTACTACTTTTCTCCCCGAATTTCCGCAGATATCGTTCACTTCAACATCAAATGATCTTATAAGTACCTACTTAGTAGTGTAAATCTATCAATGTACAAAAATTAGCGTAAATATAAAAAGACTCGTGTTATTTTTATTTGAGAAGTATATGGACTAATTATTATTCAATTCTTTCAGCTGAAGACCCAAAGTTAGTATGTAGAGATATGCCTGATGCACAGTTAATAGCTGCTGGGCATTCTCCTCGAGAAGCATCTCGATATATTCGATCTCTCTGCTATCCAGATATAATCACTTTGAACCTATTCGTGATATTTTTTGGAGTCCTTATCGCATTATTTATTCTTGGTGATGTACCTTCAAAGTTTGTCTAAGTAGATGAATAAAAACAATTTTAAAACTGATCTAAGTGTCAACTGTCAAAGGGAAACTGCAATAACCCGATAAACGCAACAGAAAGAGATCGCCTCTTCATCTCGGGTAACAAAAAATTCTAACGGTTCTTTGTTTTTAGGGATCCTTAAAGCATTTTTAGGTTTATGCTGTCGGTGTGCAGGTTCCTGGGGCTTAGAATTATTGTTTAATTCACCACGGAAACTGGACCATTATTACGAGAGTTCAATAAGACGTCGCACTGTAGTTTATGATAAAGACGGTTGGCCTGTTCACCCAGATACTAAGCAACGTACCGTTCGACTCGTGAGCAAGTAATTATGTACTAATACCACAGATACCATAATACAATAGCTAATAGTAATACCAATCTATACAAGTATAGAAAATTAAAAGTTAGATAATGTATTTCTGTTGCTGCTATGGACAGTTATTAAAATGAAAAATAATATTTTCACATCCAGGCCGATTGAATTTATTTTAAACACAATTTTCTTTATTATTCTTCCGTGTATTCTACTATGGGAAGCTATTAAGGATACAACAAATAAATTACAAAGCACTGACAAAAAAGTCGGAAGTAAATCAAGGAAAAACACAAAAAAGTGTTTTAGCACTCAGGACCTGCAGGTGATTTATGTGATGTTGTTTCTAAGATTTAAGATGATAATAATATATTTCATACCTGTTCTATATTTTATAGAATTTGTTAAAAAGTAATTCATCATAAAATAATGAATCCTCACTGTATATAGAGCAAGGAATTCCGGTGGCGGCGCCATAAAGGTGGACTTCGAAAATGGATGACACCACAAGCCGAAAATCTTTCTACTGACATATGGCAGTACGGACTACCTGGTGGCAGAATCGTGAACGATTGCGTAAGATTGCTATATTTCGTATATTGTATTCGATGGATATGAAATAAGATAATTCCGCAACTTTTGACCAACGCAAGGAAGACAAAAGATATGCCTACATAAACCGATTCCTTATCTAGTTATTACATACAAATACAGAGTGTTCAATGCGATTTATTTTGATATATTCATAAAAAAACTATTTATATACTCTTTTGTAGTTTTTAGTATTAATACTTTTCGAAATATATTGTGGTATAGAATTAAATATAGTGGGCACTACCATAGACATTTGTCGTGCGATTCCCCTAAAAATTGTGCACTTTAGGAATAGTTAATTTATTATATTATTACTCATTTGTCTAGTAGCAAACTGATGTGAAATTGGAATTTGAGTATTAACATTATTATAGTGATTAATGAGAAATTACCTTTGGAACATTTTTTAATCGACAGTACATTACAATAGCTAAATAATCTTAGAGGTTTATCTTTAAATTGGTTTTTAATATTAATTGGTACAATTTTTTAATTAGTCTTAGTTGTGCAGTTGATTTACATGGTTGAAATTCCAAATTGGGCATGAGGTAAAACTTAATTTTTTGCATAGAAATTAACTTGCATTCTCAATTTCATTAATAGTTTGTATATAAAGAATGGGCTTAAAATTGAGAAATTTGCTTTTAATCAGAACATTTTCAGAAACATTGAGAAACGGTTGTTGAACACAAAATATATAGTAATCCTTTATCCAAAATATAACAGATGCAGCCGTTACTTGACGAAACACCTTTTTGTGGAAAATTAGATGAAAACAAACATGTCCACCATGATTCTGACCAAGACGATACGGAGTTCGTATTAATGCAAATGCAGAAGAGTAAGGAATCTCTCACTGTAAGAGCTATTTAAGAACCAAATCTTTTATTTAGGAATTCTCAATGGAGACATTTATATCTAAAAAACACTATGCATTTTTACGTGGTTTATTTTTACAGAAAAATTCTGACACATTTAAAGAAACTGTTTCTGTGACGTCCGAGAAACCTGAGATGTACCAAAAATCCAATAAAGTTAGTATAACAAGAAAGTTTAAATAATTGCACTGTACCTACGTGTTACCATTAAAATAATTTCGATATATTCTGAAGACAATATTATTTTTGTAAATTACCTGCAATTACTTTAATCTTACCATAAATATAACTGAATAATTACACTCTTATTGCCAAGATAAGCTATAATTTGTAATTTCTGATGGTTGCCCATATCTTTTTTACTATTTGGCTCTACTAGCACAACAAACATTTATGCTTTGTGTTTATATAACACTAGCTGCGCCCCGCGGTTTCATCCGCGTAAGCCTGTATCCCGTAGAAATATTGGGATAAAAATGATATGTCATTCCAAATGTCCAGCTACCTACGCAACAAATTTCATTGCAATCGGTTCAGTAGTTTTTGCGTGAAAGAGTAACAAACTTCCATCGTCACAATCTTTCGCATTTATAATATTAGTAAGTAGGATGGGATAGAAGTTGGACTGACGACGCGTGATGGGTCATGTGGAGTGTACATTTACATCACGCGACGTCGTGTTGTGGCGCGACGTTGTTTGTGTTTATAGCATTTATGGGCAATTATTAATGAATTGAAATGTAACTATTTGTAGGATCAATTATTTATATTCTAATTTAAACATTGTAAAAAAATGTCTGTGAAACATGCAAAATCAAAATATCCATAAAAAAATAAACCTATGATAAACATCATCCCTAAAGCTACTATAATAATTCTAAGCTATATTACACAACTTATTTGTATTGTTATCCTTAGGAACATTTAATAATGTAAAGGGAAATCCACACAAAAATAATGTTTAGTAAATAAATTTACTTTTTTGGTATAAGTATGTAAAATAAAAAATAAACAGTACGCACATAGACGGACTTTCGGGACAATTCTTACATTCCATGTTAGTCTGTACTCTTTTTTTATTTTTATAGCAATTTCTGCAATCATTTCTAGCGACTGCTTGCACTTTTCTTTCTGGCCCAGTTTTTATTGTCCGCTCCGGCATTTTGTAAATTTTTGACAAGTTATGGCTTTTTTCCTTTTGCTTTCCCGATGACGATTCAGGTATTTGTACATTTTCAGGTAAAAGATGTTCAATGATTTATTCCCGAAAGTCGTAAAGTAACAGCTTACATTTTCCAGTGAACTTGTTATATAATAAGCGAGAATTTATCAGACTCATCATCATTGCATGTATAAACATTTTCAAAACTAGCATGGGTAATATGAAATCATTTGATCTTGATTGACCCCGACACATTCTCGCTATAACGTAGTATAGTCAATGGTTTTAGTGTTTTAAGATCACGATTACTGGTTACTTCTTGCATCCCGTCAGGGCAGTCTGTCGATATATAATAGATTTCCCTTTTTCCCATTTACCAATATGGGTCCTATTTCCATACCGACAGAAGTTCTCGCCTTTCTTTTTTTTTCAGTTATAACGTGGATGATCTTACAATTTTTATTCAGAGTGCCGGTACAGTAAATTAGTGGTCATACAGTTTATATGCTAAATTTTATGAATTTTTAAAATTGTCCATATATTTTTTAATTTTCAACAATTTTCTCGGTGTGGCCCGTTCCTGCTGTTTTATCTTCAGCGCTGGCATAAACATGGAAATTTAAAATTAAGCCATTTGGTTCCACCAGAACGTATAGTTTGATGCTTTACTTGTGGCGTTTTTCTTTAATATACTGTTTAAAAAAATAACATAAATCGTCATAAATCATGGACACGTCAAAACGCAAATTGGAAAGGTATTAGGAAAGGATTGAAGAAAGGAATAAAGGAAAGGACTGGGAAGGGTAGCAGTATACTATTTTACGTCGGTCTTCTGTGGGGGTGTGGTGACTCCCCAGTGCGAGCTGACCCAACTTGTGCCGATGCGTACTCGACTACCACATACAATACATTATATAACATTATTCATTGTACTATTTTACTCGAAGATTCATGATAATATGTATACTTCCTCTTTATAAGAATCTATTTTAATTATTACTGAAATGTGATAGTGATAGGAACTGGAATGTGATAGTGTTCTGTTCTGTTCGCTCTGGCTTCGCCCGTGGTACACTCCTTCTAGCATTCCGCCGTATACTTCCTCTTTATAAGAATCTATTTTAATTATTACTGAAATGTGATAGTGATAGGAACTGGAATGTGATAGTGTTCTGTTCTGTTCGCTCTGGCTTCGCCCGTGGTACATTCCTTCTAGCATTCCGCCTACGGCTTTGCCCGCGTAGTCACAGGAAAGATAGACCCGAAGTATTACCGGCAAAGTTCCCGTTCCCGTTCAATTTCCGGGATAAAAACTATCTTACGTCCTTTCTAAAAAAACTATCTCTGTACTAAATTTCAATCCGTTTTTTGATTTATAAATAGTGTAAATACTTAACACGACTTTTTTTTTATACTTAAAGATTATCTATGTGAAAAGTATTCAGCTTCATTGTTTATAATAATAAGTATGAAAAAGTATATATATTATGTAATTTTTTGCAAGGCGGCTAATAAGCACAAAGATGATTCACGTTATACCACAGAATAATATGGTTGTAGTTATACTATTGTTATATGACTAGATATATGACTAGATTGTGCGCTATGGCCACAGAATAGTCTATGGCACAGAAAAAGTCCGAGTGAGAGGGCTCCCGGCGCTAGTGTCTCTTTTTAATGAGGTGACCATGGTCAAACAAAATATGGGACAAGTTACTTGAAAAACGAGCGTTTAAAATGTAAATGTTCTGATACATATTATGAGATAATATGCTACTTAAATCAATACATGTGAAAATAAATGAAATACAGGAATGTAGATTGGGTATATGCAACCATTAAAAACTAAATTACGTCGTAAGTGCGCAAAAAAATTAGTATGAATAATTGCTTTTCACAGACATATTAAAAACGCCTCTAAATTCTCAGAACTCTATCGAATTTAAATGGACCCACACGGAATGCCAAAGACCAGTAAAAAATATAATATTTTCTGCCATTTCTACAATAATGCCTGTCAAATTTAATTCATGGCACGGGTCCATCGCCGTGCAGCTTCTTTCGTGACACATATACTCAAGATTTATAAGATTTGTGGTGAGACCGGGCACGAAACTTGCATTCAGCGTGTTAGCATCCGACATTTAGAAGTCAGAATTGTTTCCGACATCCAATATGAAAATTTTAAATCATATACGAAATTTCTTTTATCACAGGTTACAGGGTTGCAACAAGTCTTTTTTTGGAAAAATAAAATGCTGTCATAAGATTTGTTTATATGCAAAACGATCTCGAATCCATTTGTGGATAATTTCCGTTATTCATTGGTTTCACATCACTCATAATATCCCCCATTACATGATTTAATACCTAAATTCAGGACAGTGTTCATGAAGTGACCAGAAGCTCCAAATTTCTATACCGAAAGTATATAGTATACAAACTATATTAATTGTAGAAAACTCATTGAATCATTTAGAAGCTTAATTAGAAACGTATTTTGGTAGGGATAAACGCATTTAGTTACTTAAAACTCAACTTATTAAAATATTAATACTTTAATATGGTCATGGTCAAGTTTACAAGATTTGGGATATTAAAGAAAGAAATTAAAAACATTAAAGAAATTTTAAATATTATTACGTTTTGTTCTTGTTATTACTGGTTTCAAACTTAATTCCAACCAATCTTTCCTTTTTCTTTTTGTAGAGGTGTCTGTACGCAGCACAACGGTACGTATAGTATTATGTTATCTGTGATATTTCTTTCCAAAGAGTAGTATTTTTACTATTAACTTGCTCCGTAGCGTAGTAGTATATAGGTGTTTTTCAAAGAGTGGTACAATACCAGAGACTGTGGCACAGAGCTTGTGATATACTATATTACTACGCTACGGGTCGTCAGCGGCCTCTACGGGTAGATATATATCTAAGTACTCTGTGCGGGTGGCAGTGACTAGTTAGTACTTAATCTGTGGCAAAAAAATGCGATTTTGCTAAAATTACAGACTAGCAATTGGAATATTCTTTAGGTTTAAAGGATAAATATTAAAATTAAAGCATACCTTCAGGTTTTTATTATCTTATCTTTACTAACAGACACGCAATTACATAATTTTGCTTCCAAAACTAGGTAATGTGAGTGATAAGTAATGCGTGTTCTACTGAGACCATTAACTATATTTAGAAAAGCAGCGCAATTGAATAGAAGTGTTCAGTTAAGGCATCCTTTTACAACTGGTACGCCAACAATACCCTAAGTTACTACGTTTTGAGTTTATAAGTAAATGATTAGTGATAAATACTTGTTAAATACGATCGGTTTTAAGTCATCTGACAGATATTTGATATTCTTATTTAATAATTTAAGCGTTGATTTGGAGAGCAATGGAAGATAAAGACTCTTTAAAAAAACGACTCACACCTCTTCAATACCATGTCACACAAGAAGCAGGAACTGAAAGACCTTTTACAGGTTAATTTATTGGTATTTAAAGTATTATCATATCTCGAACTAAGAATACCATATAATAATGTTAATGATATTTTGCAGGATGTTACAATAAGTTCTATGAGGAAGGTGTTTATGTATGCATAGTGTGCCGTCAAGAATTATTTACTTCTAAAACAAAATATGACTCTGGATGTGGATGGCCAGCTTTCAATGATGTTCTTGCCAAAGAAAGAGTAACATTACATCAGGATACAAGTGCAGGTATAGTATTCATTTAAAACTACAATACTAATAATTAATTTCTTGCTCAATACTCTTTGACATATTTTCTATCATCCATTCATGCCAATGACATATTATGTGGGTAAACACATCATGCCTATGATTTTACTTACGTTCAAATAATACCAGTTAATTAATTCATGTTCATTCATTTGTAACAGAATCCAATGTTCGCATTAAAATTCATTCTACAGGGCATTGTTCATACTTGAATTCATGATCAAGGCCATATTCTATGCTTCATGATCCTATCATTGCTTTATTAGAAATTCAATCAGCTTATTCATGTTGTTTGTAAATGGAATAAGTTTTTGTATAAACTCTTTATTAGATTTACCACAGTACAAATTTCAAAGGAGCAAGCATGTTTATTAATTAAATGATAAAAATGATATTTAATTTCATACCATCATTGAAAATTATTCTACATCATATTATAGTCTGATCACTCTGACATATTTTGGTACCTATAACAATTTCATTTTGTGCATATCTTGGGCAGACATTGTTCAATGTTATCTGAGAATAATAGCACATATGTTAAGACTATTAAATATATGTATAACATGAGTTTTGGCACCCCAAAAGATTACTTTTGTAAGTTAAATATTATTAGAGAATGGCAATAAAGGGGTGAATTATATAATAAATGGATTTTATTGTAAACAAACCAAATTGAATGCATTTTTAAGGAATGTTTTAGTTACAACAAATGACATTGTCAAGAATTTACACTTTATTTCTGTTAAATTAATGATATCAGCAGCATATAATGCACAATTATTTTCATTTTCAACAAAACATTTTATTTTACTAAATTATAAAATAAATCACAAGATGAATTTAGGAAATTGTCAGAAAAAGAAAATGAAGACAATCTAATATTTCAATAATTTATACAGTATTCATAAATAATTTTACATAATACCTATTCTCAGTAACAAGTACCAATATTGCATTTTAAATGAGAACAATTAATAAATTCTTAGGTTGATTGGATTGAGTTCAATTTGAGTATTTATCTGTAAATGTTTACTGAAGAGTTTAGTTTGGTTGTCCTTGTGGGTGATAACAAAATTGATTGAACTTATCATTGTCACACACATATGATTGTGAGATACTGAGTACATTTATTGCAGCAATCATTTATTTTTAAATTTCTCATAAATGTACATAATATATGTTATGTACTAATTTCGACTTTTACATTAGAAATTATAATCTTCTTTCGTTTGCTTTTTTTATAATGTTATTCTCATGAGTTTTATATTCTTACCTATGTAAATATAAATTTTGTTTAATCTCTTTTTTCTTATTATTCTTATTACAATATCATTTTTATGGTGTTGGGATTTGTTGCTAATATATTTTACTATTTTTTTTCTCTTTCCTATATCCACAATCACCTATTGATACAATCCTGTCCCACACAAAACTGTAAGTTGATGTTACTGGTTTTACTGTATGTAATTATGGTTATTGATTTATTAATTCACATAATCCCCATTTTAATTAGTTAATACAATTTACACCACATTTTATATTTGATTTAATATTTGCACAAATCTATCATCAAAATGTTATGATCATTTATCAATGATATCATTACAAAACTTATTATTCACTAATGAAATAATCAATACACATATGTATATAATCACATATTAAGTATTTTACTAACCCTGAATTATGTCCTCACCATGTATGGAATGTGCATGACATTAATCTGCATTTGCCTTCACTCCTTGATTTGACCCATCTTATCCTGTCCCGTCTGCCTTTCCTGGATGGCTGCCGGCTGGACGACAACTGCTGCCGCTGTGACAACATTGCCCACCAACCACTACATGAACTTTATGAAATTCATTTCGGATAATATTATGTTCATGGGGTCACTTTTTATTTAATGTGATGTGTTGTATAATGGCTTAATGGTGAATGGACAAATGTGAAATAATAGTTGGGGCAAATATATTACTGGTTTTAACACGACCAGGTATGGTGCGAACTGAGGTGAGATGCTCCAAGTGCTCAGCCCATCTAGGACATGTATTCAATGATGGGCCGGCGCCCACGAAGAAACGTTTCTGTATAAATTCAGCATCATTGGACTTTATTGCAGCTGAGGATCGGAAAGATTAACAGATATTTCTATTGATCTCTAATAATATCTATGAGCAGTAACAGGTGTGAATAATTTATCAATCTGAATATATTTTTAAAGAGTGCTTCATTACATAATTTATTTTGTATTTTAGTTGCATTTCATATTATGTTCAACTGTAGGTAATGATTATAAAACAAATTTAACTACTTCTCAGCTGAATCTAAGTTTATTGGCTCTTTTTAATAAGCTATTAAATATATTTGTTTAATTTTATATACCAATATGCAGATCCATGTAAATCTAACTTGTACATCAAGTGTTAAAGAAAATTTTTAATCTAATGGTGCTTCAAATTAACATTTTGGTAAAATTTTTAATTATAATTTTAGTACAGCTATGTACTATTTTTGTAGTAGCCATGTAATTATTCGATAATTTTGATAATAACACATATAAAATTATTTGTAGAGTATATTATTTATCACTACTAATAAAAGTAAACATCTTTTTATTCCGAGGTTCCCGAGAAAAATTTCTTAACATTTTATATATCAGCTCTAGTAGAAAAAATTCATATGCGTTTATTTTGTATGACAGTTGTATTATATTTTATTGGAGAAATATTTTACTGTGTCATTGTACTAATAATTTACGTTAGTTACCAAACTGAAGTCATAATGTTGTATAAATTGTATTTTTTTATTTATTCAGTATCGTTGTAAAGAAACAAGATGTCTAAATTGAAATCGGCAGCTGTGTCATATTATTTTCAAATAGGCAATATGTGACATATATTTTAGTGTAAAGAATGACATACAAACTGCAATTGATTTGCAATGAGTGAAAACAATATCAAAGTGAATATTTTAAGTACAAATATAAGTCATATTTATCCTATAGTTTTGTGGCTTCTTATGAAATAAATATTTTTAATATGATTTTGACTTTCATTTATAAAATAAGACCCCTCACTTGACATTATTATAGGTTCAAAGTTCACCAAACTCAAAATAGGTACCGAGTTACCAAAAACTTTTCAACTGTGAAATTCGCATTTTGCATTGTGGTTATTTTAGGACACTAGTCTTATTGAGACACAGTATTGTAATTGTATACGATACAAATTGTAATTTAATCATATGCAGGTCACCATAATCCCCCACATCTTATTAAAACTAATCATGGCTCAATGAGTCTTGTATTTATTTATTTTAACATTATTTGTTGTATGCACAACATTACTTAAAATAATGGCACTATACAGGAACTCTGGTGAAGTTGTATAGTGATGCTAGTCGTTATGTGTATAACTAAACAATAAATCATGACAATTTTAGTACAAGTAACACTTTACTTGATTTCGTATCAGAGGATGATCGTCATAATTACACAAGTCCTTGATGTATGTGGTGGAAGTTACGAATCACGCCATTTATTTTCATTAAATACCATTACATTTATTAATAATACATTTTCAACTTAATTTAAAGACATAATTACATGTTAACTTTCTTTTTTATCTTATTTATACTTGCAAATTCATCTTTAAGATCACATAGGTAATACACTCCTTAATAATATAGTATCATACTGAATTACTTCCAAGCTCTGAAATATCTGCTATAAATTTTCTATATGTATTATTGTACAAATAGTTCTGTATGGATGACCTATATTAGTATACATAGGCCTTGTAAAGTATACTTAGTATATGTTTTAGGCAAGTCAATGTTTCATTTACTAAAACAAATATAATTTAACTTTTTGTTTAAGGTAAAATAATACGGAATATTTGTTTTATTTCATTAAATTGTATTTATTCACGTCTAATAAAGAGTTACAAGTATTTTCATGTAACATTAAAATACATCTTGAACCTAATATAATAAATATTTTAAATGTTTTCTTCGTTTTGATTAGGTATTTATATTACATTTTGCAGGTATGGCAACATATACCTATAGTATTTTTAACATAGTATGCTTTAAGTAATCAATTTTAATGTTAAGGCCTAAATCACATCATCCAATGTTGTCAATACAATTACTTATCTCACTTTTAATTAAATAGCAAAATAAGAACTAAAAACAGCGTCTGACGGCACAACCTATACATTATAAAGCAGAGAGGTCATTTCTTAAAATGAAAAATACTTTTTGCATAGTTAAAAGTAATAAAGCATGGTTTGGTTACTCTTTAAATCTATCTACTGACTAATATATATTGTCTTAGGTTTTTATAAATGTATTATGGATTCCATTTTCACTTTGCATTTTTAACTTGAGAGCTTGCAAAAAAACTTGTAAGGTTTAAGTAATGGCGGAAGACATACAACTTTAATAGGAATGAATATGATTTTAAACACACATACACACAATAATTTAGGTCTTTAAATTTGGTTTTCAGTAATTGTTAATATATGTACTCTTTTTTTATCAAATTTCGCAAAACTTATTTTCGATTAGTAGTATTTTAGTCCCTTACTATAGACTTTATTAATAAAATGTAATGACGCCAATATGCTATTATAATACCAGATTAATATTTATGTCATATAAATAAACTATTTAAACTTAATACTATGTAAATGCTTCATTTCCATGACTAACAATAAATGATTTGCTCAAAACCAAGTATGAGTTTACGATGTTAAAATAGCTTCATAACAAACATTAAAAAACGAATCAATGAAAAATGTGCAAATCTCAATTTAATAATTAAAAAAAAACTTTTAACATATATAATTAAAAAAGGTTAAAGATTAAATATTAAACTAGCTAACTAATAGCAAAATAAAGCTTATTCATTCAAAAAAAAGTCAAATACTTCAAAAAATAAATAGAAGCACAGTAAAATATTTATAATTGATACATAAAAATATATAAAGAATATTTATGACCAAAAAAATTACAGTAAATAGGTATTCAAAAAATTTCCCTATTTTTTTATCACTTACGCCAATCAAATTTTTAATACAAATATATCGTTGACGGTCAGTTCTAGTATACATATATATAATATGTACTTAAGGTACAGCACATATCTAACGCTAAGCTCTCGCCCTGCACTGACGTGTTCCAATCTACTGACACCAAATATCATCACAGTGAAAAAGCTGATCGTACTATTACAAAGTCCTATAAGTATTCTAATATTTATAAATCTAATATATAAACTGCCAGTCTTCGTTTGCAGATAACCGTAACAATTCGATTCAACTCTAACACACTATATCTACATTCTATTCAAATACTCCCGCTAGTCGAGCGAAACACGTCAATCAGAGATCACGTCACTAACGAGAAACGGATAACTTCTACGCGATACTACAGTACTCGTTACGGCTACTGGACTGCATTATCGTTAATTCATAGTCGCTTGTAAAAATATATACTTTGTATAGCTCGCAGCCACTTGTCGTACGTCTCTATACCTAAATATCAGAGATAGAGAGGTCGAGTCGAGGGGTGTCGTCGGGCGCAAGTGGTTGAGTCGTGGAATACAAATGTGCTGCGGACGCAGAGAGGCACTGAACGCGCTAGAGGGGCGCGGGGCGCGAGGGGCGCGGGGACGCGGGGCGCGGAGGGCGCGCGGCGGGCGCCGGGGGCCGCCGCTAATGGCCCTTGGCAGCCTCCTTCGCCGCCATTATAAGAGGCGTTAACGACGCCAGAGGCCGAGCCATTTTTAGGAAGGGGTGCTGTAAGTCAACCATAAAACATAATATAATAATAGTTTAAATTAAAATAGTATTACATTAAGTAATTACGTTATGAATTGTATCAATTAGTCACACATTATCTACAATAATATTTTATAGACGAAAGTTTTGTGCTTATTTGTAAAATTCTTTGACCTCAAATGCTGTATCTGAGTGACATAGGTATATATAAAACGAAGAAGCCGGGGCGCAGCGCTAGTCACAACAAAAAATTGCAATTCTGTGTTATGCTACATTTTAAAAAATTATAAAAGTTCATTTATTTATTTAGGTAAGATAGATAGGTCAATATTTTTACATTTCTTATTATTTTTATATAATACATGTTTACTTACAATGGTTCAAATATAAACAATTGAACTACGTAAAAATATATGGCCTGGAAAGACCCAATTTATTCTTATTCGGAACTGAGCCTAATGGCGAAATCTTTAAATATGCCTTACATCTTTATCAACATTCCGAAAAAAAGGCAGCATACAATTAAACTCCATTCACATTTTTTAGCTGTTGAATGTGATGTGAAATTCCTTTTAAAAAAATATATAAACAAACCTTAAGTAAATCGAGTGCAGTGGCGCGCCTATCTACGTCCACTTCCAGGCACTGATCGAGGAAGTCTTGAAAAACAGCACTCAGTTTATCTTTGTCTTTAATGTCTGGTTTACCATTAGTAGCAATAAGATATAAGGCTCTAAGAGGATTTTCGTTAAGATAGGGAGGCTCTCCTTCAATCATTTCAATAGCCATTATTCCTAATGACCATACATCCACCTGGAAGATAAAACAAAATCTAATTTATGTTGGGTTTTAAAGATTTACACATTTTTGTATAAAGTTATTTGTAAACAATTTTATATAATGCACACAAAGTTTAAATTACCTTTGGTCCATACTGCTTCCTAGTTACCACTTCTGGGGCCATCCAATATGGTGTGCCTACCATAGTGGTTCTTTTATTTTGTTCAGGAGATATTTGCGCACAAAAACCGAAATCAGCTGTAAAATCATTAATTTGTATTTTCAATTAAAAAAAAAGAATCTTGTCAAAATGTGACATTAGCATAACAATAATAATTCACGTTGTACAAACAAAACAAATAAATGTTTTTCATATTAAAACTAATATAACAATTGAAAAGTGTTGTGTGTTCAACTTGGAATGAAAACTTAAGGTTTTGTATGCAATCCTGATTGCTAGTATCTAATAGAAGTATCTATCACTCCACAATTTTTATTTTTAGGCATAAAGTCTTAAGAAACATCCCAGTACACAGAAACAAATCACATGATGTATACGAAATCACATAGCACATACTTAGTTTGACTTGTCCATCGAGACCAAGAAGTATATTATCGGACTTAATATCACGGTGTATCACATGGTTGGTGTGTAGGAAGTGCAATGCTTGTAGTACTTCGCGACACACGGCCGCTATCTGACCCTCGTCCATACATGTCTCAGTCACCACGTCAGTGAGAGACCCACCCGCCAAATATTCCATAACTACCCATAGCTCCTGATAAAGAACCATAGAAAAAACTGCGTCAATAATATAAGTATTCAAGTACGACTGGAGGAAATGAACAAGTCAATTGTAGGATAATACGATATATAATAATGATATTCCCATTGACCACTTCAGTAGTTTAAAGAGAACAAAACATTTTTATAGTTAAAAAGAGAAAGGTAACAAATGTATATAAAGATATAATGTGTTGTGTGATGATACACTTTAATTCTAGTGAATGATTATATTTCAAATAAGTTGATTGCAAAAAGATCTCTATTCACTTCAACTGTGCTTTTTTTATTTTTCCCCATACCTATTCTAAAAAGATATTAATAAGATAAACAGACATTACCTCATTCACAAGATAACTATCAAGGTAATTCACAACATTGTTATGTTTATTCTCCCGCATCACAAGGATTTCGTTAATGATAAGTTCTTTTTTAGGTTGCTGACTAAGGTTCATTTGTTTTATGGCAACCTCCATACCGGTTGATGTTTCAATTGCTGTATAAACAGTGCCTGAAGCTCTAAAATAAAGTGAAACCATTAATATTAAAAAAAGAAAACTGACCTTTTCAATGGGATAAAATATATAAGCCTTACCCTTGACCGATTTTTTCCATTTTTGTATATTTTCTATTGGGATCACCAACACTAACAATTGTTCTTAATTTTTCTAAAATCTCTTCATCTGTCATTTTCTTTTTCCTCTGCTGCTGACCAGTAGACCTTCTGTAAAAAAAACTTTTGTATTCTTGTGGTAATATTCTAAAAAATGTTTAATTACAACTGTTTAATCTTTATAGTAGAAAAAATAAATTTACATTTGCAAAAGAGAAGTTTATATTCATGTAATAACTTTTTTATTATTTAAAAGGTGTTAATATTAACTTGTTCATAAATACCAATTGTTGTTTATAAATAACACATGTTATTCAAACGCAAGTATACCTGACATACCCTGTCTCAGTAGCGGCGGGCGCGCCGTTGGCGGGCGGCGCATGGGCCGGCGCCTGCGCGGGCGGCGTGTGCGCTGGGTTCTTGTTGCGGTCCAACGGCAACAACGCACCTACGACCTCCGCTCTACTGCATATCTACAAATGTGAAAAAGTTAACAATTACTTCTCATAACACACCCATTTTGTATAAAACTGAATTGAACGTAACATGGTATGTTGTAGAATATATAAAAAAAAATTATCAATAATTATACTCATAATAGCTTAAGGGTGAACTTTGTTCCTCTTAAAAAAACTGTTTAAAATATTTTGATATATATTATGATAATTAAAAAAATTAGCCCAGATAATTTCCACTCAGCTTAAAAAAAAGCATAAGGTTAACAATTTAGACATATTATGTTACATATATTCTATATATGTTTAAAATATTCTTATTAGAAACAATTTGACTTCCTTTCTTTGACCTGTTTTTATTATTAGTAGCTCAGGTTGTAGCACTAATTATTATCATAAATAAAATTATAAAAGTAACTGACAGAATGTGTAGTGAGAGGAGGATGCGGAACGTGCGGAGGAGACGCAGGCGCAGGTGCGGGTCGTTGGGGTGGGGCCTCTTCTTCTTCGATTGGTTTAGTATACTGTAACATTTTATTAATTGTTTTGAGAATAATGAAAATAAATAGGTAATGTAAAACATTCATACTCCCATTATTATGCAGTGATAGAATGGTAATAAGTCTTAATAAAAAAAACAATGTCCATAATTATGTATCTATATTTTTCGAACTTATTCATATAACATTTTATAACGGTATTTTAAATTTTGCACAGTTGCTTAATTTATTTTATATAATAATAGAAAATTATCTTACAATGCTCTTGGTACGGTCCGGTCTTGAAGGTGGTGGGGGTGGGGGCTCCGGATGCTCTGTATCTGTAGGTGTAGATGATGAAGGACTACTTGATGAAACTCGTGACACGGAGGAACCTATTGAAACATTTCAATAATTTGTTTGGCAAATAAACAAAAAAATACAGTTATACTAATCACATTGAAACAAGATAAAAAACTTAAACAATCTTGGAAAAAGGCTAGTTAAAAAGGCAAGTTACATTTACGTTTATAAATATTATAATGAAATATCAAATAATTTTAGTTTTCAGCATACTAAAAACAGAAATCAGTTAATTGATTTAAAATGCATATTATGCTGATTCAATTTGCTGTTCACTAATCAAGTAACTTCAAAAGTATACCTAACAAAAAGTACATACATAGTGTACATAGTAAGGTACTTTGTAAGTAATCTGTGACAAAGGTATTTTATATTGAAAACAATTTAGGGATGGGACTTATGCCAAGAATACTTTTAGTAATTTATTATATATTAAGTAACTTGTTGTGTTAGCTTGGCTTGCCCTACGATATGACCTTAGGCAAGCCACTGGGTACATGATCTTATTTCAAAGGTTGCTGTAAAATTTTAACAATAATTACTATGAACTTTAATACCTTTAAATCGATGAGACACGCAACATTTTTGCATAGGAAATTTCTCTAACAGAAATAGCATGGATAAACTATGTTGATTAGAGTATAACATTTTAGAAAGGTACCTTTTGTCTCCTCCTATCAGGATACACATGGTGTATGTTTATTCTATATTCGCCAATCATAACATCACATGTATACCAATATAGTCTTTGTACTATAAAACCTTAACAGTTAGTTTTTTGACTACCTTTTTTGTTTTTGCTTATCAATTGAAATGGTATATTTTTTTGGTTGGCATTGAAAAAGATTAAGAACTAACACAAATTATTATTTACCTGAATGAGTTGTATGCATCTGGGCGGATGTCATATATTTAGATACAGGAGGTTGGGTTGCTGATGCGTCATACCATTTAAGAACATCAAGAACTGCTTGTGGATTACTTTTCTGTTCTTGTTTGCTAATGTTTGAGGCCATTAATAGTCGTGCCCATGCCTCAGGCATACCCTGAAAGTAAACCCTTGTTTACAATAATATGTTCATCATTATAATACTTTAATGAATAAATATGTGGAATCGAAGTTCCTACTACATGTGATGCTCATGCTGTAGCTCAGGTGTTTATTAAAAATGAGTGTGAGGGAATGTTTTATATAATACCAAAGAACTACTATTTCTAAAATAATTTTAACTCTAAAACTAAACAAAAAAACTGCAAGCACATTATGTGACATAATTTGCAATACTATAATTAATAAGATACTGCTGCATTTAGCAATAATAAAACTAAAATAAAATTGTGACAGATTTTTAAAGAAGGCAACAGATTAAACAAAGAATCCATTCAAAGTAATACATGGTGACAACTTAATTATATAATAAATTTGAGTTTAGCAAATACATAAGATTATTTATTACACCATGTATCACCGCAGATACATTATACATATTAAAATTAAAAATTATTAAGGATTAATGCTTATCGAGTACTTTAAAAATACATAAAAATGTAAATGGATGGAGGACATAAGCTATTACTTACTGTTATAGGCAGCTTGAAACAAAAGCGGCAATACATGGAACTCAATTACATGATCATTTGTATATTATTAAGGGTACTATGGGCAACAATACTCTTTGTATTGTTTGATGTCAACTTCATTCACCAAAAAGGGAATCATGTATATATTATAATTATATCAAGTTCTATTTAAAATAAATGATGATATTGTTAAGTCTAATTATTTTGTGCTTTCTTTAGTGTCTAAGCATGCGTTTCATATAGTTTTACATGTATATATTTGCTATTATTATACTTTTTACTCTATACTGAAATAAGTTCATACAATATCATATTTGCTGCATCCACTCTAAATTAATACTACTTGTAATGTATCTTTATATATTTAATAACAGTAATATGTGAGAAAACAATTACGTGGCAGCATTAAGTTTTCTTAACAAATATATGTTTAAAGCAAAGCAAAATGCAATGTGTTGCAGCTTAAAAGCTTATAATATCAAACTTTTTAAAAGCATTTTGACTCAACATCTCTATGGTGGATGCAAGCTTAAAATCGATTAATTGATGTGCTAGTGCATTATAAAATAAAGGTTAATTCCTTATAAGACACACAATTGATACAAAAAAGTGGCATACTAATTGTGTTGGTGTGTCCTGGGGATTTCCATATCTGTCATAAGGGCAATAGTATTAGTGTGTTTCGAACTCATATTTTACTTACTGTAAATTCGCCTGTTACTGCATCAAATCCCACATGAACAGTGTGTTCAAAATTAGTTGGATAGCTAATATTAGGCTTGTTGTCATTATGGGCAGTACTCTTTGAACCTTTTATTTTAGCTTTTAAAGTTTTCTTTTTTCTATCTCCACCATCATCAGGTTCTGCAATATACCAAAATGTATTTAATTTGTAACATAAACATATTATATTATACATAAATATTCTAATACAAAAACTACTCTTTATATTGTATTAATTGAACTATAATATATATTTAACATTTAAATAACAATAACGAGATTATATTCAAAGCCAGGCTAGGCACAATAAACATTCCGGGAATCGTTCTTCGTATTGACAAGTTTATCATACTAGGCTTAGTATACCTTTTGGCAGTGGTCTCATGTCAACAGATGCAACAGAATCAACACGGTCCGTTGCTCTATTGCTAGTAAGCCGGACAGGAGGCGCAGGAGGTTTATCTTCATCGCTTGACATTCTGTCTTCTCTCGGACTCTGTAGAACATGAAGATCTCGATAGTAAAAAATAGAGATAAAGAGTATTTCATACAGGCTATAACTTCACTGAAAAATTCTTAAAATAATATATTTATCGAAGATTAATTAGTCGTGATACCACGACTCAACTATGGCACAAAAATGTAACATAAAACAATATTATTACTCATGGACGCGCCCCGCAAGGATCGCAACCATCGTGTTATGCTTGATGTCCCTTAATAACATACCTTGAAGCAAAGGAATCAATACAAATATTCAATAGTAAACAATTCACATTTCAACATATCATAGCACTAATACTGCAACGGAATCGAAAAGTCAATTTCTAGTATTTATTTTATTTCTCTCTTCACTTAGAAAACGACATTTGCGATGACTAGAGCCGCCATTTAAATCTGAAGTAATCTGTGAAAGCTGAATGCTGAAATATGATGTTGCAAGTGAAAAGAAAAAGAAATTGCCAATTGGAATTATGACACGAGTATACATAATCTAAAAAACTGTATACAAAAACAAATTTAAATTTTTGAAATAAGGGGGGATCCAATGATGCTTAATATTTTATTATGACTATATTTGTATAGCCATTGTTCTATAAAAATGGCAGTAACCAAAATAAAAATAGGTACCAAAATAAAAGTAGATACTTTTTGTGACATTAGACCCTCATTAGCATTTTGTTAATTTTTACTACATCTATCCAATTACTCCCTTCATTTCTCTCTTTCTTTTTTTTTTAAACCCCGCAGAAGAATTAGTCCTCTGTGGTATCTAGATAGGTACGTGGTACTAGTAGAACCCCTTGACACTATCATAGTACAGTATTATGTTATCTGTGCTATTGTTAACTTTACATTCCTAATCTGTGCTTTACGTATTATGTATTATATACATAATGTGTATCTACAATTCTCTGTTTACGTCATTCATGGATTTTGACATGGACGCATGAACCGCAGTGCTGCCAACTTGGGGGTTTTCCCCCTAAATTTGGGGGCAAGTTAATGAGGTATTGTTAGGGGCCTTATTTTTTTGGGGCTAAAATTTTTTGACGTTTTTTTAGGAATTGCCTTTTTTTGGGGGAATTTTCTAAGGGGAAATTCTTTTCTAGCGGTTTATGTTACGCAAATTAGTAGGTGAATTAAATTTTAGGAAGGTTATAGTCTTAAGACATCAGCAGATTCAATTTATCCTTGAAACACGATACCTATTTGGAACATATTTTTTTTTTAATCTTCTAGGTTGATTTTGCGGTAGTGTTATGGGGAAACAAGGGGGATTTGGAGATGATGCTAGGGCGGGACGCTTAGTTGAGGTTGACAATACTGCATGAACGTATATCATGATTTTGACGTAAGGTGCTGACTACGCATTTTGACTTTTTAGTTTTGTCAAATCTAAAGAGTATAATATTACGGGTAACTTACTAAATAGTAAATAGTATACTTTACGAAACAGTGATCATATTCAAAATAATTTATACATTCGGAGTACGTGTGGAACTTGTATCGATGGCTCATGGCAATGGACACATAGCGACACAGCCTCTACTTTATTACTAGCATAATTTAATATCACATCCAAATATATCATAATGGACAATTCAGACGGAAAGGTAGTAAAAATTTGACAAAGTAAAGAGTTTGAATAACTACGTTACTCTGGATTTGAGGAGGAAATTTGAGATAAAAATCTATAACTCATTTTATTGTAATATAACATTAAGTAATCTAGTTTTACATTCACTTAAAATTTATATTATACAACATATTCATTTTATACATAAACAAATAAATAAATCTAAAATGAATATTTTTAATACAGAAATATTATACTAAATGTATATAATAATAACTGAAATATATGATGTTATAATTAGCCAATTTTAAGGCGATAAATTATCAACATACTAGTATAAGTATACTTCATTTTTAAAATGTATAAAATTGGAATTATAATAATTATATAAGAATATAACATATTTTAGGGTGCAAGTGATACTCCTAAAAGAAATCCTTTTGATGATTTAAACAGAGATGATTTAATTATTAAATGCAAAGGTCTCCTAGCTATAGCACAGAAAGCCAAGCAAGCAAAATCAGGTTTGTCATTTATGATTTAAATTTACACAGATATTTAAATGTTTACTGTGTAAAAAGTCAATGTTGTGCAATGCGTTTCTAATTATTGTTTGTATTTCTGGACTGATACAACACCAAGCCCAGTTGGAGTACATATGTTACATTTAATTTTTTTTTTATAAATTATGCTTATTGATTATTTGGCTCCTTTATAAACTTAAATAATGTATTTTAATTAATAAACTCTGGCTTTGACCCTTTACTAACTGACTAATCAGGCATTTCACAATATTGATTCCATTGGCCTCAGCAAACAAAGTATAAAAATCCATTACATAGGGTAATGCGGTCATATCAGGTCATCCACAATATATTTTTATCAACAGCAATAGGGATTAGGGACACGCAAGCTATTTGCAGAGTATACCTTTACAATTTATAACAACTACTTATAATAACTACTACGCTTATAACTACTACTAGTGTAGTAGTTATATATTTATAACAACTAGTTTAAAAAAAAAGTTAGTTTTAAAATTAAATCTCAAAAACTAAAATAGGTATATCTATTATATACAGAAAAATAGTACCTAGACTGAAAAAATACTATTTTTACTCATAAATTAATTCAAAGGAATGAAATGTATAAGATACAATGCAATACTTATAACCAGGCTAAGGCTTTAATTATCATAGTTCAGTGATGACTCACTAGTAGCTATAGCCTGATGAATGACCAATATTTTCAATTCTTTAATTCACTTTTACTTTTACAGAGTGCCAGATAGAACTTGATAAAATTAAGAAAAAAGAACATGATTTTGAAAATGAAAAGAAAGGATTATTAAACAACATTAAAACATTAGAGGAGCTGGTAGATTCCCTTACAGAACAAAAACTTAATTACATAACGGAAATAGATGTAGCTCAGAATAAAATTAAAACTTATGAAGATAAGTTAAATATTTATGATGAAGAAATTAAAAAACATAAAGCAGATGTTATAATAAGAGATCAAAAACTAGCAAATGTTTTACAAAAACTTTCAGATGTGGATAGTGAAATAACTTCACTCAAAAGACAAAACAACCGTCTCATGGAAGAGAATGAACAACTAATCAGTCAATTGACTGAAATGGAATCTAGAACTGTAGAATTTAATGATATTGGGCTGCAGCAAAGGGAACAACTGCAACTTTTAGAACAAAAAGTTCAAGATGGTTGGTATTTTTATATGAACCATTTTTTTAATTATTATTATGAAATATTTCAAATAAGTATTTTATTTCGTCTAAATAATTATTTCCATGTTTTAATTTCAGAGACAGTTTTTAAAATCCAACTAGAGGAATTAAGCAATAAAATTATGACACTAGAGTCTAATTTAAGTAAAATAACAACAGAAAAGAATGATTTGCAAAATGAGAACATGAAAAATAGAAATAAAATAGAGGAATTATCAAATTTATATGAAGGTGAAAAGTCTAAAAAAGAAAAAGCAAATATAAAGTTAAAAAGTTATAGGGACAAAATTCTAAAATGTGCATCATGTATAAATCAACTTAAGAATTCAAGGTTCATTTTAACTAAAACTGTTAATGAATATTCAGAAAACATACCTAAGTGGCAAAATGAAATAATAAAAGCATCTAAAATACTTGATGATCAAATGAATGTTTTAAATAAAGAAAACTTATCACTTAAGGAAAGAATAGACAAATTAGAAAAACAATTAACTGAAGTGAACATGCACAATAAGAACGCAAGTCAGGTGTTAGAAGAAAATATTGTACTGGAAAATAATAATCTTGCACTGAAAAATGATATATCTAATTTGAAACAACAACTTAAAGACTCCCTCGATACTAAAATAAAAATTGAAAACGACCTAAGAACATTAAATAAAAATAGAGACATTGAAATTAGTGAAAAAATAAAAGAAAATGACATGTTAAAACATGAAATTAATACTAAAGTCAAAGAATTATATGATATTCAAAAGGAAATGACCGAGATTACTTTACAAATAGAAAATTTGAAATCAGAAAATGAGACATTAAAAAGTAATGAAGATAAGAATACAAAGGAAAATCTGATTTTGCAACTGAAAGCTCTCGAAAGTGAGAAATCTATTCTTGTGAAAGAAAAATTAACTGCAAAAGACAATATCATTGAATTGGAAAATCAAAATAAATTGCTGTCGAATGAAAATGACAAAATCAAAGCAGACTTTGAAATTGTAAAGCTTCAGTTAGAAAGTGTGTGTAAAGATAATGAAAATTTAAAACTTCAAACCTATACAGAAAGAGATGAAAAACTTAAAGAATTTGAAAATAACATAGCTATTCTGAATGATCAGAATACAAAACTTAAGAAAGAATTTGAAATCTTACAAGATGAAAATGGGCTTTTAAGAGAAGAAGTAGAGACTCTAAAATTGTCACTAGAGCAGCCTAAAGATAATGTCGAAAATTTATCTGATTTAAATGTATCTCTGCAAGCTGACTTAGCAAAGTTAGAAACAAAACTATCAAACTATAAACAAGAAAACTCTTCCTTATTAATTGAATTAAAAGAATGTCGAGGAAAAGTAAAAGAATATGATAATATAGTAGTTGAGTATGAAGATATCAAAACAAAATTATTAGGCTATAAGACAGAAAATAATGAATTGTTAAATGAAATGAAAGAAATTAATCAAGTGTTAAAGGAAAGAGGTGAGGCAATTTCAAAATTACAAAAAGCTATTTCTGAAATGGAGCATCTCATTGAAACACTTGAAAAAGATAGAGATGAGAAAAATGAGAAGAATGTTGAATTACTAGACAGAATTACTGTATTGGAAAGTTATCTGAAAAGCTCAGAAGATAATACAAACAAGAGCAAGGAAGATAATGAGAAACTTATTACAGAAAGAGACACCACTCTGTCATTATTAAAAGAGAAAGAATCATTAATAGTTACTTTAAAGGAGGAACTTGAGAGGTTGAAAACAAATTATTGTAATGGTAATATCATGATTCTGAATTTAGTGAGAATACATTTTGATATGATTTTCTCTTGCTTTTATTAATGCACTAACTGTTTTAGTATCTGAATTACCAAATGAAGATATGTCTACTTCAACTATATCCAAAGCTGAGGAACATTCTCGAATGAAGGATTTAGATGAGACATTTGAAGACAAGTAAATATTGTACTATTATTCTGTTTCATTTATAATTGTTTAGAATTTAATAAATTTCAAATTGTTGTTTAAATTTCGATCATGTAATGATAAATCACATATAACATTAAGGGAAATTTAGAAAGAACTAAAATAATAATATAAAAGAGGAACACATTAATAATAATCATCTATTAGAGAAGTAATTTAAAAAAATAAATGCATACATCAGATTAATATAAAGATTAATATTAGGTAATTTTTCATAAATAATGTATTTTTCAGATATACAAAATTAAGAATATTTGCTTTAAAATTGAAAAAGAAGTTAAATGAAACTACTACACAGTTACAAAATTCGGAACAAGAGAAGTTGAAACTCAAAAAGATGCTAGATGACAAAAACACAGAAAATAAAACGAAAAGTATGGATGAGGTTGATAGTAGTACTAATCCCGATAACGAAAAATCTAAAGCTGAAATTATGAATCTTGAATCAAAAATAAGATCTCTTACATCAGCAATAGAAAATTTAGAAGGTACATTCCAGCGATTTTTTGTTTTGTTTAATTTGATGTTTAAGAGTTTTACATGTATCTTACATTATATTTATCTTTTCTATAGTGGAAAAATCACAATTAAATGAACAATTAGCGACGGAAAAGAGTTCACATAAATCTACAAAGGAGCAATTAGAAAAGGCCATGAGAGATGTTAAGAAAAAGAATGTTTTAAGTTTGGAAATGGAAGACTATGAAAAATCAATGAAGGAACTTACAACTAAGATGGAAGAAAAGAAAAATAAAATTGTGCAAGTAGGTGTTGTCATATAGCTAATTTTATAAAATGTTCTTGTGCTTATAACTGGCAGGGACGTTATTCAGCTCTGTAAACTAAACTATATTATCAGATATCAGAAATTAAAATCTATCCGTAACCATATCCATTACCAAACTTTCGAATAAGAGTGGATTCTTTGTTTCATTGTGAGAGCGCAACATGAATGTTGCACAGTTTGTTTGTTATTTCAAAAGAATGGATTTTGGAATGTCCTATTGCAAAATCCATTTTTATTTAATTAATATTGATTAAGGCTCCTAAAGCCTCTCAGAAATTTGTATGATATTCCATCATTTGTCATCGTCAACTTCTTTAATTTAATGTTGGTAACATTAAGAAGCTCAAGTTGCTCCCAGTCTATTATCGCCGCAATATGTATTGTTACAGCTACTTTATCGTATCCTTTTTGACCCTAAGACCTTTCTATCTTAAAAATAAATTTAACTACCTTACCTTCCTACCTTTTCACCGCATGCACATGCGCATGGTGTCTCTTTTGTAATCACTGCCATAAATGTTTGGAATGCATTGCCGATTAATATAAGACGAGCCCAAACTCTATCTAGGTTTAAAAGCCTTGCACAATGTCATTATTTAGATCTTGCATTTGACTCGGTATAGTTTTTTCTACTTCATTATGATTATTTTCCTTTCCATTTTTAAAACACTAATTATGTTTATATTTTATAAGATATCATTATTTATATGAGTGTATATATGTATGTATATTAATTTTATATATGTATATGTTGTATATGAATTTTAAGAATGTAGTTATTTTATTTGTTATATTTGCTATACTTTTTACATACCTCCTTTTAACGTTGCTATCTATCTTTCAGTTGGTTGCCTAGTAGAGATCACTTATAAGTGATAGGGCCGCCTTCTGTGTGTATCTTTCTATTTGTTTAAGTATTAGTTTTGTTTTTGTTTTTGTATTTTGTTGGCAGCACAATAAATTGTTTAAATAAATAAATTAAATTAAAGACGTTAATAGAGTTGGATTGAGGGCATCTGAAGGCCCATATTAAGTAATAAATATTTGACAAAGTCGCATTTAAAGTACTACAAACTTTAAATTTAGCAGATGAAGATTCAGAACGGAATTTGGTAATATGGTTAGAAAAGGGTCTTCTAAAGTGCTTTTGCAAATTTGTGTGATAGTCTTGCGTTCTGGTTTCTTTCTCAGCGCTGCTCCGATAACGGATTATTTAACTGAAACATACAATTTGTAGATAATTTCACAACACACAATTTTTATTACCCCCCAACAATAGGAATACTAATATTATAAATGCGAAAGATGAGGATGTGTTTATGTTTGTTACTCTTTCGCGCAAAAACTACTGAACCGATTGCATCGAAATTTGGTACGTAGATTGCTGGATAACTAGAATAACATATAGGCATTTTTTATCCCGATATTCCTACGGGATATGGACTTACGCGTGTGAAACCTCGGGGCGCAGCTAGTCTTTATATAAAAGTTAATACAAAAAACTAGACTCGCTTGAATTTTTTCCGCAGATAAAAATTAAAATGTCTAGGCTATTATGTTGGGATAATAGTATGAAATTGTGGATACCAACAACAATGTGATAATAAATAATATTAACCATATCTGACACCCAATGAATTTTATTCATATCCGAAGTTTCATAGCCATAATATCAATGATAATATTATAGTTTCTCTATTATAATCGTCTATAATAAAGAATCTAGTATAGTTTCTATATTATAGTTGTATTTTTCATCCGCAGATGGAGTCTACAATTGATGTGCATGAAAGTACTATAACTGCCATGAAAACTCAAATAAAATTACTTGAAGAACAAATTAAGACGGATGAAACTCAGAACCGAGTTCTTAAAGAAGAAGTACAGCACAGTTTACAGGAAAGCAAAGAAAAAGATAATGTTATTAGCACCAAAAATAATATCATATCTAAATTAATGCAAGAGCTCGAAGACGAAAAGCGAAAAAATGAAGAAGCAGACTTAGAAATGACTTCTCTTCTCAGTGAAAAGGAGAAAATAATTATGAGTTTTGGAGAAGAAAGAATTGAACTTAATAATAAAATGAAGAAATTAGAGTTCAAATGTGCAGAAACTAATGAAAATTTGAGGATTACTTCTATGGAGTTAGCAGATTTAAAAACAGAGTATACAAGTTATAAGGTTTGTGTCATACAAAAGCGTGAATATGCCTTAATAGCAGAAGAAATGTGTTTACTTTCTCAATTTGGATGAATAACTCAACCGTCCTTATCTGTGCTTGCACTCCCAAAAAAATTGAAATTATTTCATAAAATTTTTCGACACATTGATTGTTTACATATGTTTTGAATGTTACTGTGATGTTATTTGCAATCTAAAATATTGAAAAGAAAATGTTTGACACACTAAAAGATAATATAATTTTTATTTTCCCTACACTAGGTGAGAGCTCAAGCAGTGTTACGGCAAAATCAAACAATTGACCACAGCCAAGAAGAACAACTGAAAGAGGAAACTGCTGCACTGAAAGCGCAGACTGAAAGCTTAAGCCTTAAATTGAATACCCTGCAGTAAGTCGAATAAAATATCATAGAAATTTTAACCATAAATATCCATAAACAATTATTATGTAGCGTTATGTATGATACAGAGAGGTCTTTGAATTGAATTTCTAATCAAAAGTTTTCGCAAAAATGATGATTTTACCACCGAATAAACACAGCCACTGGAGTTTAAAAACTTGAAATAATTTTAATATTTATTACAGAGAAAAATATTCCGAACAAAGTGCGGAATTGGAAGCGGCGCGTAAACGTGTGGCTGAGGCGAGCTTGGATGCTTCTCGAGCTCAACAGAGAACAACAAGATTGCAAACCGATCTTACAAGACTCTCGCAACAGTTGGAATCGGAGAGAGCACAACATAAACTTCAAGTAAGGCAATAACGTGAAAAAAAAAACAATTGTAGACATTTTATATACAACAACATATTGTGACAGACTGATTATAGCTACATAAAATTACATTCACACGATATTACAAAAACAGCATCATTCTAGATAAATGCAATGCTAGAAAAACTTACTACAAATTAAAAAAAATTTTCATTTATTGGTGTTATAGAATCATTAAAGTTGAACTATTTCTCTCTGATTATTTGGTCCTCAAAGTGATTAAAGTGTATGTTGGAAGTAGAGGATGATTAATTATTTCTTTTATTTGTAGATTTCAACATTAACTCAATGTTATAAGTCTCAAATAACAGATTTGGAGGTGAAACTCCAAAAGGAAACAGAAAATTTGCGAAAACAGCTTGCGACTGTACAAGAGTCTGTCAAAACTGGCCGATTTGAAGAAGATTTAAATCGCGATAAGTATACTATACCAGTGATACCTAAAGAAGATACGAGTGACACTGAAATGGATATCAATGTGTCTATGATACCTCGGGAGGAGGGAGAAGTAAGTTTTTTTTATTTTTATTTTAACGAATTTGGTATATATCTTCTCTTTGAGTCATGTGTGAATAATCTATGATTGAATGTCTAATTCAACATATAGTCAATGTAGTTAAATGCTCGCAGGCCGTCGGACAACAACAATTAATCATAGATATTTCCATCCTCTCTTTCACATGTTGCAGGATTTGTTTTCGTGGCAAAAACTAGCACATGTTCAAATAATACTGGCAAATAGCGAAAAAAAAATTGATACTGTCTTCGATTTCTATTCCTGTTTTAACTCAGACCTTATATTTTTTTTATGTATGTCTAGGGTTCGGAATCAGCCCCATCACCTCCATTATCGAAGTCATTCCTATCTGGGGGTAGTCGGCGCTCACCGGTTCCATTGGAAAGGTTGCTAGAGGAAGGCGTCGCTGAGGACGACACACTTGACACTTCGTCACTTGCACTCACACCTGAACAGGAGATCACGGATTTAAAGCGGAAAGTACTTACATTACAGCAAAGGTAAACTTGTTATTTTTTTTTTCAGTTAAAGTGACTTAGTTACACAACAGTATTACTTTATCGTTGATTCTTGGTTTTGAATAATCGTTGTTTGCTTTTATCAAAGTAATCTTCATTCCTTGGTTTGACTTGTGAATATCTGTGGAAAGGGACTACGGATAATTTTTTTAAGTTTAAGAACATCTTGCGTTGTTTTCTAATTGAGAATCTTTCAAAAAATACAATACATTGGTGTTGATAAAAAGTTACTATATTCCTATATGATATGTGGAACAAACACACAGACATGGAATATCTGGTTTATTCATTTTTAAGATTAGGACTTTTGCACATTTCGTATTGTTTATTGTGAGTAGTGTATAAAAGGCTAATATGTTGTATTACATTAAAACAATGTGGAATCGTTTAGGACCACTAGGTCTAATTTAAAAAAACATTAACTTACCAAGGTCATCAATATTGTGTCAATGTTGTGTGAAATAAAACCTTCCTTTTCTAAATTTATATGAATCATTAAATGGCCTAGTTGTTGTAACCTGCGCTGATTACAACAGAAAAATAAATCATATTTAACCATCTAACAGGAAGTAACATATGAATAATTGTAATAAAACAAATGTTAATATTATACGAATTCTTAACAAAATTGATTAATAAAATGTTTAAATTTTCAATATCAGTTGCAGAATAGATTATAAAATTTTAATAATATTACTGAATTATGTAAAGATCAACAGTATAACACGTTTATAATTTTATGTAGGTGTTTCGTAAAAATAGATTACATATAAAATGTTATATTCCTCTAAAAAATATTTATTGGACAGCTAAATTCTGTGAATAATGGTTTTACGTTCACGCAGTGGATAATAAGCTTACGTTGCTTATTTGAATTATGTTAATCTGAAAGACAGATTTATTATATACATGATTTTTTTTAAATATCGCTTAGATAGATGACAGGGATATAGAATGGATAACTATAATCAGATATTTATTATACATATAAGCTTGTTCAATTAGAGGTATACAGTAACTAAACTGAAAATATTGATTTATCTTTTGGAAATATGATAATTAGTGCTAATTTAAGTTACAAGCATGTGTAGACCGTTATTATGTATCGAATTTCGGCTAACTTCTTTCTCTTGTTATAGTAATAGTCATCTAAGAATATAAAATGTCCTCTATATAAAATTTCTGGCATTCATTATTACTACATCCTCGCTTCTTATAAAAAATTACAATATCTTTTCAAGGATTACTGAAAATTTTAATTTATCAACTGAGGAATGTTTTTTTTATTTTTTATATGTCAACTCTAATAAATTGTTTTACATTGTGCTTATTTATATTTATTTATTTTCAAGGGTAAAACATGTGACGGTATTACTAGCGGAGTCGGAGCGGGAATGCGCCCGAATGTCGCAGCTAAGCGATCTGCTCAAGTCGGAGTTGCGGCGCGTGCGCGGGTCGTCGCAGAATGCGCACAACACGGAGTATATGAAGAACGTCACTTTGAAGGTATTGGCCACTATTCGTAATCTGCGATTTTGATATTTATTTTATGGCTTTTGCGATTACTGTGTGAGCTCTTAGACGACTTATTGTCGATCCTATCCTACCTACTATCCCATTAATATTATAAATGCGAAAGTTTGTAAGGACGTGTGTATGTTTCTCTTTCACACAAAAACTACTGAACCGATTGCAATAAAACTTGGTACGTAGATAGCTGGACAACTGGAATAACACATTGGCAACTTTTTATCCCAATATCCCTACGAGTATGGACTTACGCGTGTGAAACCGCGGGGCGCAGCTAGTTATTTTATAAGACGAATGAAGCTGGCCAAAAAACTATTTTCAAATAATTTCACACACCAGATCTCAGAAAATTATTTCAATTCGTTAAATTTACGATTGTTCCGTTAATTATGATGATATTATTCGCTTAAGATCTTATTTTTATAATCAATTGCACAAAATGTTAAGTTAATTATGAAAAAAACATCATATCATTAAATGTATTTTAATCCACGCATATAAATGTGTTATTAGCTAACATTAAACATAAACTAAGACTTTTCTCCATTAGACTTATGAATTAGAAATTTCTGTTAATTTTACAATAAGTTATTGTCTCTCAATAGTTTTTAACACTGCCACCGGGAGATGAGCGAAGCCGGCTCGTTCCTGTCTTGCAAAAGATTCTTACACTCTCCTCCGAAGAAATGCAAAAAATACAAGCTGTTGCCAAGGGTAAAGTATATTTCATATTTTGTTTAAATCATAAATTAATTACTTTCATTTATCCCTTCTGAGAATTGTCTCATCGGGACACCATTGCAATTAATGTACGATACTGCTATGACTACGATTTAGTTCTTGCAGAATACGAATTTTCTTCCTGTTATAATATATGATAATTCGTGTCGTATGTCATGTAATAAAATTCCAACCCCCAGGTTGTATTTCATTACAAGATATTTCAGAAATACAGTAATTTAAGTGAAAATATTAAAGTATCTACGAAACGTGTAATAAATTGCCCTGTTGCAGATTTTATATATATACCTAACATTTAAGTTTAACCTAGAGTTTCTCTATGATAATTTTTACATGATTGCATTGATAGTAATACATCATTATTTCACAGGACACGATCCAAATCCAAGCAAGAGTTGGGGCAGTTACTTACCATGGCCAGGTGGCAAATAAAGGACCTTGCATTCCAGAAAAGCAATAAAATTATCTGTGATGAAATATATTAATTGGCTCTTACATAAATATTTTAATGGGAAATTTTGTAACATTTTTATAATTACATCAATTAATTTGTATAATGACATGTAATTAGTACTATAATTATAAATTATACAGGATTATTATAAGCTTAATTTGAAATACATTTATTTAATAAATACTAGTTTAGTGTTAATTGCAATGTTATATTTAGTATGGGTCTTTAATATGACAGAAATCTTTATTTAAAATATAGTAATAGACTTACATATTTGATCGTACATACACATTAAAATTAATATTAAAAATGTACAACAGGTTGACAAAGCATAAAATGTAACATGGTTGTACAAACTATGGTGTTGATTTGTTTATTTCTATACTTTAATATGTTAGCCGCTTGTTCCTACTCCACCCGGTCGACCCGGGATAAAATCAAAATCAAATAAAGCATGTCACTCAGAAATATTGTAGCTTTTTGCTAGTCAAAGAATTCGAAGCTAATACGTTTCAAACAAACAAACAGACAATCGAGTATTTATTCTTTATAATATTAGTGTTACTTAGCTGATTGTAATAATATAGTTTCTTCATTATTAAAATATATTTAAAATTATAATATATACTCGTTGTTTTATTAAAGTATCTTTCTAAGCTTTTTAGTGTTCTAATTAAAAAATCACTCATGGAATCGGTCAGTTACGTTAAATTTCTACATCTAGGAGCAATTAAGAAATTAAAAAAAAAAAAAAAAAATCGTATTCATTAATCGCCTTAATATTTAAAGAAGCTAAACTTTAATAGAACTAACATGAATATAACTTTGTGAATGAATACTATCGTTTCCATTTCGCGCATATTATGGCGACGTTGATGTAGGTCAAACGGGACCATGACCATGCGTATGTTATTTGTATGTGCCTACATATTTGAAAATAATAAACTAAATGATCAGAGCAGTTAATTTATTAACGTAATGTTTCCCACTTTGATTTTGTTTACGGTTAACGTAGAAAAACCTATAAAATATTTTTTACGTTTATCAATCTCTATTTAACGTTAACTCTGGCAAGCTGGATAGTATATGGCAGAAAGTCTGACGACGAAAATGCTAACATCCGTTTTCTTTAAATGCTTATATTAATTATTAATCTTGTTGAAATGTTTCATCGTATATGTGAAATTAAGTAATTATTGTGTGGATTTTTAATCAAGTTTAAAAAATATTTTCATTAATAAAAGCAACAATTTAATAATAAGTTCGTCAGTTGACATTATTGATTTCATTTCCCGGGAGACCGTACAGCGCATGCTTGAAAATCTAGCTGAAAATTCACAACTGCGGCACTGAAAGGTGAGATTTTTTCAGTTTTCATTATATTGTCTCTTGAGTTGTGTTGAACATCAAGCACCCGTGTTTGTGGTAAGTCCCAAGATATTTAATTACATTTTATTTTATTACTTATGTGGGAGGCTTCATAAAAATGTTTTTTCTTGTTGAAATTTTACCGGTAGCGCATATTCCAATTACGCAATTTCTTGTTTTGTTTTTAAAACAACGGATGATTAAGTTAGAATTTTACTTAAGTTATATAAAATAAAATTGTTTATTTTTCATGACATTCACCACCTAATAATTCTAATGCGTTATGATTGACGACTTCGTCTTTAAGTACGTAATTAGCAACCTACTACTAAGCGTTGCGTTTTTGACCATTAAAGTATCCGGAATCACATAACTTCTTGGCTTCTAAATTGTATTATTCGTTTTCGGTTTATAAAATTTAAATTAAAATATAAGAAAACACAAAATGGAAGCAGAATGCCGGCGACACATGTGCGTCGCCGGTATTATGTATACCGCATGCCACGTTTAGCGTATCTAGTTATCTTTGTGACAATATCTAAATCTAAATTCTTAGCAGAGAGCACTAATATATGTCGTCTGCAAATACGTCTATTTTAAAACCATATAGATCAGAACGCTAATAATAGGCTGAATGCACTTGCATTTCATCTACGATCATAATAATTAAGTGTGATGAGACATAGCTTTCATTGCGTGGGTTTTATGAAAGTAAAGATTATTTACATAATAGGATAATACCTACTACAGTTGCGCTCGATAGTTATTTTCAGTGTGTATTAATAATTCCTCAGCTATTAGATCTACTGCACGTAGTGTTTCAGTGAATGCGCAACTTAAAACATTTCGTTATGTTATAATACCTAAGTTACACTGTGTGATGTAACAGACATAGGTATCCTATGTGTTCTATATTTGGATGAAATGCTGGCTGTATCGACGTCCCGGACGTCCTGCGCACGCTCTGTGGAGCTCTCCCGGAGATTTGCTCACAGGTCAATCGAAGCCTCCATCTTCGAGTGCATTCCCAGTACCGATTAGTGCATCAAACATAACACATTGCAATTTTGCCTGATGGTTTTTAATATTGGAGTTTGAGTGTCTAAAAAGGTAACATCTCGGTCAATATATTGCGCGTTCTATGAATAATTATATAAAAAGGGCCTTTACGGATAAAAGTAAAGATTATGTAGTTTTGAATAGACTATTCCATTGTTCGGTTTATATTGCGTTTTAGGTAAATTGAATAAAAGACTAAATTATGACGCTATAAAAATGAATAATCGATGATGCAGTTTTTGTTAAAGATATAAAAGTAAATTAAGGCAGGAACTAATAAACGTATTGATTTTTACGATTAGTGCATAATTAATATATTATACAAGGCTAGATTGAACATTTTTAATTTTAATGCGTTCAATGCATCAAGGCTTTTCCTTTATGGAACCAGGAACAACTCTTATTTGTCTTCATAATTACTTTTTCTTGTTATGTATTTCCTCCTTGATTACAAAAACTGAATCGCTATTTTACACCAGGTACTTCCGTTTCGCGAAATAATAATTTATAGTTGAAATTCTATCATGAACATCAATTTGAATTTTTGTCACTCAGGTACCCAACGTTAATACACTACTTCAACAATGGGCAAAGAGAAGACTCATATTAACATCGTCGTAATCGGTCATGTAGATTCTGGCAAATCTACTACTACTGGCCATTTGATTTACAAATGTGGTGGGATTGATAAACGAACCATCGAAAAGTTCGAAAAAGAAGCGCAGGAGATGGGCAAAGGCTCTTTCAAGTACGCCTGGGTAAGTTACAACGGAGCAGCTAAGTAGATACAATATCGATTGCGGTGTCGAGTAAGTAAACGTTATTTTGGAATTTTACACTACAGGTTCTGGACAAGCTGAAAGCGGAACGTGAGCGTGGTATCACTATTGACATCGCTCTATGGAAGTTTGAAACTGCTAAGTACTATGTGACTATTATTGATGCTCCTGGTCACAGGGATTTTATCAAGAACATGATTACGGGAACTTCGCAGGTTGGTATATTTGAATAAAGGAAATAAAGCTATATGAATTGTTCAAATGGAAATCTATTTTTGTGTTTTCCTTCGAATTTAGGCCGACTGCGCTGTGTTGATAGTAGCTGCAGGAACAGGCGAGTTTGAAGCTGGTATCAGTAAGAACGGGCAGACTCGTGAGCATGCGCTACTCGCCTTCACGTTGGGCGTGAAGCAATTGATCGTGGGTGTCAACAAGATGGATTCCACTGAGCCTCCTTACCACGAAGCTCGCTATGAAGAAATCAAGAAGGAGGTTTCCTCTTATATTAAGAAGATCGGTTAGTTGTCCCAATTTAAAATATTCCGGGTATTTATTACAAATATTGGATGGGTTTATTTAACAAACTACATGATGCGATTGAATTTATTAAGAAAATGTATGTTTGGACTACGCGATCGTATTTCTTTTGCGTTCAAAACTTAAGAATGAAGTTAAATAAAGAATAGGCGTGGCTACCCAATGAATTATTCATTAAGGTAGCTTATTAATTTGGAATATTATGTAAATTTAGAAAGAAAACCGGTAAAGTTTGCTTATGTAATATTGCGTCAGGTTACAACCCGGCCACCGTGGCCTTTGTGCCGATCTCGGGCTGGCACGGCGACAACATGCTGGAACCATCCGACAAGATGCCCTGGTTCAAGGGGTGGACCATCGACCGCAAGGACGGCAAGGTTGAGGGCAAGACCCTCATCGAGGTGCGGATCCCATTGCATATGCTTGATTTGATAGATACATTTTTATGTATCGAAATTCATTAATTTTAATTACAAAAAATGGAAGACAAGTTTTCGACATTTTGCTCTACTCGATAAATCTTTACATCACAACATTTGTAATTTCACGGACACAATACGAATCATAATTTTACCTTGACGACTTAAAACTAAGCTTAAACATCTTATAACTTTAAAATGTCAACAACTGTGCATCCGCATTGCGAAACAACAAGTTTTATTATTACACAAAACGCAACAAAAATTATAATATGCCTGGTCCCATAAACACTATCTGGTCGGTATCGGTCGGTAATCGGTCATTTAATTCTCAATGTCCGATATCCAAAACGACTTATATCAGGATATTCCTGAAAAAATATTCTTTACTAAAAACAGTGAACCGATTTGTATGAAATTTAGTAAAGAGATACCCGAGAAAGGGAATAATATAGTTTTTAATCTTTGAATTTCACGGCACCAAGAACTGTGCGGGAAAAACCCTAGACTGATATTTTTCCTTGTAGAGAAAGTTGTTGAGTTGAGTTGAGTTGAAGAGTTTCTAATTTAAACATGAAAAAGTTTTACGTAGATTCAATCGATTTAACCTATTCATAAAAAGAGGCGCATTCAAACGGAGCGATGTTGCAGGCTCTGGACGCGATCCAGCCCCCGTCGCGGCCCACGGAGAAGCCGCTGCGCCTGCCGCTGCAGGACGTGTACAAGATCGGCGGCATCGGCACCGTGCCCGTCGGCCGCGTCGAGACCGGCATCCTGAAGCCAGGTGAGAACCTTCTAGAACGGACGTGTTGGAACTACAAATGTATGCCGAAGCTGCAGACATGTTTTAGCTTTTTTTCTACTATGCGGAGTTTTGTTTTCTTGTCTAATTAGATACTCAAACCTGCTACTCTGAAAATGACTTGAAATTAATTCTTTGAAATTGATCGATTGAATTTTTTAATTTTTTTCTTATAAACTAGACAAACAAAAAAAGTATAGCGATATATGCACTACAGCAAGATTAAACACATTTCAACTTTGCATCGCAAAAGTTATCAATATGCAGTATATTGAATGCATATTTGAATATGGTGATCAGGTATGGTGGTGGTGTTCGCTCCGGCCGCTATCACCACGGAAGTGAAGTCTGTGGAAATGCACCACGAGGCGCTGCAAGAAGCCATGCCCGGCGACAACGTGGGCTTTAACGTCAAGGTTTAACATTTATACCATCATATTTACCACATTAAAACCAACTATGAAGTACAAGTAATAGACAAAGTATTTGAAAAAAAATCTTTTATTTTGTTAATACATATCTTTGTTCTTACTAACATTGTCCCATTTTGAATTCTAGATGATTCATTTGATTAGTTTCACAAACTTGATCTATGAAAAAATAAGTGAAATAATAATTGAACAGTTTTGTACACATACGTAGATACCAACCAAACCAACTGTTTAAATATTTGATTACAATTTTGGTATAAAATATTAACAAGCCATTTGATATTTTTTGATGCGGTCATGCAATAAAAATAAAACACTTTCTGTGAAATGCTAGAACGTGTCTGTGAAGGAGTTGCGTCGCGGCTACGTGGCTGGTGACTCCAAGAATTGTCCACCCAAGGGAGCCTCTGATTTTACTGCCCAGGTACGTCTTCGTCCTGAAATAAAAAAAAAATAACCAACTACATATTTTCTATCTAATCATTTTTAATAATCATTAGTTTATTACTTATTTCGCAAATTTCAAAATACCTTTATATTGATGCTTCATTAAATTGTTGTTTAAACTTTAATATGAATTTAGAAACCGGTTAATTGCTAGCATTCTTTCCAAATTTATGAAAGTAATAAAATCTAAATTACATGCCTATTAAAATGTTTTTTATGTAAGGTTAATGTAATTTCTGAAATTCTTTTGAACATAGAGCATTTTTTCATTTTGATTGCAATTAGGCTTAGTGAATACAGTCAATCTCGATAAACAATAACTATTTACCCATACCATACATTTTGTGATGGTTTTTATTCCAAATGACGTAACTGAGAAATAAAGCATTTAGAAGTCGAACAAACAATGGCCTATTTAGAATTATACACGGTGCGCAGGTGATTGTGCTGAACCACCCGGGCCAGATCAGCAATGGGTACACTCCCGTGCTCGATTGTCACACCGCACATATCGCTTGCAAGTTCGCTGAGATCAAGGAGAAGTGCGACCGTCGTACTGGTAACGTGTCCATTTCGTTCTCTGATAAAATGCAGTGCGAAATTAACTTCATCCTCTTTACAATAGGGTAAATTAAATTAAGTCATAACAAAAAAATATCTTTGTCTCCGACCGACATATAATATGTATATATTCAAAAAATATCATAAAACCAAAAAATATTATAACGAACAGACGAATCTGATTGTTTTACTAAAATCGAATCGTAGACTTCCCGAATTCGATATATGGTCAGCCAAGTCAGTAAATGCATTGTCCACTATCAGGTAAGACAACGGAAGTGGAGCCGAAGTCGATAAAGTCCGGCGACGCGGCCATAGTGACGCTGGTGCCGACCAAGGCGCTCTGCGTCGAGTCGTTCCAGGAGTTCCCGCCGCTCGGCCGCTTCGCCGTGCGCGACATGCGCCAGACCGTCGCAGTTGGTGTCATTAAGGTATCAACGTCATCATTAAACAAATTTCAACGTTTGACTTTGTTTTTCTGTTTTGCAATATGGGATAGTGGATACTGATATTTTTTTTAATTGGTAAGTAAAAGGAAGAATTTAGTAGAGAGGGGGATACCAGGATCCCAGGATTTTTATTTAGCTTGAGGGGGTCTCGGACGAATTCCAACAAGCACCCATGGATCCTTTATTAGAGCGGCTCGACGGAATACATTGGGATTTTACTTGGTAATTCGACATAACCCACGATCTTCCCGGAGGCCATAGTTAGTAAAAAAAAGGTTTCTGATTTAGTATAGAGACGATTAGAGCGTTGCATCATCCGCGTACCCAAATCGGTTATCGATTTTTTCCATCCTTCCCGTTTTATTTCTACAATACACTTTAACATTATTCCCACTCATTGCATTGGTATGTTTCAGAGCGTGACCTTTAAAGAGGTGACTACAGGTAAAATCACCAAAGCCGCCGAGAAGGCCCAAAAGAAAAAATAACTATTGGGCAGTTTAAATAATGTAGCGCAGCCGGTGTCCGTCGTCTGCAACGCTGCTCTGTCTCCAGTGCTCTCTCTCCAACAGTGTCCCCCTCCACCCTCGCGTGCTCTGGTCCGTCGTAACATGGACTGCTTGATGTTGCTCCCCAAGCGGCCGGCAGATGATAGTACGGTTGCCTCGATTAAAAAAAAAATCCCATTATCGATGTTGTATCGTAGTCGTGAGCCCTTAGTGTACTCACACAATCGGAGCTTCTTAACTGGTGATTTCACACACGTTCCCGACTCTTGCATTTATCATAACAAGATACTCGTTCGTTTTAGTTACACATATGTGCTAAGTTTATGTCTTTTTAATTATTTTAGTCGTAAGTTATTTTCCAAGTTTGAATTTCCGTACTTGAAGGCTCGTTATGTCTTAATTTTCCATCGTAAAGAGTTCAGAAGGAAAGGCAATGGAGGACTAATTGAATTTTTAAACCATTTCACCTCACACGTCACTTTTTCAATATTGTAAATTTCACTTCGTTTAATATGTTAAACTTCTATTATTTTTATGTATTTAAAATTAAATCTTGTATTTAATTGTAACAATCAATAATTTCTAGTCGAAAATTGCATTAAAACACTCATTACCATCTTTGTTTAAAGTAGTGTCGTCCATTGTTTTTCTGTAATTTTATTTCATTATTAAATTCGTGACTAAATGAAATTTAAAAATTACATTTAAGATTAGATGTTATTTTCTTACGGTGTTGAAATGTTGTATTAGTAGGGATGAAACATCAGAGTGTAAAAAAATGATGGCTTTGGTTGTAAACCAGAACCATATAGTTGGAATTAAGGGTATAATAATTAAGCGTTATAAACGTTTTGATAGATATTTGATGAACTTTGTATGTGATTTTGTTCCTAGTTTGACCTTATCTTAAAACATATATCGTTCAGTTACATATTTTAGACTAGATAGGCAGTGTAAAGGTTTAAATATTCAATTGTGACGATTGTAAGAATTCTTGGATTATGTACGGAAACAACTGGAAACTCTTTTTAAGCTAAATAAATGTATCTTAATATTTTCAATAATTTTGTAAAGACCTTAATCCTGATAAAACCAATAAAGAAGCTACTGGTATAATTATTGTTTCATTGTATTAGATTATTATTGAGTGTATTGAATGGGCAGAATAAATGTGGGTAATAATGTTTCTACGCGATGCAATTTTTCTAATTGGAAATGGTTTCTTAATTATAATTCCAAAAAATAAATAGCGATTTTAGTTTTTCAAAAATTTAAATCACCATAAACGGGATTGCCATGCGGAAAGCATTTTTATGGTTTTTATTGTTTCTCTTTTCCGTTCATTTGGAATGTTTACGTACGTCAAGATAATCGATTGCTAAGGCGGGTGGCCGAGAGGCTAGGCGTTGCTACGGTTTGGCAAAAAGACTTGGGTGCAAATTCCGCTCTGTAACCAATTTTTTTCTATTATTTCAAAAATAAAAAAATAAAATTATTTTTCATTAAACTTAAAATTACAAAGTGGATAAATATGTATTTAGAATCTGACTCAGTTAATTATAGATCAACGACCTCTAAAATTTTAATGGCGACCTGCTGCCGCAGTTCTACAACATTTAATGGAACCTACCTTGTCAAATCGATGCCTAGCGTTTTTAAGGGCGGATTCATATAAAGCATCAATTACAACTTCACTACATAGGTATTAAACAAAGTCGCCCTCCGCCATTTGTGTGTCTGTATTCTTAGATCTTTAAAATTTCGAAGCAGGTTTAGATTTTCTATAGATAGTGATCCGAGAGGTACGTTTATATGTATGATAATAAAAAAAAGCACAAAAGCTTGTTGAGTATAAATAATTGACGTATTGAGGGAACCTGGCATAAGGCAAATAATTCGTCTGGTAGAAAGCGAAGAAGTTTGTTAGTGAGAGTTTTGAGGACAGCTCGCAGTTTGCCTTGTTTCAGTTAAACCGTCAGAGATTTAATACAATCACCCCAGGAAAAAACAGTATGAAGTAACAAACTGAATCAGTGCGTAATTAACACTTTTTAAGTAGCGGAAATCTATTATTCTTCCGCACTCCGCGGCATTTGAAAACATACGTTAGTTGCCTGACTTTAGAACAAATGGAAACAATGACTGTCTCATTCCTATAATTAAATTTTAAGTGTAAACTAAGTACTATTGTTTTTATTCAATGAATTATTTTTAACCCTTTAACGCTCTCAGTAGTGCAACGAAAATTCACATAATGAAATTAAAAAAAATCCATAGATGTCCACTTTTATGGGACTCAAGATTTAATAGTTACAACAACATACAAGATTTATTTATTCGTAGAAGGACTGTTTATTACATGGCAACATCTACCTATATTCGTACATATAAATATGTTCGTTTTGACGTCAAAAATTTTGACGTTGACTTATAACGTCAAAATGTATATGACAGGATCGTAAGAATCGTCTAAATTGTTTGGAAAGAAGACTGGTTTTGCCGCTGCTCGCTGGTATTTACATTACCAATGAGTATCTACGATAACGAAACACGATGACGTGTGCTTTGCCGTAAGTGAAAGTAACTTTAATTTGTGGAAGGAGTTAATGGCGAAGGCCTTCAACATTAGACGTGTTTTGAGTTGAACACAGTCTCTCGTTGGTTGTGCTTCAGTGTACTCGCGCCTAATAAACGTTCTTCGTTAAAATGTGTGGAATTTTCGCATACATTAATCATCTTACGCCTAAGACCCGGCGGGAGATATTGGAGCTGCTTGTGAATGGATTGAAGCGTTTGGAATACCGTGGTTATGATTCTGCTGGTGTCGCCGTAGACGCTGCGGATCAAAAAGATATTGCAGTTGTGAAAAAACAAGGCAAAGTAGCCGCGCTTGAAGAATTACTCCAAGAACGCAGTGTCGAACTTGCAGTTGAAGAATGTGTAGAATCTCATTGTGGGATTGCTCATACCCGGTGGGCTACTCATGGAGAACCGAGCGCTATCAACTCTCATCCCCAACGATCGGGAGAAGATAACGCATTTGTTGTTATTCATAATGGTATTATTACCAACTATAAAGAAGTTAAAACTTTTCTGGAAAACAAGGGATACATTTTTGAATCCCAGACTGATACAGAGGCTATAGCAAAGCTGGTACATCATATTTACAACCAGCATAAAGGTTACAGCTTCCAAGAGCTGGTTGAGCAGGTAATTCAACAACTTGAGGGTGCCTTTGCTTTATGCTTTAAATCTCGCTACTTTCCAAATGAGTGTGTAGCAACCAGACGTGGTAGTCCTTTATTGGTTGGTATTAAAACAAGACGCAGTCTTTCAAGCGATCATGTGCCTATTATGTACAATAATAACAAGGCTACTCGTGGAGTGGTACCTGCATTACCACGTGTTAACAGCCATGCTCAGTTCCAACCTGAGGAGGAGAGGGATGTAGAATATTTCTTTGCCTCAGATGCTTCAGCTGTAATTGAACACACTAATAGGGTCCTTTACTTTGAGGATGATGATGTAGCACACATCAAAGATGGTATTCTGAGTATACACCGTATGTCAGGAAGCAGTTCGGATCCTCATCAGCGTGAAATTTTGACTCTGAAATTGGAGTTGCAGCAGATTATGAAAGGAAATTATGATTATTTTATGCAAAAGGAAATATTTGAACAGTCTGAATCAATTGTTAATACAATGAGAGGCCGCCTCAACTTTGCAGATGGAGCAGTGACACTTGGTGGGATAAAAGATTATATACCTGAAATCAAACGTTGCAGAAGGTTGATGTTGATTGGATGTGGAACCAGCTACCATAGCACAGTAGCCACAAGACAACTACTAGAAGAATTAACCGAGCTTCCAGTTATGGTGGAATTGGCGTCTGATTTTCTTGACAGGAATACACCAGTTTTCCGTGATGACGTATGCTTCTTTATTTCTCAGTCCGGTGAAACTGCAGATACCTTGATGGCCCTTAGATATTGCAAGCGTCATGGAGCTTTGATTGTTGGAATTACAAATACTGTGGGCAGTTCTATTTGTCGTGAGTCTCATTGTGGTGTACATATTAATGCGGGGCCGGAAATTGGTGTTGCATCGACTAAAGCTTATACATCTCAATTTGTATCCCTTGTTATGTTTGCTTTAGTTATCAGTGAAGATAGAATTTCCCTCCAAAAGCGCCGAGCTGATATAATTGCTGGCTTGCATGAATTGGATAAGAAGATTCAGGAAGTTTTAGCATTAGATTCGGAAGTTAAGTCTTTGGCGGAAGATCTGTATCGGCAACGTTCTCTCCTGATTATGGGTCGTGGATATAATTTTGCTACTTGTCTGGAAGGTGCACTCAAGGTTAAAGAATTGACCTACATGCATAGTGAAGGTATAATGGCGGGAGAATTGAAACATGGACCCCTTGCACTTATCGATGATTCCATGCCAGTTATGATGATCGTAATGCGTGATCCCGTTTATATAAAGTGTATGAACGCATTGCAACAAGTGACAGCGCGTCAGGGACGGCCTATTGTTGTTTGCGAAAAGGGTGATACAGAGACCATGGCATTAGCATCCCGTGTTCTCGAAGTGCCCAAAACTGTTGACTGTCTACAAGGAGTGCTAACTGTTATTCCTATGCAGTTACTGGCATATCACATAGCTGTTTTGCGCGGATGTAATGTCGATTGTCCGAGAAATCTTGCGAAATCTGTAACAGTAGAATGATTTTGTATTTGTTATTCTTTAAAAATATGCGATCTCTACATTCATAACTTAGTGTTGTGGAATAATCTTTTTATCATGTTAATTGGTCCTTTACCAAAAGTTTACCTTATCTTTTGAATTTCATAGTATTCATTTATTTGATTTATCGATAGTTGACAATGGGTTCGACAAATTCACTTATCTATGCAGCGATAATATAGCAACATAATTAAATCGATTTAGATTAAATATATTTTAAAAGATTTGTATCACTTTGGAAATCGAAAATAAATTTGTTTGGTATTTAAATAACCAAAACATTCCATAAGTACTGAAAATTTAAAGTTCATAATGCTCTTGTGTAATATAACATTCCATTACTCAAATTTCATGGCTGTATATATTACGATATTTTATCTGGTACAAGGCCGGTCACAGCTCGATAATAACTGGGTTTAAAAAAATAACATATGAATTTAAAACCTTTTCCTTACTCGCATCTCGTTTTCAATATTTTAAAAGTTACTGTACTAATCCAAGCAAGCCGTTCTTGAGTTAGAATATATATATAAATATGTATTTAAGATAGGTTAAAGCTAATTTTGTGTTTTCTGAAATACTCGTGTATGGTACCTATTTCTGTAGTTGTTTTTTAGTTAAGCAAAATCGTCGGGAAAAGAAATGCAATAGTAAAACCTTTTGAAAAATATAATATTCAAATGCATTAGCATCTAAAATAAAAATTTTACGGAGAGATTTCTAATAAATTGTATTTATATTTTTATATAAGTACTTCACGTACTTTTCGTAGAAATTACAAATAGCGAATATAAATCGTGTATGTATGAATTATTATGCAATCGTTTTCGTTTTTCTCGTAATATTGTCCTTTAAACAGTTGTTTTATATCCATATAGTTTGAAAATTTATTGTACCTACTTTTTTAAAGTGCTAGAAATATGTACGTATTACTTATTTACACAAACTAAGATTTAATGTAAGCTTTTATATTCATTTATTTTACATGTATTCTTAAGTGTGTGTACTTAATGCTTGGTTAAGCATTTAAATAAAATGTATTTCTAAGTGTAAAATGTTAAGATACTGATTAGGCATACGTGGTAGAATTATCTACTTATAAAATTTCAAAAAGGCCCATAAATGCGATTGTAAATAAATTAATTTTATTCGAAACGATAATATTCACAATTTTGCAATCTGAAATCATTTATAGTTATAGTTAATTAATAATGACTAATTAAAATCGAATTGTTGTAGTTCCTAGTAAAGATGTTTCGTTTGAAATGTCATTAGCAGCGATTAAATTTATAATTTACATCTTTTATTACTTAAAATTACAATAAAAATTTCGTTGAAATGTTATTATTTAATATCGTGCGAAATTAATTATGCTTCGACTACGGAAGTGAACAATAAAATATATGGCCGATTGCTAGTCAAAAATATCAAATAAATATTGGGAGTTAAAATTTTTGTAACTCGGCGTTAAATTTGTAAATGTCACTTGTGTCATTTGATTTATTTACATTAGCTATTTGTAAAATTATGAATCTTACATTTTAATGAAAAATAATTCTGCATTTTATTTTTTATGTGATAGTAGGCGTTTATTCATAGATATAGAATAGTTTACGCACATTTATCTAAGTGAAATGTTATTATCTTATATTAATAGTTAAGAAAAGGAAATATACATGAAAAAATACATATTATAATATATTATTGAAATCATTATTTTAAATCTGTTAAACAGAACATCACGTTTCACAATATCTATTTGTTAACTCTATAATTTTAAGATTAAATTTACTGAGAATAATTGTGTAACTTTATTTAACCTGACCCAGCAAACGCTGTTCTGCCTTCCTCTTATCATTGTACGAGTATAAGACCTACCCAATATGCAAACAAAATTTCATGAAAATCTGTCCCAACGTTTTGGAGGAGTATGGTTACAAAAATTGTGATCAGAGACTTTTATATACATATGAGAAAGATTTACTTAATGATACTATATTATAATAATAATATCTATAAAATAGTCAACTATTGAATAAACCTAAGATTTATAAATAAGAAAAATAATTTACAGTAAGAAAACATGGGACGTCCTTTTTTCTTACATAGTATTCAAACCGAATGCATCAAAAAATCATGTGCATAAATATAGCATAATATTTATGTTCCAAATCATAATCACAATAGGGTAGGTGCTGAATCCTTTGATCTATTAATAAATTTACAAGGATTTGAAAATATAGGCACCAGGTTTGCTACTAATTTTAATTAATTGTTATTGATAGATAAGGAACTAAGTAGCTGTCATACATACATACTATTTAAAAGGTGTACTACACACTTTAGCTTTTAATTAGGCTAAAGTATAATATTTTTTTAGGTACCAGCAATCCTAATAGCGGATTAAAGTAGAGAAGATAGTAGTAGAGTAACAGAGTAGAGCTATACGCTTAGCAACACATTTGGCGAATTATGTTTATTTATATGGATTTGTTAAATTCCTATTAGTATTGAAATTTTTGAATTCTGAAAAAAAATTTTGCAGTTAGGTCCTTACTTCATACAACCTACTTAGGAGTACAAAAGTGAGCGGACTGCGAACATTTAAATTTTGCCATTCGTGTTTTTAAATGTTTAAGGCGTGACCTTGAAATTGCTAGATTACCGTCACATTCTAATGCAAATAATTTGAATATTTATTGAGTATAAATAACGATCCGGTATATTTTACACTCGTTCGATCAACCACCAACATAACCATTTGAAGATCATTACAGTACAAGCGATGTGTTAAAATGTTTTCATAGCACAAGAAATTTTTAAAAAAATGTACTGTCCTTGAAAAATGCCTAAATGTTAACATCGCATTGATACATTGGACTGGAGGTAGTTTTATAGATATTTCTAGTCTGCCACTCATGGCTCAATTGCGATGTGACCAAAGCTTGATCCGTAACCAACAAATTTTGGTAATCATATCCATATATATATTCATCATCGATCACCAACGTCCAAGTACATTCGCAGAGTTTTTATACAGATTCGATAAGCTGTTTTCGCGTGGAAGAGTAACGAACATCCATCCGTCCATCCATATTCACAAACTTTATGTATGCGTTTTAATTATATTATAATTATCAATAAATTGTGTTCTATATATCTATATAAAACAATCAATTGATATTAATATCATCTATTATTGAATAGTGGAACTGGAATTACTATCGATATATTTTCGAGATCAAAGCACTTATTGGCGACAATCGGACTGTTCAAAGATAAATAATTCATTGATTGTAAGTGGACGATAAGATACAACGAATAACGATTTTATATTTCCTGTAAAATAAAAGCATAAATTAGTATCTTTCTTGCAATCAGATATTCCATTAGTCCTGAATCAAAACATAAAAAGAGGTAGGTACTTCCCCTGATTTCCTAT
>NC_052112.1:5606813-5624193 GCF_012273895.1 Zerene cesonia | reverse complement strand
ATAGGAAATCAGGGGAAGTACCTACCTCTTTTTATGTTTTGATTCAGGACTAATGGAATATCTGATTGCAAGAAAGATACTAATTTATGCTTTTATTTTACAGGAAATATAAAATCGTTATTCGTTGTATCTTATCGTCCACTTACAATCAATGAATTATTTATCTTTGAACAGTCCGATTGTCGCCAATAAGTGCTTTGATCTCGAAAATATATCGATAGTAATTCCAGTTCCACTATTCAATAATAGATGATATTAATATCAATTGATTGTTTTATATAGATATATAGAACACAATTTATTGATAATTATAATATAATTAAAACGCATACATAAAGTTTGTGAATATGGATGGATGGATGGATGTTCGTTACACTTCCACGCGAAAACAGCTTATCGAATCTGTATAAAAACTCTGCGAATGTACTTGGACGTTGGTGATCGATGATGAATATATATATGGATATGATTACCAAAATTTGTTGGTTACGGATCAAGCTTTGGTCACATCGCAATTGAGCCATGAGTGGCAGATTAGAAATATCTATAAAACTACCTCCAGTCCAATGTATCAATGCGATGTTAACATTTAGGCATTTTTCAAGGCCAGTACATTTTTTTAATAATTGCTTGTGCTATGAAAACATTTTAACACATCGCTTGTACTGTAATGATCTTCAAATGGTTATGTTGGTGGTTGATCGAACGAGTGTAAAATATACCGGATCGTTATTTATACTCAATAAATATTCAAATTATTTGCATTAGAATGTGACGGTAATCTAGCAATTTCAAGGTCACGCCTTAAACATTTAAAAACACGAATGGCAAAATTTAAATGTTCGCAGTCCGCTCACTTTTGTACTCCTAAGTAGGTTGTATGAAGTAAGGACCTAACTGCAAATTTTTTTTTCAGAATTCAAAAATTTCAATACTAATAGGAATTTAACAAATCCATATAAATAAACATAATTCGCCAAATGTGTTGCTAAGCGTATAGCTCTACTCTGTTACTCTACTACTATCTTCTCTACTTTAATCCGCTATTAGGATTGCTGGTACCTAAAAAAATATTATACTTTAGCCTAATTAAAAGCTAAAGTGTGTAGTACACCTTTTAAATAGTATGTATGTATGACAGCTACTTAGTTCCTTATCTATCAATAACAATTAATTAAAATTAGTAGCAAACCTGGTGCCTATATTTTCAAATCCTTGTAAATTTATTAATAAATCAAAGGATTCAGCACCTACCCTATTGTGATTATGATTTGGAACATAAATATTATGCTATATTTATGCACATGATTTTTTTATGCATTCGGTTTGAATACTATGTAAAAAAAAAGGACGTCCCATGTTTTCTTATTGTAAATTATTTTTCTTATTTATAAATCTTAGGTTTATTCAATAGTTGACTATTTTATAGATATTATTATTATAATATAGTATCATTAAGTAAATCTTTCTCATATGTATATAAAAGTCTCTGATCACAATTTTTGTAACCATACTCCTCCAAAACGTTAGGACAGATTTTCATGAAATTTTGTTTGCATATTGGGTAGGTCTTATACTCGTACAATGATAAGAGGAAGGCAGAACAGCGTTTGCTGGGTCAGGTTAAATAAAGTTACACAATTATTCTCAGTAAATTTAATCTTAAAATTATAGAGTTAACAAATAGATATTGTGAAACGTGATGTTCTGTTTAACAGATTTAAAATAATGATTTCAATAATATATTATAATATGTATTTTTTCATGTATATTTCCTTTTCTTAACTATTAATATAAGATAATAACATTTCACTTACATAAATGTGCGTAAACTATTCTATATCTATGAATAAACGCCTACTATCACATAAAAAATAAAATGCAGAATTATTTTTCATTAAAATGTAAGATTCATAATTTTACAAATAGCTAATGTAAATAAATCAAATGACACAAGTGACATTTACAAATTTAACGCCGAGTTACAAAAATTTTAACTCCCAATATTTATTTGATATTTTTGACTAGCAATCGGCCATATATTTTATTGTTCACTTCCGTAGTCGAAGCATAATTAATTTCGCACGATATTATATTAAATAATAACATTTCAACGAAATTTTTATTGTAATTTTAAGTAATAAAAGATGTAAATTATAAATTTAATCGCTGCTAATGACATTTCAAACGAAACATCTTTACTAGGAACTACAACAATTCGATTTTAATTAGTCATTATTAATTAACTATAACTATAAATGATTTCAGATTGCAAAATTGTGAATATTATCGTTTCGAATAAAATTAATTTATTTACAATCGCATTTATGGGCCTTTTTGAAATTTTATAAGTAGATAATTCTACCACGTATGCCTAATCAGTATCTTAACATTTTACACTTAGAAATACATTTTATTTAAATGCTTAACCAAGCATTAAGTACACACACTTAAGAATACATGTAAAATAAATGAATATAAAAGCTTACATTAAATCTTAGTTTGTGTAAATAAGTAATACGTACATATTTCTAGCACTTTAAAAAAGTAGGTACAATAAATTTTCAAACTATATGGATATAAAACAACTGTTTAAAGGACAATATTACGAGAAAAACGAAAACGATTGCATAATAATTCATACATACACGATTTATATTCGCTATTTGTAATTTCTACGAAAAGTACGTGAAGTACATATATAAAAATATAAATACAATTTATTAGAAATCTCTCCGTAAAATTTTTATTTTAGATGCTAATGCATTTGAATATTATATTTTTCAAAAGGTTTTACTATTGCATTTCTTTTCCCGACGATTTTGCTTAACTAAAAAACAACTACAGAAATAGGTACCATACACGAGTATTTCAGAAAACACAAAATTAGCTTTAACCTATCTTAAATACATATTTATATATATATTCTAACTCAAGAACGGCTTGCTTGGATTAGTACAGTAACTTTTAAAATATTGAAAACGAGATGCGAGTAAGGAAAAGGTTTTAAATTCATATGTTATTTTTTTAAACCCAGTTATTATCGAGCTGTGACCGGCCTTGTACCAGATAAAATATCGTAATATATACAGCCATGAAATTTGAGTAATGGAATGTTATATTACACAAGAGCATTATGAACTTTAAATTTTCAGTACTTATGGAATGTTTTGGTTATTTAAATACCAAACAAATTTATTTTCGATTTCCAAAGTGATACAAATCTTTTAAAATATATTTAATCTAAATCGATTTAATTATGTTGCTATATTATCGCTGCATAGATAAGTGAATTTGTCGAACCCATTGTCAACTATCGATAAATCAAATAAATGAATACTATGAAATTCAAAAGATAAGGTAAACTTTTGGTAAAGGACCAATTAACACGATAAAAAGATTATTCCACAACACTAAGTTATGAATGTAGAGATCGCATATTTTTAAAGAATAACAAATACAAAATCATTCTACTGTTACAGATTTCGCAAGATTTCTCGGACAATCGACATTACATCCGCGCAAAACAGCTATGTGATATGCCAGTAACTGCATAGGAATAACAGTTAGCACTCCTTGTAGACAGTCAACAGTTTTGGGCACTTCGAGAACACGGGATGCTAATGCCATGGTCTCTGTATCACCCTTTTCGCAAACAACAATAGGCCGTCCCTGACGCGCTGTCACTTGTTGCAATGCGTTCATACACTTTATATAAACGGGATCACGCATTACGATCATCATAACTGGCATAGAATCATCGATAAGTGCAAGGGGTCCATGTTTCAATTCTCCCGCCATTATACCTTCACTATGCATGTAGGTCAATTCTTTAACCTTGAGTGCACCTTCCAGACAAGTAGCAAAATTATATCCACGACCCATAATCAGGAGAGAACGTTGCCGATACAGATCTTCCGCCAAAGACTTAACTTCCGAATCTAATGCTAAAACTTCCTGAATCTTCTTATCCAATTCATGCAAGCCAGCAATTATATCAGCTCGGCGCTTTTGGAGGGAAATTCTATCTTCACTGATAACTAAAGCAAACATAACAAGGGATACAAATTGAGATGTATAAGCTTTAGTCGATGCAACACCAATTTCCGGCCCCGCATTAATATGTACACCACAATGAGACTCACGACAAATAGAACTGCCCACAGTATTTGTAATTCCAACAATCAAAGCTCCATGACGCTTGCAATATCTAAGGGCCATCAAGGTATCTGCAGTTTCACCGGACTGAGAAATAAAGAAGCATACGTCATCACGGAAAACTGGTGTATTCCTGTCAAGAAAATCAGACGCCAATTCCACCATAACTGGAAGCTCGGTTAATTCTTCTAGTAGTTGTCTTGTGGCTACTGCGCTATGGTAGCTGGTTCCACATCCAATCAACATCAACCTTCTGCAACGTTTGATTTCAGGTATATAATCTTTTATCCCACCAAGTGTCACTGCTCCATCTGCAAAGTTGAGGCGGCCTCTCATTGTATTAACAATTGATTCAGACTGTTCAAATATTTCCTTTTGCATAAAATAATCATAATTTCCTTTCATAATCTGCTGCAACTCCAATTTCAGAGTCAAAATTTCACGCTGATGAGGATCCGAACTGCTTCCTGACATACGGTGTATACTCAGAATACCATCTTTGATGTGTGCTACATCATCATCCTCAAAGTAAAGGACCCTATTAGTGTGTTCAATTACAGCTGAAGCATCTGAGGCAAAGAAATATTCTACATCCCTCTCCTCCTCAGGTTGGAACTGAGCATGGCTGTTAACACGTGGTAATGCAGGTACCACTCCACGAGTAGCCTTGTTATTATTGTACATAATAGGCACATGATCGCTTGAAAGACTGCGTCTTGTTTTAATACCAACCAGTAAAGGACTACCACGTCTGGTTGCTACACACTCATTTGGAAAGTAGCGAGATTTAAAGCATAAAGCAAAGGCACCCTCAAGTTGTTGGATTACCTGCTCAACCAGCTCTTGGAAGCTGTAACCTTTATGCTGGTTGTAAATATGATGTACCAGCTTTGCTATAGCCTCTGTATCAGTCTGGGATTCAAAAATGTATCCCTTGTTTTCCAGAAAAGTTTTAACTTCTTTATAGTTGGTAATAATACCATTATGAATAACAACAAATGCGTTATCTTCTCCCGATCGTTGGGGATGAGAGTTGATAGCGCTCGGTTCTCCATGAGTAGCCCACCGGGTATGAGCAATCCCACAATGAGATTCTACACATTCTTCAACTGCAAGTTCGACACTGCGTTCTTGGAGTAATTCTTCAAGCGCGGCTACTTTGCCTTGTTTTTTCACAACTGCAATATCTTTTTGATCCGCAGCGTCTACGGCGACACCAGCAGAATCATAACCACGGTATTCCAAACGCTTCAATCCATTCACAAGCAGCTCCAATATCTCCCGCCGGGTCTTAGGCGTAAGATGATTAATGTATGCGAAAATTCCACACATTTTAACGAAGAACGTTTATTAGGCGCGAGTACACTGAAGCACAACCAACGAGAGACTGTGTTCAACTCAAAACACGTCTAATGTTGAAGGCCTTCGCCATTAACTCCTTCCACAAATTAAAGTTACTTTCACTTACGGCAAAGCACACGTCATCGTGTTTCGTTATCGTAGATACTCATTGGTAATGTAAATACCAGCGAACAGCGGCAAAACCAGTCTTCTTTCCAAACAATTTAGACGATTCTTACGATCCTGTCATATACATTTTGACGTTATAAGTCAACGTCAAAATTTTTGACGTCAAAACGAACATATTTATGTACGAATATAGGTAGATGTTGCCATGTAATAAACAGTCCTTCTACGAATAAATAAATCTTGTATGTTGTTGTAACTATTAGAAAGAAAGAAAGAAAGAAAATACTTTTAATCACAAATACAACTTACAATTAATACATTTTGAGAATAACAACAAAAAAAAAAAAAAAAATAAATAAAAATAAAAATTACATTTTTTTACATTTGGAAGTATTTGTGATTGGGGGACTCCTCAGCATTTGCCTCTCCATATTAGTGGAGAGGCGCCGGTTTTCAGTAGCCCCCTCAACTGGCTACGCTTGGAGCACCAGAACGGTCTTTTGAGTGGGAAAATAGATAGCATAAACGTTATCATAATTTTGTGACAGGTGAATAAAGGTATAGACAATATTAACAATTCATAATATATACATAAAAAATTATACGTAAGATACATACATATATACATAAGATAAAGAATTAGTAATTTTTGATTAAAAGGAAAAAAAAAAAAATTATTAAATCTTGAGTCCCATAAAAGTGGACATCTATGGATTTTTTTTTAATTTCATTATGTGAATTTTCGTTGCACTACTGAGAGCGTTAAAGGGTTAAAAATAATTCATTGAATAAAAACAATAGTACTTAGTTTACACTTAAAATTTATAGGAATGAGACAGTCATTGTTTCCATTTGTTCTAAAGTCAGGCAACTAACGTATGTTTTCAAATGCCGCGGAGTGCGGAAGAATAATAGATTTCCGCTACTTAAAAAGTGTTAATTACGCACTGATTCAGTTTGTTACTTCATACTGTTTTTTCCTGGGGTGATTGTATTAAATCTCTGACGGTTTAACTGAAACAAGGCAAACTGCGAGCTGTCCTTTAAACTCTCACTAACAAACTTCTTCGCTTTCTATCAGACGAATTATTTGCATTATGCCAGGTTCCCTCAATACGTCAATTATTTATACTCAACAAGCTTTTGTGCTTTTTTTTTATTATTATACATATAAACGTACCTCTCGGATCACTATCTATAGAAAATCTAAACCTGCTTCGAAATTTTAAAGATCTAAGAATACAGACACACAAATGGCGGAGGGCGACTTTGTTTAATACCTATGTAGTGAAGTTGTAATTGATGCTTTATATGAATCCGCCCTTAAAAACGCTAGGCATCGATTTGACAAGGTAGGTTCCATTAAATGTTGTAGAACTGCGGCAGCAGGTCGCCATTAAAATTTTAGAGGTCGTTGATCTATAATTAACTGAGTCAGATTCTAAATACATATTTATCCACTTTGTAATTTTAAGTTTAATGAAAAATAATTTAATTTTTTTATTTTTGAAATAATAGAAAAAAAATGGTTACAGAGCGGAATTTGCACCCACGTCTTTTTGCCAAACCGTAGCAACGCCTAGCCTCTCGGCCACCCGCCTTAGCAATCGATTATCTTGACGTACGTAAACATTCCAAATGAACGGAAAAGAGAAACAACAAAAACCATAAAAATGCTTTCCGCATGGCAATCCCGTTTATGGTGATTTAAATTTTTGAAAAACTAAAATCGCTATTTATTTTTTGGAATTATAATTAAGAAACCATTTCCAATTTCATCGCGTAGAAACATTATTACCCACATTTATTCTGCCCATTCAATACACTCAATAATAATCTAATACAATGAAACAATAATTATACCAGTAGCTTCTTTATTGGTTTTATCAGGATTAAGGTCTTTACAAAATTATTGAAAATATTAAGATACATTTATTTAGCTTAAAAAGAGTTTCCAGTTGTTTCCGTACATAATCCAAGAATTCTTACAATCGTCACAATTGAATATTTAAACCTTTACACTGCCTATCTAGTCTAAAATATGTAACTGAACGATATATGTTTTAAGATAAGGTCAAACTAGGAACAAAATCACATACAAAGTTCATCAAATATCTATCAAAACGTTTATAACGCTTAATTATTATACCCTTAATTCCAACTATATGGTTCTGGTTTACAACCAAAGCCATCATTTTTTTACACTCTGATGTTTCATCCCTACTAATACAACATTTCAACACCGTAAGAAAATAACATCTAATCTTAAATGTAATTTTTAAATTTCATTTAGTCACGAATTTAATAATGAAATAAGATTACAGAAAAACAATGGACGACACTACTTTAAACAAAGATGGTAATGAGTGTTTTAATGCAATTTTCGACTAGAAATTATTGATTGTTACAATTAAATACAAGATTTAATTTTAAATACATAAAAATAATAGAAGTTAAACATATTAAACGAAGTGAAATTTACAATATTGAAAAAGTGACGTGTGAGGTGAAATGGTTTAAAAATTCAATTAGTCCTCCATTGCCTTTCCTTCTGAACTCTTTACGATGGAAAATTAAGACATAACGAGCCTTCAAGTACGGAAATTCAAACTTGGAAAATAACTTACGACTAAAATAATTAAAAAGACATAAACTTAGCACATATGTGTAACTAAAACGAACGAGTATCTTGTTATGATAAATGCAAGAGTCGGGAACGTGTGTGAAATCACCAGTTAAGAAGCTCCGATTGTGTGAGTACACTAAGGGCTCACGACTACGATACAACATCGATAATGGGATTTTTTTTTTAATCGAGGCAACCGTACTATCATCTGCCGGCCGCTTGGGGAGCAACATCAAGCAGTCCATGTTACGACGGACCAGAGCACGCGAGGGTGGAGGGGAACACTGTTGGAGAGAGAGCACTGGAGACAGAGCAGCGTTGCAGACGACGGACACCGGCTGCGCTACATTATTTAAACTGCCCAATAGTTATTTTTTCTTTTGGGCCTTCTCGGCGGCTTTGGTGATTTTACCTGTAGTCACCTCTTTAAAGGTCACGCTCTGAAACATACCAATGCAATGAGTGGGAATAATGTTAAAGTGTATTGTAGAAATAAAACGGGAAGGATGGAAAAAATCGATAACCGATTTGGGTACGCGGATGATGCAACGCTCTAATCGTCTCTATACTAAATCAGAAACATTTTTTTTACTAACTATGGCCTCCGGGAAGGTCGTGGGTTATGTCGAATTACCAACTAAAATCCCAATGTATTCCGTCGAGCCGCTCTAATAAAGGATCCATGGGTGCTTGTTGGAATTCGTCCGAGACACCCTCAAGCTAAATAAAAATCCTGGGATCCTGGTATCCCCCTCTCTACTAAATTCTTCCTTTTACTTACCAATTAAAAAAAAATATCAGTATCCACTATCCCATATTGCAAAACAGAAAAACAAAGTCAAACGTTGAAATTTGTTTAATGATGACGTTGATACCTTAATGACACCAACTGCGACGGTCTGGCGCATGTCGCGCACGGCGAAGCGGCCGAGCGGCGGGAACTCCTGGAACGACTCGACGCAGAGCGCCTTGGTCGGCACCAGCGTCACTATGGCCGCGTCGCCGGACTTTATCGACTTCGGCTCCACTTCCGTTGTCTTACCTGATCGTGGACAATGCATTTACTGACTTGGCCGACCATATATCGAATTCGGGAAGTCTACGATTCGATTTTAGTAAAACAATCAGATTCGTCTGTTCGTTATGATATTTTTTGGTTTTATGATATTTTTTGAATATATACATATTATATGTCGGTCGGAGACAAATATATTTTTTTGTTATGACTTAATTTAATTTACCCTATTGTAAAGAGGATGAAGTTAATTTCGCACTGTATTTTATCAGTGAACGAATGGACACGTTACCAGTACGACGGTCGCACTTCTCCTTGATCTCAGCGAACTTGCAAGCGATATGTGCGGTGTGACAATCGAGCACGGGAGTGTACCCATTGCTGATCTGGCCCGGGTGGTTCAGCACAATCACCTGCGCACCGTGTATAATTCTAAATAGGCCATTGTTTGTTCGACTTCTAAATGCTTTATTTCTCAGTTACGTAATTTTGCAATAAAAACCATCACAAAATGTATGGTATGGGTAAATAGTTATTGTTTATCGAGATTGACTGTATTCACTAAGTCTAATTGTAATCAAAATAAAAAAATGCTCTATGTTCAAAAGAATTTCAGAAATTACATTAACCTTACATAAAAAACATTTTAATAGGCATGTAATTTAGATTTTATTACTTTCATAAATTTGGAAAGAATGCTAGCAATTAACCGGTTTCTAAATTCATATTAAAGTTTAAACAACAATTTAATGAAGCATAAATATAAAGGTATTTTGAAATTTGCGAAATAAGTAATAAACTAATGATTATTAAAAATGATTAGATAGAAAATATGTAGTTGGTTATTTTTTTTTTTATTTCAGGACGAAGACGTACCTGGGCAGTAAAATCAGAGGCTCCCTTGGGTGGACAATTCTTGGAGTCACCAGCCACGTAGCCGCGACGCAACTCCTTCACAGACACGTTCTAGCATTTCACAGAAAGTGTTTTATTTTTATTGCATGACCGCATCAAAAAATATCAAATGGCTTGTTAATATTTTATACCAAAATTGTAATCAAATATTTAAACAGTTGGTTTGGTTGGTATCTACGTATGTGTACAAAACTGTTCAATTATTATTTCACTTATTTTTTCATAGATCAAGTTTGTGAAACTAATCAAATGAATCATCTAGAATTCAAAATGGGACAATGTTAGTAAGAACAAAGATATGTATTAACAAAATAAAAGATCTTTTTTCAAATACTTTGTCTATTAAAGTACTTCATAGTTGGTTTTAATGTGGTAAATATGATGGTATAAATGTTAAACCTTGACGTTAAAGCCCACGTTGTCGCCGGGCATGGCTTCTTGCAGCGCCTCGTGGTGCATTTCCACAGACTTCACTTCCGTGGTGATAGCGGCCGGAGCGAACACCACCACCATACCTGATCACCATATTCAAATATGCATTCAATATACTGCATATTGATAACTTTTGCGATGCAAAGTTGAAATGTGTATAATCTTGCTGTAGTGCATATATCGCTATACTTTTTTTGTTTGTCTAGTTTATAAGAAAAAAATTAAAAAATTCAATCGATCAATTTCAAAGAATTAATTTCAAGTCATTTTCAGAGTAGCAGGTTTGAGTATCTAATTAGACAAGAAAACAAAACTCCGCATAGTAGAAAAAAAGCTAAAACATGTCTGCAGCTTCGGCATACATTTGTAGTTCCAACACGTCCGTTCTAGAAGGTTCTCACCTGGCTTCAGGATGCCGGTCTCGACGCGGCCGACGGGCACGGTGCCGATGCCGCCGATCTTGTAGACGTCCTGCAGCGGCAGGCGCAGCGGCTTCTCCGTGGGCCGCGACGGGGGCTGGATCGCGTCCAGAGCCTGCAACATCGCTCCGTTTGAATGCGCCTCTTTTTATGAATAGGTTAAATCGATTGAATCTACGTAAAACTTTTTCATGTTTTAATTAGAAACTCTTCAACTCAACTCAACAACTTTCTTTACAAGGAAAAATATCAGTCTAGGGTTTTCCCGCACAGTTCTTGTTGCGCTGAAATTCAAAGTTTAAAAACTATATTATTCCCTTTCTTGGGTCTAAGGCTATCTCTTTACTAAATTTCATTCAAATCGGTTCACTGTTTTTAGTAAAGAATATTTTTTCAGGAATATCCTGATATAAGTCGTTTTGGATATCGGACATTGAGAATTAAATGACCGATTCTTAACCAGATAGTGTTTATGGGACCAGGCATATTATAATTTTTGTTGCGTTTTGTGTAATAATAAAACTTGTAGTTTCGCAATGCGGATGCACAGTTGTTGACATTTTAAAGTTATAAGATGTTTAAGCTTAGTTTTAAGTCGTCAAGGTAAAATTATGATATTGTAAAACGTATTGTGTCCGTGAAATTACAAATGTTGTGATGTAAAGATTTATCAAGTAAAGCAAAATGTCGAAAACTTGTCTTCCATTTTTTGTAATTAAAATTAATGAATTTCGATACATAAAAATGTATCTATCAAATCAAGCATATGCAATGGGATCCGCACCTCGATGAGGGTCTTGCCCTCAACCTTGCCGTCCTTGCGGTCGATGGTCCACCCCTTGAACCAGGGCATCTTGTCGGATGGTTCCAGCATGTTGTCGCCGTGCCAGCCCGAGATCGGCACAAAGGCCACGGTGGCCGGGTTGTAACCTGACGCAATATTACATAAGCAAACTTTACCGGTTTTCTTTCTAAATTTACATAATATTCCAAATTAATAAGCTACCTTAATGAATAATTCATTGGGTAGCCACACCTATTCTTTATTTAACTTCATTCTTAAGTTTTGAACGCAAAAGAAATACGATCGCGTAGTCCAAACATACATTTTCTTAATAAATTCAATCGCATCATGTAGTTTGTTAAATAAACCCATCCAATATTTGTAATAAATACCCGGAATATTTTAAATTGGGATAACTAACCGATCTTCTTAATATAAGAGGAAACCTCCTTCTTGATTTCTTCATAGCGAGCTTCGTGGTAAGGAGGCTCAGTGGAATCCATCTTGTTGACACCCACGATCAATTGCTTCACGCCCAACGTGAAGGCGAGTAGCGCATGCTCACGAGTCTGCCCGTTCTTACTGATACCAGCTTCAAACTCGCCTGTTCCTGCAGCTACTATCAACACAGCGCAGTCGGCCTAAATTCGAAGGAAAACACAAAAATAGATTTCCATTTGAACAATTCATATAGCTTTATTTCCTTTATTCAAATATACCAACCTGCGAAGTTCCCGTAATCATGTTCTTGATAAAATCCCTGTGACCAGGAGCATCAATAATAGTCACATAGTACTTAGCAGTTTCAAACTTCCATAGAGCGATGTCAATAGTGATACCACGCTCACGTTCCGCTTTCAGCTTGTCCAGAACCTGTAGTGTAACATTCCAAAATAACGTTTACTTACTCGACACCGCAATCGATATTGTATCTACTTAGCTGCTCCGTTGTCACTTACCCAGGCGTACTTGAAAGAGCCTTTGCCCATCTCCTGCGCTTCTTTTTCGAACTTTTCGATGGTTCGTTTATCAATCCCACCACATTTGTAAATCAAATGGCCAGTAGTAGTAGATTTGCCAGAATCTACATGACCGATTACAACGATGTTAATATGAGTCTTCTCTTTGCCCATTGTTGAAGTAGTGTATTAACGTTGGGTACCTGAGTGACAAAAATTCAAATTGATGTTCATGACTGAATTTCAACTATTAATTATTATTTCGCGAAACGGAAGTACCTGGTGTAAAATAGCGATTCAGTTTTTGTAATCAAGGAGGAAATACATAACAAGAAAAAGTAATTATGAAGACAAATAAGAGTTGTTCCTGGTTCCATAAAGGAAAAGCCTTGATGCATTGAACGCATTAAAATTAAAAATGTTCAATCTAGCCTTGTATAATATATTAATTATGCACTAATCGTAAAAATCAATACGTTTATAAGTTCCTGCCTTAATTTACTTTTATATCTTTAACAAAAACTGCATCATCGATTATTCATTTTTATAGCGTCATAATTTAGTCTTTTATTCAATTTACCTAAATCGCAATATAAACCGAACAATGGAATAGTCTATTCAAAACTACATAATCTTTACTTTTATCCGTAAAGGCCCTTTTTTATATAATTATTCATAGAACGCGCAATATATTGACCGAGATGTTACCTTTTTAGACACTCAAACTCCAATATTAAAAACCATCAGGCAAAATTGCAATGTGTTATGTTTGATGCACTAATCGGTACTGGGAATGCACTCGAAGATGGAGGCTTCGATTGACCTGTGAGCAAATCTCCGGGAGAGCTCCACAGAGCGTGCGCAGGACGTCCGGGACGTCGATACAGCCAGCATTTCATCCAAATATAGAACACATAGGATACCTATGTCTGTTACATCACACAGTGTAACTTAGGTATTATAACATAACGAAATGTTTTAAGTTGCGCATTCACTGAAACACTGCGTGCAGTAGATCTAATAGCTGAGGAATTATTAATACACACTGAAAATAACTATCGAGCGCAACTGTAGTAGGTATTATCCTATTATGTAAATAATCTTTACTTTCATAAAACCCACGCAATGAAAGCTATGTCTCATCACACTTAATTATTATGATCGTAGATGAAATGCAAGTGCATTCAGCCTATTATTAGCGTTCTGATCTATATGGTTTTAAAATAGACGTATTTGCAGACGACATATATTAGTGCTCTCTGCTAAGAATTTAGATTTAGATATTGTCACAAAGATAACTAGATACGCCAAACGTGGCATGCGGTATACATAATACCGGCGACGCACATGTGTCGCCGGCATTCTGCTTCCATTTTGTGTTTTCTTATATTTTAATTTAAATTTTATAAACCGAAAACGAATAATACAATTTAGAAGCCAAGAAGTTATGTGATTCCGGATACTTTAATGGTCAAAAACGCAACGCTTAGTAGTAGGTTGCTAATTACGTACTTAAAGACGAAGTCGTCAATCATAACGCATTAGAATTATTAGGTGGTGAATGTCATGAAAAATAAACAATTTTATTTTATATAACTTAAGTAAAATTCTAACTTAATCATCCGTTGTTTTAAAAACAAAACAAGAAATTGCGTAATTGGAATATGCGCTACCGGTAAAATTTCAACAAGAAAAAACATTTTTATGAAGCCTCCCACATAAGTAATAAAATAAAATGTAATTAAATATCTTGGGACTTACCACAAACACGGGTGCTTGATGTTCAACACAACTCAAGAGACAATATAATGAAAACTGAAAAAATCTCACCTTTCAGTGCCGCAGTTGCGAATTTTCAGCTAGATTTTCAAGCATGCGCTGTACGGTCTCCCGGGAAATGAAATCAATAATGTCAACTGACGAACTTATTATTAAATTGTTGCTTTTACTAATGATAATATTTTTTAAACTTGATTAAAAATCCACACAATAATTACTTAATTTCACATATACGATGAAACATTTCAACAAGATTAATAATTAATATAAGCATTTAATGAAAACGGATGTTAGCATTTTCGTCGTCAGACTTTCTGCCATATACTATGCAACTTGCCAGAGTTAACGTTAAATAGAGATTGATAAACGTAAAAAATATTTTATAGGTTTTTCTACGTTAACCGTAAACAAAATCAAATTGAGAAACATTACGTTAATAAATTAACTGCTCTGATCATTTAGTTTATTATTTTCAAATATGTAGGCACATACAAATAACATACGCATGGTCATGGTCCCGTTTGACCTACATCAACGTCGCCATAATATGCGCGAAATGGAAACGATAGTATTCATTCACAAAGTTATATTCATGTTAGTTCTATTAAAGTTTAGCTTCTTTAAATATTAAGGCGATTAATGAATACGATTTTTTATTTTTTTTAATTTCTTAATTGCTCCTAGATGTAGAAATTTAACGTAACTGACCGATTCCATGAGTGATTTTTTAATTAGAACACTAAAAAGCTTAGAAAGATACTTTAATAAAACAACGAGTATATATTATAATTTTAAATATATTTTAATAATGAAGAAACTATATTATTACAATCAGCTAAGTAACACTAATATTATAAAGAATAAATACTCGATTGTCTGTTTGTTTGTTTGAAACGTATTAGCTTCGAATTCTTTGACTAGCAAAAAGCTACAATATTTCTGAGTGACATGCTTTATTTGATTTTGATTTTATCCCGGGTCGACCGGGTGGAGTAGGAACGAGCGGCTAACATATTAAAGTATAGAAATAAACAAATCAACACCATAGTTTGTACAACCATGTTACATTTTATGCTTTGTCAACCTGTTGTACATTTTTAATATTAATTTTAATGTGTATGTACGATCAAAAATGTAAGTCTATTACTAAAGACCCATACTAAATATAACATTGCAATTAACACTAAACTAGTATTTATTAAATAAATGTATTTCAAATTAAGCTTATAATAATCCTGTATAATTTATAATTATAGTACTAATTACATGTCATTATACAAATTAATTGATGTAATTATAAAAATGTTACAAAATTTCCCATTAAAATATTTATGTAAGAGCCAATTAATATATTTCATCACAGATAATTTTATTGCTTTTCTGGAATGCAAGGTCCTTTATTTGCCACCTGGCCATGGTAAGTAACTGCCCCAACTCTTGCTTGGATTTGGATCGTGTCCTGTGAAATAATGATGTATTACTATCAATGCAATCATGTAAAAATTATCATAGAGAAACTCTAGGTTAAACTTAAATGTTAGATATATATATAAAATCTGCAACAGGGCAATTTATTACACGTTTCGTAGATACTTTAATATTTTCACTTAAATTACTGTATTTCTGAAATATCTTGTAATGAAATACAACCTGGTGGTTGGAATTTTATTACATGACATACGACACGAATTATCATATATTATAACAGGAAGAAAATTCGTATTCTGCAAGAACTAAATCGTAGTCATAGCAGTATCGTACATTAATTGCAATGGTGTCCCGATGAGACAATTCTCAGAAGGGATAAATGAAAGTAATTAATTTATGATTTAAACAAAATATGAAATATACTTTACCCTTGGCAACAGCTTGTATTTTTTGCATTTCTTCGGAGGAGAGTGTAAGAATCTTTTGCAAGACAGGAACGAGCCGGCTTCGCTCATCTCCCGGTGGCAGTGTTAAAAACTATTGAGAGACAATAACTTATTGTAAAATTAACAGAAATTTCTATTTCATAAGTCTAATGGACAAAAGTCTTAGTTTATGTTTAATGTTAGCTAATAACACATTTATATGCGTGGATTAAAATACATTTAATGATATGATTAATTTTTCATAATTAACTTAACATTTTGTGCAATTGATTATAAAAATAAGATCTTAAGCGAATAATATCATCATAATTAACGGAACAATCGTAAATTTAACGAATTGAAGTAATTTTCTGAGATCTGGTGTGTGAAATTATTTGAAAATAGTTTTTTGGCCAGCTTCATTCGTCTTATAAAATAACTAGCTGCGCCCCGCGGTTTCACACGCGTAAGTCCATATCTCGTAGGGATATTGGGATAAAAAGTTGCCAATGTGTTATTCCAGTTGTCCAGCTATCTACGTACCAAGTTTTATTGCAATCGGTTCAGTAGTTTTTGTGTGAAAGAGAAACATACACACGTCCTTACAAACTTTCGCATTTATAATATTAATGGGATAGTAGGTAGGATAGGATCGACAATAAGTCGTCTAAGAGCTCACACAGTAATCGCAAAAGCCATAAAATAAATATCAAAATCGCAGATTACGAATAGTGGCCAATACCTTCAAAGTGACGTTCTTCATATACTCCGTGTTGTGCGCATTCTGCGACGACCCGCGCACGCGCCGCAACTCCGACTTGAGCAGATCGCTTAGCTGCGACATTCGGGCGCATTCCCGCTCCGACTCCGCTAGTAATACCGTCACATGTTTTACCCTTGAAAATAAATAAATATAAATAAGCACAATGTAAAACAATTTATTAGAGTTGACATATAAAAAATAAAAAAA
>NC_052112.1:5605663-5606713 GCF_012273895.1 Zerene cesonia | reverse complement strand
ATATGTTATTCATATATGTATACACATTGATTTCGATGATAGAGCCAATGTAGCTTTGTGAAAATGTGTTGAAAGTGATATATTAAAGTATACTTTTTAACGTCATTCACAGTAGCATAATACCACCCAAAAAATACAATGATAAAAAAGTGACTCATATGATTAATAGCAACTTAAAAAACATATGCGTATAAAAAAGAAGTATGTCATCGTAAATTTGAAGTACCTAAGAAGTCTAAAAACAGAATTAATTTAAACTCACAATGATTTTAAAATCTCTAATCATAATTCATAACACTATTCCTATTATTCACTGCTATCGCTATTATTTTATCGCTTTATATATATTTATTTACTTTTTTCGTTAAGGCTGTGATTTTTATATACAACATTCAATTTATTTGATCGTTATAAAGAAAAAGTACATGAAATCATAGGACAACTATGTGTACCCATTTAAATTTTGAACCCCTTTTTTAACACACCCACGCTTAATCTCGGGACAAAAACTTATCTTAATGTATCCTGCTACAAAGTATGAACTTCAAGTTATGTATGCAAATTGAGAAATCTTGAAGAATTCAGTTTTTTTATTTTATTTTATATAATGCCTCAAAAAACCTCAAATTCGTTAAATACCATCCGTTGCGTAGTTTCAAGATTTAAGCATATATAGAGACAGAGAAAGCGACGTTGGTTTATACTATGTAGTGAAGTATACCAGGTTTTATTTGAAACCATACAGTAGGTACTGTCAGCGCAAGATACAAACAAAGAATTTTTATTGTAACCCAGCTGGCGCCCGCGATTTCGTTCACGAGAACTTTAATCGTTCGAAAACTGGAGGCTTTCATTAAATTAGTTTTAAGGTAAGTATAGACATATAATACTCTCCTTCCCGAATTTTCTCAGATATAATCATTTAATAATTTCACTGTTGATCCAGTTCAAATAAAAAGTTCTAGATCTTGATTATTATAAGTCGACAGAAAATGCCCACCTGATTGAACATCTTTTGCTAAGACATCATTTCTATTTATTTTATAGTGT
>NC_052112.1:5599753-5605563 GCF_012273895.1 Zerene cesonia | reverse complement strand
CGGTATACAAGACGTAATTCCTGTACATGTTATAGTGTATCTGGGCTCGTGCAGTTTCAAATCAGGTCTTCCCGAAAATGCTCATCGTGTTAACAATTTTTATTATAGCAGATACTTCTATACTATATCCCTTATAGTTCTGGTGGTATGTTGTGGTTCTGCATCATGCGTTCCAGTTACCGAAATAAATTATAGTCAATATGTTATATAGCAGTGGCGGTACAGTGGTGAGGGCTTCGGATTTAAAATCGATAAGTTGGGGCTCGGGACCAGGCGAGTGTGCAATAAATAAATTGATCTGTCAATTTATCTGAGCATGTGCATAACATCACCACAGCTCAAAAACAGTGAAAGAAAACATCGTGAGCATACCGGCATGTCCAAGAATCAATCGTCATCTGCCAACCCGCATTTGGCCAGCCTGGTGGCGTATGAACTCTTATAGGAGGCCTGTGCCTCAGCAGTGGGAACATGCAAGGGCTGATGATGATGTTATATTGGCCAGACTTAAAGCTATACAACAAAAAACTTTCATTGAAATCCGTTCAGTAGATTTTGTTTTCAGACATTTTTTTTGGATTCGTGCTCTATTAGATACTGTTTTTAAACCCCGTTTTATTGATTTTTTTTTTAATTTTATTGTACAAACACAGTTTTTTTTACTACTTTATACTTTGTACCGCGGTAGAAACCTTATATCACTCTCTGTATAACTGTCTTCAGATATACAAATCATATGATAAAATCGAAAACAAACAAACACATATTCGCATTTATAATATAAATAATAAGGATTGTTTGAAACATTGTGAATGTGAGAATCTATTGAATAAATTTATTATTCGTATGGACATATACCTGATTGTTTTGTAACTTGATTAATTTTGTAACCATTATGAAACCGAAGTTTAATTCGTTAGATATACAGGGTCAACTTTCGCCTTTCAATACTATTTGAAAGCTTGTGCCAATTATAACTCTGTCATAATACTGATACTGAAATTTGTGTATACATATTACATATTGCATAACACAATGGTTGCACTGTGATGAATCGGCTTGGGTGTAGGTGTGCTAATTGCTATTGGTGTATTCTGATAGAATACCTACTTCTAGACAGCAAGTTGAAGATGTGTCAATGCCGTGGAGGGGTGTGTGTGGTAAACGCAACTGGGTCATGTTGTGAAATAGAGAGGCATATTTTATCGTGCGATAGAACTGTTCACATCTGATGCCGTCTGGATATATAAGTGATAATACAACAACATATGTAAATAATGCAGTGACTAGGATGATTAGCGACACATGTACCAAACTAACACAATCAAAGTGACAAAATGTTGTGTATCGGTAGGCATCTAATTATTTAACTAGTGATAAAAGATTGATGAAGATTTATTATTCAATACGTTACTTTTACATGTATGACCGGTATTCAGATCCTGTGGAGCTGTGTGGATAGCCAATTGAAATGTTAAATTTTTTAATGATTTTATTTTTCACTTAGAATATGGAATTTTATTGACATGTAAGGTGAGTCAGCAGAAGCTTAACTTCAAGTTTGTTGAGACGCATTATCTCTTATATCCAGAAGCAATAAAAAATAGCAATAAATAAAATAACAATTCTACAGAATATTTGACGAAACATTGATTGTATTGAATTTAATTGTTGTTAATTTTATTTCTTTTAAAGTACGCGTAATGTGAAAAATAAATTCGGCCGCAGGAAAGGGGCGACAAACCTGAAGATGAGCTTCTACAAACCCCCAATTTCGATAAATCAAAAAAATAATATTGCGTCCTCTGAGAAATCAATCCTCAATATCACTACTTTTTGCCACGTAAAATTATCTGCAGATAGTAAGGTACGCATACGATCGCTCCAAAAACAAAAAAAGCCAAGCTTTTGCGGTCAAAGCCGGTCACTGGCCGACAAGCTCTGCGAGCTCTGCGAGTTTTGTAATGATGCTGTTTTTTAACACTTTCTTGTGATGAAGATTTTAGCACAATATTAATATAAAATTGTCCTTTAATGAGCCATTCATAAAATTCCTCTTTGTGTTTCTTAGCTTTTTTGTGTAGCTTAAGACTTGACAAACCTAGGTTAGTGAATGTGTTTCAATACATTTTCATGCAGATAGTCTTTGAGATAAACAAACCTACACTGAGACGTTATTTAAATCAAACAAAATGACGAAAAAAAATTATTCAAACTAATAACTTCTCATCTACTACACATAGTTTTCTATTTATTTTATGTTACTTTAAACACTATTAATCTGAAATAAAAATTATTGTGCAACAAATCAAATTTTTGTAAAAGCAATCGCTATCAGACAACCCGACAGGAATCAAAAAGTAGGTAATTTGGTTGGCACTCCAATATATTTTACTTATATCTATTCCTATTCCAAATTAATGATCTTGAAATTCTCATGAAACTGAAAAATAATTTAAAATAAATGTAATTGACACTAATAACTTACTTACCTAGTAATGTTGTAAATTTTGCAACTTTTCATAGTTCACCGCATGTCGTTAGTAATTTTAAATTGCAAAACCTCTCACAAATGTTACCTTACGTAATATTTGCAGTAACACGTTTGTTTTTTAGGCTGGATACAGACTTGTTCACGACTATATTATCATTTTCATTGATGGTCATGGATATAAGTATAATATACTTAGAACGACGGCTTTGAATGAAATACGACGTAAACCATAAGACATAAGACATGCATAATATTACAACCTGTATGTTTATGGGAAAAATATATAAAAGATTCCAAAAACAGGTTAGAGATAAGTTTAAATGAGATATTATTTTGTAAGTAATCAACGGATATTAATTAAACTTTTGACAAAACATTATATTTTTAAACCTAATAATATATAATTTGCAGTACACTGAGTCTGTCTGAGAGAGGTACCAGGGGCAAATATTTTTTAGTATTCTCTCTCAGTCCCTCCGCCACAGAGCTTGCTACTGTGGGAGCTAATGTTTAAGGTATGTTAGCAGAAATTTACAGAATTTTTTCATGTAATGATGTGCTTACTATAATCTTTTTCGTGTTTTATCGACTTAAACTTACTTTTTTAACAAATAGGAGGCGTTTGAGTAGTCCCAATTTATTATGACTCTTCCTGACATCTATTGGCGAATAATAATACATAAATATAATTTCCAAAAAACACAATTTATAAAAAAACAAAAAAAAATATATAAAAAAACAAAGCTCGGTCATCCAGGTACTGATATAATAATCAAAAACAAACAGTACCTGTGGATATAACATAAACTTAATTATGAAACGCCGCAACGTAGGATGTATAATGTACCTATATATAAGAGCTCAAAAGACTAAACGTGATTAACACAACTAGTGCTATAAAGAGTCATAAAAAATACGTTGAAACTGCTCTAGTCTGAAAAACGAGTGTACTTTGCCAAATACATATTAAAATTCCTGGAGAGATGTAGAAGAAAAGTCAAGTTCGACTAACTTCAAAAACAGATAGTGAACTATCCTAATCAAAATTTAGTCTATTTCCTATTTTAAAATAGCCTGTGTCTGTTATACCAACTATAACTCAATTTTTTTAAATAAAATTCATTTACTTGCTTCGTTTATTATTTCGTTTCTTTCTTGTCTACACTAATATTGTAAAGAATTTGTACTTTTGTTTGTTTGTGTTGAGTGACATAGGCTATATATGTACCAAGTCGGGGCGAACTGCTAGTATGTTAATAATTATATTGTATGCTTTTACTTCTTTCTTTTTGTATCGGTGTGAAGGAAGATACCCGGTCTTCTGGAACGTTTACGTGGGGACACAGATCTAACATGCAGAGGCCCTTTGAGAATTTAATTTATTGTGAATCTCCAGCCGCAGCCTGTCCATGGCTGCACAAAAGAGATACATCACCAGACAGCTCGCGACCAATGTTGGTCTATTACAAAAACGGTAAGAAATAAAATTGAGCTATAGAACGGAGTTTTTAAATGAACTGGTTACTGGGTGTAGGGAAACCATGGCGTTGACCTTTCTACTATAAATAAGTTGGTAAAAATATAAAGAGTGGCAAAGTCTGTAATTTCTTTTGTTCTATATCTCGAAAAATATTTTTCTGAACTGCCATGACGTCCTCTACCGCAGGTACTATCTATTCATTACGCTATTATCTATTAATTTAGCCACGCCCTTTATGGTAGATTGAAAGGTCTACCTAAAGAAAAAGGTAACAAAAATTTACTTTAGTTATATGAAATGGCAAGAATAATATACTGTATGAAAAGCATTGATATAAATAAGTATTGTACGTAATATAAGTTACATATTTATCAATATGGTAGAACTAGCGCAACGTATTACTGGCTAATTAATACAGCTGATCAAATGTATAATAAAATTAAACAAAGAAGTATGCTTATGTTGTACAAATAAGGTAACTCTGTAATGTACAAATCATTATTTATTATACCTGGGTGTATAAAAATCATGATATTTTAAGTGTTGCGCCAAAAAATATCGAAATTATTTAATTTTATTTAATTATTTAATTAAAATGAATTTAAATATCAGTATCTGTTTCGTCATGTTTTATTTTATAAGTACTATATTTCGTCCGTTACAAATTATGGAGTGCGGCACAGGATACTTTTTGTCTCTCTAACCCTTCCCTAAAATGGGGGGTGGGAGATTGCATAGAGCATTCCGCAATTTTCAAAGCAGAAAGCTAAACATTGGTTTAATAATAGCTGCAGATTTGTGACAAACGAAAAATCAAGCTTCATTTTTTTTTTTATCTGCCCCCAACCCCTTAAATGCTAAAAATTGGTAATGCTAAAAATTGGTACAAAGACTTGCAGCCCTTTTATTGGAAATCGACCTCAAGCCCATTGAATAGGGGATGGAGATTTGTGTGAGACTGCACAAAATTCTGTGATAACAACGAATATTAAAATAATTAATTAAATAAAACTAATTAAAACAAATTAAGTTCTCTTCTGTTTCCTAGAAGGAAAGAAAAGAGGAACCATGTTTCCGCATTTTCAACGAGAGTTAAGCCGCGAGCAAAAGCTGGTAATGTATAAACACACCTAATGAAATAAAACAAATAAAAGTCCGGCGAAGCGATGTCAGTGGCCTTTCATACGGATAGTCGGCGATGGCGGCGCCGGCGAAATTCCACGGTTTACCTGACGTGATTAGAATAATAAATATCTACTTATGTTTGCAGAGAAACTGCTTACGTGTAATTAGATCACGGATGCTATCCGTTATATTGTATATTGTTTCATGCGATCTAATTGGTTTTCATTTTTACGAGCAACTTTATTTAAAATTAAATGAGATATTTACTTAGTTACTATTATCAGACAGTTATTTGGAATTCTTGGAATGCTATTTCATGCGATTTCTAATTTTTTATTATAAAAGTATTTAAAAATGAAAAACGAGAGCAATTTAAACATTTTAAAATATTTCATCATACTTACACAATTTCATCAATTACTTTAATTCAGATAGATTAAAATTATAAAAATAAATATCGTAGTGAATAAGATATGCATACAAATTTATTTTATTTTATTTTTATTTTTATTTTATTGATTTCCAAACAACTTATACACTAATACAAGAGCAGCAGTAATAATGTACACCAAATATTGTTCTGTGTATAAGTCTATTCTATGGATACACAAATTACTATCTAGTGCGCAAGAATAACTTAACGAAAAAATTTTATCTAAACAGAAAAAAAAAAAGATTACAACAAAAACATACAGAAACTAAATTATCAGA
>NC_052112.1:5575679-5599653 GCF_012273895.1 Zerene cesonia | reverse complement strand
CGGATTCGAGCTTGTCGATGTGAGTCTTATAAAATGGAGACCATACTGAAGAGCCATATTCAAGTATGCTACGGACTATAAATCTATTCTGTATTTCATTTTTAGCTTTGCTGTAGGCATTCGTAATAAACTTTTATATAAAAATGGGATAGTAGACGACAGTGAGTTTGCCTTGGACAGGCTTCCTGTTATAGATACTATGTATATTGAATGTAATACTAGTGAAGGGGCAAATTGCACTGTTCCTTTGTTCACAGCCTAAAGGAAATGTTGCAATACTGGTATTTGACCTTCTATCCAGCCTATGACAAAACCTTCGACTGTGCTTTTTATATATTGCTTAACTTGACAATTCTTAATAATTTAAATAATAAGTACTTACGGTCTGTTTTATTAATCGACGATTGAATGATATATGCTTATAAATCATTAAAATGTTTTTAATGTATGTATGCTATGCTGTGTCTTGTGGAATCTAATAAATGTTATTTTTATATCAAAAAATAAGTAGGTAAGTATGCTAGATAACTTCTCACATAATGTGTGCTAATAATATGTTGTTTGACATCTGACAAAACGGGTTTCATCTTCAACGCGGATGAAATCGAAAGTTCATCAGTTGACATTTTATCGATCGTCTCTAGAAGGTAATTCTTAAAATGTTAGTATAACCAATGATACTAGACCAATAAAGCGGTTTATATATAAAATTGTCAATATTGAGTATAAATGTATAAAGTTTGAGGGATTAAATTAAGTTAAATAAAATTGATATAGTTACATAATGATTAAACCTGTTATATATCATAAAAACAGAGCTATGGAGTATATATCTGAAGACGGGATTGTAATTTATTTTATTTTAAAATTTTCCTTTTAAGCCGCTTTAGTGAAGAGGCCACGAGAGCTGGTTAATATACATCCGCGACCTCCTCGGCGGTTACCCGACCAGCCTGAATGTTGTCCGGGACTAGAAGATATTAAAGTCTTATCTATCAAAAAATATAAATAACGCAATGTGTTAGAGAAACATCCATGACGGTAATTTTCGATATGTATAGATGGAGCCGTTAGTATAACGTACCTTAGCAGCATATACTATATGAGATAGTATTATTTCATCTGTGATATGAAAAAACTTTTCCAGTCAATTGCCAGGGACTTCGTCCGTGTAGTTATCAAAACGATTGTGAATCAGAGATAAAGATATAAGTAGACAAAGTTGTCTGAAATTAAGATTTTTGACGGATATATTATAGTTCATATGGTGCACTTTTTCTGTATATTCTAAAAAGATTAGATAAAATATCTACTAAAACTATCAAATAAAAAAAAAAACAACTAGGAACACAAAGAACTAAGGACTTTCATACAACCGTGCGAGTCCCTTAAAGTTAAGATGTTCTTATGAGGCGTGCCATAAATCAATCCGTTTTGATCATTTTTCATAATCGCTTTTGAGAAATGCAAGAAGAATTTGAACCTTCCTTTTTGAGATCATAAAAGTCATGTACTTATTATCTCAGATGGGTCGAGTATTTTTCAAAATAACGTCATATATAAATGGCAATTACCCATATTCAGAAGTTTTTTTATGTTAAATGTAACGACTGAGTCATGTTTGGCGACTTATAACATTATTTCATCAGTCGTCTTTCAGATGTATTTTTGCCTTCGATAGAACGCGTCTTGGCTTTTCCTCAGTAAGTACCACAACACATTGTCTAATATCATGTCGACCGCAGCCCGTCGAGAATGTTTTCATGATGCCCATAGCACGAATTTTGTTATTTGGATATTTTACGTTTTCGGTCTTTGAGCGTAACATAATAATAAGTAAACGTAGTGAGATATTTATCGATAAAATTCAAGAATTTAATAATGTGGCTTTAGAAACATGAAGTATGAAGTTCGTAAAACGTGGGTAATGGATACGCAATACAAGATGTAGCGACAAGGTTACTTTCAAATTGCTAACATTAGACTATGGATGTACCTATATACACATATGGCCTGGAAAAAAAACAGGTAAAAGTTCAGACTCAAGGTGATCGTGTGCTAAAAGACGTCGTGCTTTCCACTGGGTGTGGCAGACGAAATCAGAAAGTCTGAAAATATCCCTAAAAGGAGTCATCAGTCATGATCTTTATGAAAACAAAATTTGCGATGGTATTCGATGTAATAGAATCCGTGAACTAATGAGATTCTGTACTCCCAATCAATTGACACATTTATAATTAATCGATAGGGTATCTAAATATCTTTCGTATATCTATGGTAAGTCTTTCATTCCTGAATGTATAATACTCGCGTAGCAAGCACAAGGAAATAATATTCAAGATTTTCGAAGTAAGCGGTAGTTCTAAAAAAATCCTTACTAATATCACAGATAAATAATACTATATTAGTATCTATATAGTATTATGAATCTGTGCTAGTAATAATATAATAAAAAATGCGAAAGTAAGTGTGATTTTGTCTTTCTTTCACGCGATTTAATGGTATGATTTTTGTGTCTGGAGATAGATACGACGATAGATTCACATCGGCTGCATTTTATCAGGGTGAAAGAACTCATTCCCATGGAAAGATTAATTATAAATTCCGCTAGATGGCGCTGTATTTAAAAGTGTGGCATGTATACTGTTAATTCTTTTTGAACATGCAGGCGAAGTCGCGGTCAATAGATTGTACAACCATAAATGTTATCGCTCTGGCCACATTTTGCAGCAATAACATCCAGCCTATAGAAAGTGATGTCTCGACTTTTGTCATCGGTTAAATATAAAAAAAATGGTTTAATGTGTGTTGAATTCGTGTTTCTACACAGAGTACTTAGATGAATATTCCTACTGACATAGGGACTCGTACTAAAAAAGCTAAAGAACCACTACAAAACAGGGGGTCATAACTACAGATAATATAATAGTAGAGGCATTATCCATGCCAATCGTTACTTAGCCTCGATTTTTACATATTGCCATACCATACAAAAATACATCACCTTCGAATTTCAACTAGCTTAACTCTTCATGAATAATGGCCTGGTGACAGAAAGACGGACAACGAAGTAATAGGGTCCAGTTTTACCCTCTGGGTTAAATTAAAAGAACAATGGTAGATTTTGGTTTTGACTAGCCACAAATTTCGACTGTAACATGTCTCTATAGGTCTAGGGAGTTACACACCATAAAGCAGGAATATTTTTTCAACCAACTTCAAAAAAAGGGGAAGTTATAAATTCAGCTGTATTTATTGTTTGTTATCCTTTTGTTATGTATGTAACTTTTTATTGGGCGAACCGATTTTAATGATTGTATAGCTAAATCAAAAATTTTCGTAAAAGTACCTTACGTGGTGGGGCGTCTGTTTTAAATAATGCAGTTTTAAGTTTTTTATTAAATATATGTGTTTTTTATTTTTAAATTAAGTTTTCGTTTAGTTAGTTATTAAGTTATTTTTTTTTAGTTTTTCGTCATTAAATGTATTTATTTATTAAAACTATCAGAAATATTGCTAGTAATTTGAAAACATATTTCATAAAAAGTCCTTTCAGAATGCATTCAATGATTTGTGTTTAAATCCTAATGCGCTACCTCATAATTTGAAAGAAAATCTCTTCAGTCCATCCTAATACTTATGTTGGGTAATCCACGGGACTGTTATTCTTTTCCTTTATTGCGCTGGCGGACAGCTAGTATTCTGTAAACACTATGAGCCTGCTCCCAAGAGGTCTCCAGTATAGTAGTATTTATTTAACTCTTCAACAACAGTAGTACTAGGCCCTTCTAAAGTGTTGTTAATAAAATTGCTGTTTATATAGAATATTTTTATTAATCAACCATTTTGCTTCTCTTTATTAACTTACGTATTTCATTCTACAAGCTGCATGGGCCGTGTATCATACCTACAATATATAAAATATTAATCAGATTTTCTTATTTATAATAAATAACATTCAAATCCAAAATGCATACATACATTATACTACAATAATAATAAATAGACATTCATTTTGTAATTAATTAGATAATTATAATGTAATAAAAATATATTTTAAAAACGATACTTATAAAAACAACAATAATTATACTATTCATCATTTTTTAAGTAATCTATTGTATGTATTTTACATATTTATTTTACTACTTATGCAAAAGTGTGTTTATGTCCTTATTTCATGTCCCAATGGAGCAATAATAAGCTATGATTTTTATGTTTGAAGATACATTAGGAAAAGATTGCCATAGGTTAGTCTCTATCCTGGCGAATCTTATTCATATAGGAATTTTCTTTGACTATGCAGGTGAAACCATGGGGAAAATCCTAGTGAGTACTAATTCTCTAAATCTTATGGTCCAAGTAGTAAGATAGGTAACTATAAGTATAAATAGTAAGCATATATGAAGAATTGAAATATTTACCTCACACATCCTCACATATCAGCTGTAAGATTGTTGAAATAATAAATGTTTTTCCATTTTATGTTCAATCCAAATATATCCCTGAAAATGTATTATATTAAATAATTTTGATGTAAAAAGCTTGATTATTGTATCATGAGAATACACACTGAACTTTTGCATGCATCATCATTTTGATATGTTTAAGGGTTTTTACATAAAGTTCCAACTATAATCAAACCTAGACTGCACTGAATTAAAGATTTTTTTTAGTTAACTACATTATAGAAAGTTTATCACTCACAAGAATTGATCCTCAAATTGATATGTAACTGAGTTATTGCGTTCAATGTAAAGATTGACAATTAATTCATACTAGTATAAACATTCAGTATCATACCAAAACAACACACTCACCACATCAAATTAGCTGCTTAGATTTTGTACCATTTTGATCTTCATGATGATTGCACATCACACATCCAAACACCAAGGCATCTTCTCCATGTTCTACCGTTCTCTTCTAGACTACACTCACACTCAATAATTCCTTCATAAATAGTCCAGAATAAATAAGCCTTTCCAAAAAAATATTATAAATAGTCAAACATACTTCTCTGTTGCAAAAATATGTTACAGTCAAATAAGTAAAACATCCATCTCATAGTACACATCCTTTATTTTTCACTCTCTTCACACATCTTCACAATGTACGCACAATTTTGGGTCAAACTTACAACTACCTACTACAAAATTCCTCACTATAAAATAATTTTTTACCACAAAGTGATAATCATTATATCAATAGAAGTATAATTTTATAGCTAACAAAAAATAATTTTAACTTATAAATAATACCTCTGCTTCAGCTAAATAGGTCATGAGATTGTAGTAGTGATTTCTCACCTCATGTCTGGGGCTTATTGTTCCAGCCACTGTTAGATCCAGAGGGCCCTGAGCCATTACCTCCCCACCCTTGGCCATTTGACCAATTGCCTTGATTCCAGTTACCGTTTTTGTTGCTGTTCCAATTAGGATTGTTACCTTGGTTCCATGTTGGTGGTGGTCCATTTTGATTCCAGTTTGCATTATTATTCCAATTTTTACCTGTATTTCCACCTTGGGGTGGACCATTTTGTCCCCAATTATTAGGTCCTGAATTGTTAGGACCTCCTAAAAATCCTCCCCACCCTGCCTGATTCAGAGCAGCAGCAACAAGACTTATAGGTAGATTAAAATTTGCCGGAGGTCCACCACCATTTGGGTTGATTCCTAAGTTCTGCATGTTTAAAGAATCAATAGTGCTACCTCCACCAGTATTGCTTGAGCCTCCACTGGGTCCTGATCGATTTCCGTCCCAATTGCTAGAGCCATAAGAATCATCTTTCCAATTTGAGTTATTTTTACTTTTAATTTTTGGTGCGGCACTTGAAACTGAAACTGATGCACCTTTAATAACATGATCCTCTCCACATAAACTTTGTGCTACTTCAGGATCTAAAAATGTTACAAAGCCAAATGCTCGAAATGGACGTGGCACAAAAACATCAGTGACTTCTCCAAATTTTGAAAAATATTCTCTAAGGTCATCGGCTGTCATGTCTTCAGTACACCTGCCAACAAATACTTTGCAGGGCATTTGTGGTACCACTCCCTCTTTCGAGTTGGGTATACGCACATCCACCCAGCGACCATCAATATTGTGTCTTTGAGCCAATGCTCTCATTTGTGAAGCATAAGTGGCAAATCTAATAAAACCAAAGCCTTTGAATGCTCCGTTTTTATCTTTCTTTAATTGAACCATAACAACTTCTCCAAACTGTTCAAAATATTGTTTAATAGAATCTTCAGTAGATTTCCAAGGTAAACCAAGACATATTAAATCAGAACATATGAGCTTTTTTTCCAAACGTTTAGTTTTTGCCGCAGAATTTTCGGGAGACACGTCTTCCATCTTTCGTTTATTTTCTTTAGGAAATACACAAATATATAGATGTTTACCCCATCCTGCTTCTGTAGGTGGATGAAGTTTTCCTTCGCTAAGGCGAATTCCTCGAATGCATTTGCTTTCATGATGACGATATTTAAGTCCACAAGCGCCTGGAAATTGAGCAACCAATGTGGATAACAACAAAGTTCCGTTTAACTCACACGGTATTTCAACGGCGTTGGAGTCATCCTCGTCTTCACTGACTTTAATGTACTCGAACAAATCCTCATTATAATTACTATCCTTGCTACTCATGGTTAATGAGTAATGTTAAATTAATATTGTATTAGCAACTAAATTTATTGTAAAGCCTTAGGTGTTATACTGATTAAAGATACGAGACAAATATTATAAGCAATGAACTTATGTTTCAACAAAATGGCAATCGCTATAATAGCTTTATGAAATCACAATCACATTATCTAGCTGTCAGTTGTCACCGTCAATACCGTATATAAGTGTTTAATATGGTCTATGGTCAATACTCAGTTTGTTAAATGTAAATCCATAGATTATATAATACACTTATAAGTTATATTGTCAGTCAGTGATCGCACTCCAAGATTCACCACAAAAAAATCATTGATCACTAGTTCGTCGACTTAAACTGAAAATATATGGGGTCTGATGAAACGAAGGATAAAGCATTATATAATTGACATAAAAAGTACTCTTTCGATTTTATGTGCCTAAGGGACACCCCATGGGTTTCGAACGCGCCTCGTGATTAAATTTTTTCTATTCTTTCAAAATTTCTCATTTGTAAAGCACTAGCTGCGCCCCGCAGTTTCCCGTATTCCGTAGAAATATCGGGATAAAAAGTTGCCTGTACGTAATTCCAGTTGTCTAGCTGTTTACGTACCAAATTTCATTGCAATCGGTACAGTACTTTTTGCGTGAAAGAGCACATCTTTACAAACTTTCGCATTTATAATATTAGTAGGAAGGAAGTAGAATTAGCAGGATTAGTAGGATATGAAGTATGATAGTACGATAGGTTAGGATAGAAGGATTTCAAAGCTATAAAACTTAAAATTAAATGAAAAGAAGTAATTAATTGTTAAAATACTTACCTATAGGTAGGTCAAAATATATAAAATGTACACTTATATTATAAAGCTAAGGAGTTTGTTTGTTTGTATCTCAGATTGGGACCCAGTAGTTGGTTCGATTTGAAAAATTATTTCAGTATTAGATAGCCCATTTATTGAGGAAGGCTGTAGGCTATATATGTACCACGGGTGAAGTCGGGCGGACCGCTAGTAAATTATAAAGCTGAAGAGTTTGTTTGGCTGAACGCGCTAATCTCAGGACCTACTGGTCCGATTTAAAAAATTCTTTCAATGTTAGATAGCCCATTTATTGACGATGGCTTTAGGCTATAGTACATCAGTTACCAGTTTTGGTAAAACCGCGGGGCACTGCTAGTATAAAATTAATGTTGTTGCATTACATGCATTTGTTAATGTTGTATCTTTAAAAAAAAAACAAACAGAAGTAGGTTTACTAAGACATCGTCTGTTATTATGGTATAAATTATCTGGTTTTCTGCCTATTCCCTCCGCATTTTCTATTTGCGGTGCGGTAGTAATATTTTATACTCATGCGTCAATCATTATAAACCATTAAGCTGATTTTGTATGGTGATACACCAATATTAGGTTCATAGTATATCATTGGATAGGTCTTTACACTCCTACCTGTTACATAAAGCCACCGCGACCAAATTTTCATAGCGGGGTTTTTCTTTAACCTGTAGGTAGTCGTCGTGCGTATTTTATTATTTGATAAAAGCCTTGCTATCGCGATTTTAAGCTCTATTTGTCATAACCATTCTTTATCTTCTAAGGTAGATATATATACTAACTGACATGGCACACGTTGTTCTGCCTAATTTTTACCATTTAAGTGTATGAAAAATAGATGATGGCCGATTCTCAGCCCTACCCGATATGCACACAAGATTTCATTAAAAAACGGTCCAGCCCTTTCGGAGGAGTGTGGTAACTAACATTGTGACACCAGAATTTTATATATACAGAGCTATGTATTGCACACTAATCAAGAGTTGGACTAGGTATTTGAAGTCAATAAAAATATTATTTTTAATAAATCGTTTATTTACATATTAATGTTTTAGAGTATGAAAATCACAACTAAAGTTCGGCCACGAATAATGAAGTTATAAAACAAATGATCAGACTAATTATTACGTAGGGACTAATTTTTATCACCACTAGTGGTATATCACAGCGAACATTTATAAAAATATTATAATGGCCACAAATCTTTCATACATTGCAGTTTCACCCTTACTAACGATCATTTCCACTTGGGAACAATGTACCAAAACATTATGCAGGTACAGTGCATAAACTAAGTAATTATGTTCAAAACATATTAAAAAGTTAATTGACCAGATTTTTTCATGGAGATCATTTTAATGCTGAGATATGTCAGCATTCAAGCTGTGATTAAACAATTACAAACTTACACTCCATATTTACACCTCAAAATCTCTAAGAAATGAGATCCTTCCCCATTATTTATAAAAATAATAACAATGGTATGGACAAAAGTTATGTGTTCAATAGATATTTTTAAAGATTGCATCTTTAGCCTGTATTATTTTTATCACGTCAATATATTTGGTTAAGTACTAATGAAAGATTAAATAAAATATTGTACTTGAAAAGAGGATCGTATACTACACATTCTTTTTATGTCGCTTATAAATAACGTATTAGAATGCGTTGAGTAAATATTTAATACAATTTTACAATTACTATGTATGTCTTTTTCAAACTACAAATTTTGTTTGATCATAAATACGACGTTTTTAAATTTTAAAAGCTTTCACATTCAGTTGGTATTGGATAGATACATTATACATAACAATATTGTGTTATATTGGTAAAACTTACATCTTTACATTATCATACGTTCTTAATCTTTAGTCGGTGAGAATATTGTTTGTTTCAATCCTATATAGTAATGACTGATAATTTAATGCCTAGGTTATTTTCATTATAAATATACATACATTATTAAAACATAGTTAACAAAAAGTCTTTTATCGGTGGAATATAATAAGCAAGTACAAAGTTTTTTTTTTATAATTGCTATATTACGTAAAATAAATTCATCACAGGTTTTGTAGTTATGTAAGGAACTCCTAGATCAAAAAATACACTTAACATTGATCTAAGAAGGAACTATTTTGTTATCCAGCTAATATTATAATTAGTGTCTGTGGTTTAATTATAGTAGATTATTCATAATTCTACATCTTATGTAAAAACAAAATTCTGTGTAATTTTGTTTTTACACAAGATGTAACAGGGGTAAATACAAATTCAATTAAAATTTTAGGTACCCACATAGGCACAATTAGATCCTTGTGAAAAGAGGTTTTAAACCTTTGAATTTATTTTTATTTTTCTAGCAATTCCGATCTATTAATTGATTGATAATTAAAAGCAACAAATTTTGAATATTTATTATACAATATACCGTATCTATTTTATTCCTTTAAAGAGCGTTTAGAGGACAGAAGAAGTATGGAATGTACGATTAAGACATTAAAAATATTTATGTTACCGTAACATTGTAAACACTGTAAGATTAAAATTTCAGATTGTAATCTCTCGACTTCCGCGAGATTGTACTCAAACGCAAACTTGTGAATAGCCTAAAAATGTTATTGCGATTAATTGCAAGCAAATGTTACGAATACCAATTTTTCAACATTTTACAATTTCGCGAGTTTCATTATATCCGAAAAAATTTTTACACTATTACGGCGACATTTATATCACTTTCAATTGATTAAATTTTGCTGGTTCTTTTTATAAGGAACTAACTAAACTTTAACTTTCTTTGCCGGCCGGAGAGCATAATTTAAAGTAACTTGTCGTTTTGTAGCTGCACGCCGGGGCTGTCGTCTCCCGTTCCACTCCGCATCCATTTTGCACGCTAACTCATAATCTCGCTTCTCTTGTTGTATTAGTTTTTCGATTCTTAGCTGCTCTTGTAAAATATGTTTAACATCACAATCCTCCAAAGAACTAGATAAATTCTTTACAGCTAGACTTACCTTATTGTTATTTATTGATTCAGCACGAATCGGAGAGCTACAAGTGTCTTTCTTTGAATACTTTTTGCTCTCACTTCTTAGTCTCGTTTTTCTCTCTGAAGATACCTTCCGTTCGTTATTATTCTTTTTTGGTGTTGTTTCATATTCAACTTTAGAAATACTTCCCATAGACCGAGTACGTCTCAGAAATGTTTCGGTATTATCAGTAAGTTTGTTAATATAATCATGATTATTTCTTGTAGAAACATTTTTTTCTCTTTTAAATGACAAGGACTGAACTGCAGTCAGACTTACAGGTACAGATCTTTTTAACTTCGACCTCAAATTAGACGAATTTTTCTCTGAAACCTATAACAAAACCATAAGACACATTTTTGTGAATAGATTAGTAGTAGATATAGCTAAAGTACATGTCACAGTAGGAATGCAAAAAAACGTTAGTTTATAATCTAACTTGCTTGATTGTAATCTGTCGACAAATTGTGATTTGTAACTAGCCCGCAAAACCATAAACTAACTAAAGTTTACAAATTTACGATGACATATTATTACCAAAAAAGAATGCTCAAATAATATTTTATGTTTTTAACTGACAGTAATTTTAACCAATGAATTGACAAAATAATAACTATATCTTAGTTACTTCCAAGAATTAAATCATTATGTTTTACAAAAAGAGCAAGATAATATGTAAAATAAAACATACCTTTTTTGCCTGCAATATACTGAGAGCTATTACAAATGCAGAAGGTAATTTATTTTTCAATGAAAATTGTCTCAGGTGACAAAGACTCTCGATATACTGAGCTCTGCTCGGTGGACTTTGTTTTGTAGGTATTTTTGTATGTTTATCTACTCGTACAGTGGGAACGCGTAATGGCAGGCCTCTATTGTTCACGAAGCTAAAAATTATTCAATTTTATTTACCTTTCTTGAATAAAGGCATAAACTTATTGAACACTTACATTACGTTTTTTTATGCAAAACAGAAACATAAACAAATATTTATGAGTAGTAAATTAAAATTACCATACAGCATTTGTGCTATTTTGTGACTGATTACGATTATTAAGTTGTTATTACTGAATTGAACAACACTTAAAAGTTTTTAAGTTTTAGTTTTATACCGTGAGGATAATTAAGTCTTGTATGACAACAATACTTTTCAATTCACAAACTAATAGATGTATTAAATTAATTTGTTTTCCAGATATTATTTGCCAATTTGAAATCTGGTTCTCACATAATAATAATAAGAAACATATATATTGTAGCTAATCTCTCTCTAAATAAATTCATTAATTTAAAACTACCTAGTATTTATAGATATTATGATTATGAAACCAATGTTGTTTGAAATAACCACTCACCTAGTTGGTGTTGTGCCTTCAATGGGTTTAAAATAGCACAATTCTTGCTGCATGGAGTCAACACTACCAGTTTCTAAATTCCTTTTGTCTACAATATTGGACTTGTGCTGGAGTATTCCTGTAGCAGGTAGGGGTAGTGATACAAGTAGGGACTGCAAGCCATTTTTAGTTTTGACTGGATGGTTTTCATTACATTTTTCTTTATCTGTATGGTCATCTTTCTAAAATAAGTACTTGATTAAAATAAAGGGCAAAAATTATACACAGGAGTGTTGTGAAGTAAATTTGCAATGCAGTTCTTACAAGGATATAGATTTAAACTTCTGAGAAAATCTCAATGGTGCAGAAATAATTAATCAAAATAGGATTAAGCGGGTAGCACTTGACACATAGATTGATCAGCTTCATTTCTCTACTCACACAGGATGTTAGTTAATTTTAGTTAAATTATACATAGGTAATTTACGGTGTGTATGAGTCTGAAGTGGAATTAACTTTGTTCTTTGATAGTTTTTGCAATAAAAAAAATAATTGATTTCTATTTGACAGGTTCACATTTATAAATATAAATAAACAATACATTCATATATAGAAGCAAATATTATATACTTTGTGAGGTAATTAGAAATATTATTCCTTACCCCCATTACTCTTTGACCTCCAATGCATAAAGAGGGGTATTAGAAGTTTGATGTCATTGTTTGTCCAAGGCATCATAGCTCATAATGGACTGATTTTGATGAGATTTCTATTTATTTAAAAGCCAGGGAAAATTGGTCAAAGATATATAGGTAGACACAACAAAATTTGCTTGAATAGTAAAATACTATATTATGAAATATGCTTTAAGAAATTTCAAACTCAAAATGGCTGACAACACAAAATTTGCCAGGTTTTGTTTCATTTTAATTTAAGTTATTTATAAAGCTCACTATCTTAATGAAATAATTCAATAACCTTATTGATTATATTATTTACCTTTGTAGTGCAACTTTTTCCATTTTCTTTATTCCAAACATGTTTGGGTCTCTTGTCTGAACAATCATTTGAGGATTTGTGAACTTCAGGTGAAGACTTGGTAGCTGATTTTGATGAAGGTGCTTTTAATACTGATTCATCAGTACTTGTATCATCCGTTAGTAATGAACTACAAAAAACAGTCAATTTTAATGAATATTTTATAAAATGATAATGTAAGCAAGTTTTAAATGTTCATTTATTAATAAACAGTATATTTTTTAATGTATATAATGACATTTGACATAAATGAAAAATTCTAGACTTTGCATCTTTATTTCCATTTTACTACCCGGACTGGTTAATGGTTTTTAAAAATTTGATTGTTTAAAACAAACATTTTCTTACTTTTTTACAGGAGTCCTAAGTTTAGATAAATAACTATCAATTGTCAAAGATTTCAGTCGGGATCTATTACTTGAAGCTTTAGAAATTTTCTTTTTTATTGTTTTAGGTTGTGTTACATTTATCTGTTGACATTTCTGTTGGTGCTCTTCATGTAATTTTTTTGCTAGCATTTCATCTTGTTTTAGGCTCTCTAAATACTTTTTGTGAGCTTCTTCCTCTTCCTCTTTAAGTTTCCTAAAGATAATATAAGAATTAGATATATTTAAATTACAATCAATGTTCTTTTCTGTTATTGCCTTGTATAATATTTTTATCAGGGGATATAAAATACTTGTTATATTGATCTCAAATGCATTATTAGTTGTTTCCTATATTCAATTCCTCTGTTTATTTTCTAGCTGTATGCTTCAGCACAAACTATTGCTAAGCCATTGAATCAGGGATGGATCACAATTATCAGTTTGTAGAGGACAGATTACAAACTAATGAAAAATTATGTGTTTAATTGTAAATAGATTGATACAGCTCACAATTTTTCATCAGTTTATAAAAATATATAATCTTGTGAGTTATATTGTAAAAACGGTCATTTATAACACTGTGCCCCATGGTTTCTCCCGCGTAAGTCTATATGCCGTAGGAATATCAGGATAAAAAGCTAAGCTAAAATTGCCTATGTGTTATCCAGTTGTACAGCTATCTACGTATCAAATTTCATTGCAATTGGTTCAGTAGTTTTTGCATGAAAGGGTAACAAAGATGCACATACATCCAACCTCACAAACTTTCACATTTAAAATATTAGTAGGAAGTAGGATATATAAAGTGTAAACTCTTTAAAACATTAAACTCCCGCAAACATAGAAATGACCACAATTTAGTTGCTTTGCATTAAAAACCAAATATTGATGATCTCTGTATGGGTATAGCTATTTAGCCATTTAGTAGAATGTTCTAAATAGTCTAAATACAAAGAAAATATTACAAGCTAACCTAGTGTGGGTTCTATGCATGATCATGTTTGGATAATTGTGTTTCAGCCAAGTATGTGAAAAATGGGCAGTGTGTGTAAAATGTGGAGTGTGCATCCAAATGAATTGCATTATACACAATCATGTGACTTTTTAATAAATATATTTTCATGTTATTTTCAATATTTCTTTTTAAATACTACAAAGAAATGTGTGTAAAGGAAGAACTTGAGAAATTATCACGCAGATTATAAATATTAATTAACAGCTATTTTGCCTTTGTTTACTTCATTAATGAAATGATAACAGAATAATGTTTACTGGGTCAGCTAGTACTTTTAGGCAAGATATTCAATGGGCATATATATGATATATTATAATTAAATTTCGCATGGCTGAGATAATGAATTATTATTTTTTTATGAATAATGTACATAAACAAAATGTATTAAATTTACTTATATACAATTTACAAACAATGAGAGCTTACTTTATTAATACTACTGTCTCTTGTATTTGTTTCTGTTCAAGTTTTAACCTCTCGGCACGCAAACGTTGTAGTTCTGCTTCATACTCAGATCTTATTTCTCCAGGCTTGCTCAAGCGAGGTAATTTTATTTCTGAAAAGTCAGATAAGTATGGATGGAGTAAAAACTTAAAATTAAGTTTTAAATACATAATAAATGATAATTTTATCAAGTTACCAAAAAGGTGCCTTAAAAAAATATTTACCTGGTGACAGGCCTTGGATATCTTCTCCTTTAACTTTTTTGTCGACTTCTTGGGAGAATTTGTTTTGAATAAAATTCCACAATTTTATATTCACCAAATTTTTTTGTTTTGTAGCTGTTCGGACCCAGGAACCAATTCGTAAACGACAAAGTGGACAACACAAAGCATTATTTTCGATGCTACCATTAAAACAACGTTGGCAAAAGTCGTGGTAACATGGTAATGTTACAGGTTCAATAAGAATTGACTGACAAATCGAACATATTACATCCCTAATTTCCAATTTTTCCAATATTAATAATTTATTTTCATTCCTACACAACCGCTTCTTTGACTTGGCCGCCATTTTTGACGTTGTTTTTCTTTTTCATAATGGCTCACGGCTGTGCGTGTATAGAGTTCAATTTACCGATTGTAATTTTTTACTTTGGTACTCATTTAACTTTTCCCCACGTATTTTGTATGATTTATTGTGCATGTTTTATTTGGAGTATTTGTATAATTTAATTGAAAAACTAAATGTTTTGTGTATAATAATTTTAGATACATTTTTTTTAATGAATTCTCACCGGGAATAACAGTTACAGTATAGTAGTAACTAGTTCTTAATCTGTGGTAGATAGATCGACCCATATTATTATACTACTCTTTGGATCGACCATAACATTGTGGAAAAAAGTAACGACCCAGTCCACTGTGACTTTGTGTGGACACACACACTTCACAATTTAAATACCGCTGTTACCATGCAGTCATTATGCTGGTCAGTGTATAACATTATGCTGGTCTCTAACTTTTTGATTCTTTTACGTAAATTGAAAAAAAATAACATCGGTATACAACACAGTGATCTGACACTGATAACAATGATTCTTTAACCTTTTTCACATTTATTTTCCCCAATTCTGGGGGCATTTGAATAAATAATAACGGCATAATTAATTTAGACACTTGATTCGAAGAGTGGCATACTACGGACTCGATTTTTTTCTGGGATAATTTTTGTCAAAAAGTTTGAAATAAAAAAGAATGGAATTATATTTAATTTTGCTTTGCTTTTGAATGAACGATGCCGCAATATTTATTAATACATAACGCTACGATTTTGAATCCATGCGTAGATAATTTCTGAATCTGTTAGTTTTTATTCAATCATAAAAACCATTGTCTAATTTAACACTTAAATTTAGGACAGAGTAATCAGAAGCCCCTAATTTCTAAATTTACTTCTAAATAAAACTAAATTCAATACTTACAGCATAATAAGCGCTTAAGCAAGCTTATGAATACTCTACGTACTTACTACTTATAATATAGTACTCACAGTCTACAGGACTTCTATCACGACGCTTTTTTATATTTAACTTAAGTGTTGTAGAAAAGTATTATATTTATATCAGCATTAAAAACAAAAATTTTACTTTATAGGGATTAAATGTATTGAATTTGGACTTAAAAATATCAATCAACTATAATATATGTTACCATGAACGCGACATTACTATCAGTTCTACCAACATTTCAGGCGAAGAAGCCATGTTGATATTTTCTTTCTTTTTTCGTCTTGTACCGACTCACATGTATTTGAGAACGAAAACGCTATTGAAAGGAACCACGAGAAATATGGTGGTTAGAAGTGGATTTTAGTTATCAGTGTTCTTTTGTTCTAAAGATTTATGGTGGACTGAGACGTAAATGTTGTCTGTATGGTATTGCTAACATTGGATAAAACCTAACGAAAATGTCTTCTATGCATTTCGTTGTTCATCCTTTACCTGGGACAGAGGATCAACTGATAGATAGGTAAGCCTATTATCCAACTTTCTACATGACTCCATTACGGTTGTAGCAATAAGTCCAATGTTTTAGTGAGCTAAAGTGGAAATCTTAAACATATTTTGAGTAATTTCGGACTTCGACGATGACATGTTCGGATTATGATACATTTTTTTTGTACAAAAATATTTTTTTATAAATTTATGTTGGTTAAATTTTGTCTTCTTCACCAAATGTTATCAAAGATATATTTATGGACGGCGTAACGATGATCAACTACAATTATGTTATAGGTCAATTTGCGAACCCCGGTGTATTTTAATTTTAAAAATATATTGGATAAATTATGCTGTATGCTGTATTCTCTTTTCAAATATGTAGTCAATCTTGTTAAAAGATGTAATAGTCCTATGAAATCCTCGTATGACTCCCTATAATTTATGACAGTGTTCATCTATTTCTAAAATAAAACAGTGTAGAATGGTGACTAGGTTAATAACAATGCACTAATTAGGCTTAGAGCCCAAAAAGAAGAAATTGAAGAACTCAATGTTTAATGTATTATATTCTTCACCTATATTTAATTTATTATTACTGTAAAAGCAAACCTAAGATTAAACTAAAACCACCTACAATTCATATCAAAGTTTTAGTAATAAGAGATTAAATTACAAATATAAATAAATTGATTCAAATAGAAAAGTAAAGTTTTAATGTGGGCCAAAATAACTATAAAGTCCATTAATTTTTTTTTATGTTTTCACATTCAATCAGAATTTAAATGAAAGACCAATTTATTATGTTTGAAATAATGTATTTAAATACTACAGAAAACCAAAAAAACCATTGGTATTGATTGACTTTTAATTGTAAAACAGACACAATAATTTAGAAAATTAAAGAATTCAATGGATTTTAAACATGAATTTTTAATTATATTATATAACCCGACATTTTGAAAACTTTATATCAAGTTTGGTCAATCCGTGAAAAAGGCTTTTATTTTTAAATGCTACTAATATAATAAATACAAAATTTAGTGAGGATGTGTGTATGTTTGTTACTCTTTCACACAAAAACTACTGAACCGATTGCAATGAAATTTGGAACATAGATAGCTGGAAACTGGAGTTTTTATCCCGATATTCCTACGGGATACAGACTCATGCGGGTAAAACTGCAGGGTGCAGCAAGTGTATAATACTTTCGCAAAATTTATCACAAGCAAATTCTAAATACAAGAATTTTTCTTCTTTGTTTATCATACTGTTTTTATTTTTTAGACTAAATAGAATATATTTTATGTAAACATTGTAATTTTATATGATATTTGTCTTCATTAGAAGTCCATTGTTTACATAACTTATTTGTATTATCTTGTTGTAGACTTCGAGAAGTTGCTGAGAGATGGAACAGATTTGGAACTGGTGCGGGCTCCACAGCACTGAGCTCTTTGAGAGGAGTGCGTGCTGTGGCTGCTGGTCCAGCTCATATAGCCTGCTTACTAGAAGATGGTACAATATGTCGGGCTGCATTCTCAATCATACCTGATAGATTGGATTTGAGCAAGGCTGATGCAAGTAAAAATGGAGGAAATGGTGGTGGTGGTAGTGGAGGAGGTGGAACAAGTGGTGGGAAGCAAGGGGGGAGTGGAAGTGGCTGTGGCTCACGTCAGCAGCCACGCACAAGAGCAAGAATCATGAGAAATTCCATCAGAGCAGCTCCAAGCTCACAAGGTACAATATATGTCTTTTGAATATACATTTTTTATTTCACCCCTACTAATATTATAAATGCAAAAGTAACTCTGTCCCTCCGTTACGCTTTCCCACCTAAACCACAAAACTGATATTGATGAAATTTGGAATGAAGTTAGAACTGAACTTGGGAAAGGACATAGGATACTTTTTATCGTGAAATAAAGTGTAGAAGGGGTTGAAATAGGGGATAAACATTTGTTATTGTCAAGCCAAATTTGATGAAATTGAATTGAAGAAGGATTTGAATTTGGGAATGGACATACCATACTTTTTAATGCAAAAAAAGGTAGAAGGGGTTGAACTAGGGGATGAAAGTTTGTTTAGAAGTTTCTTATTGTCAAACATAAAATCAAGTAAAATTTATTTATTTATTTATTTATTTATTTATTTTTCACATTTTAACCACTTAAACAATTTTGACCAATAGTCTAGACCTTGGGAAAGTCTAAGGGCTACTCCTTAACATATTGCATGATATAATCAAAGTAATTTACAATGTATATTCTTTTAGTTACTAGCAATCTTACTTAACAGTTGATTACAACATGTATTTACCTTACAATGTGTATTTTAGTAATTTCTTATTTTGAGTTTGATTTATTGCTCACTAGCTCCGCCTCGCGTTTTTACCCACGTAAGTCCGTATCCCGTAAAAATATCGGGATAAAAAGTTGCCTATATGTTATTCCAGTTGTCCAGCTGTCTACTTATCAAATTTCATTGCAATCGGTTCAGTAGTTTTTGCGTGAAAGAGCAACAAACACACACACATCCTTACAAACTTTCGCATTTATAATATTAGTAAGATAAGAAGATAGTAATATAAGAAGTAGGATTAATGTATCTTGAATTATTTGTATCATTTTATCTTATATGTAGATGCTATGTATTGAATTGATTTAAACCTGGCACTCTTAATCTACTGGATCTACTAAGGTTTTTGTCTTCTTGTGTGTTCTTATCAAAAGGGGTATGATGATATGCAAGGGCCATAATCCATCTGTATACCAAATGGTATTTCTAGTGTGCAAATTACTGCCTCAGTTTTTTTTTCTAATTCTCATTCATTCATTCCATAAAACATTTACTAAGACATCACAAAAATCTAATGTATTATACTTCAAGTAATATAGTAATGTATGAATTATACTTTAAGAATATTCTTGCATATTACTACTATAATAAATATATATTTATAAGATTTTCTTTAACATTGCAACACAGTGAAATTATGATATTTTTTACTTGCTTAGAGATAATTATGAGGCTAGAGAATGAGATAGGCTTCAATATAAATCATAAGGTATCACTGTGAAAACAAACATTAAACTTTGTTTAACCACCAAATCAATCAGTGGCTTCTCTTTACTAAGGACTGTATCACCTTCCAAGGAATCAATCTTTCCACTTAAGATTTTGGTTTAAGTCTACAAACCTATGGGAATTTTCTTATAATGACTTGAAAATTATAATCTTATTTATTGCCATATTATCTTCAATATGTTAAAAGCACCATTTCAAGTTTTGAGTATAATACTCACAATTCAAAGTTTTTCTTTTTATGACAAATACATTATTTTCTTATAATGAAAATACTAGCTAGAACCCGCGGCGTCAATCGTGTGGATATTACATCTATTATCTGGATAAAAAGTAGCCCACATGACTATAATCTATCACTGATCCAATCAGCTATTTTTTTTGCTTTTATAATACATATTAGGAGGTTTCTATACTTTCCAAAAATTTCTCAATAATAAAATAACAAAGGTTAATAGTAGGTTTATTTGGTACGAAATAGATTTTTAGTAGTTATGAGTGATTATATATACACATGTGAGTGGGCAGCCCCGTGTACCGACAGAGCCGGCCGACGTCGATGATTCTTTAATTGTATAAATGTGTATAAATCTATATACATAGTATGTACTAGGACGGTTTAGTTACTTCTAATATTAATCATAAGAAAGATGAAATAAATCTCGTTACCAGCCAAACATACAGTTGATGAATTTCTGGAATTTTTTAGAACTAGCTGTATGGAAATGTATCTTAACGAAAAATGGTATTTAACAGTTACATACACATATTATAAATTAAATCTTATTACACACTTGAACTTGATCACCTACAACTGGTCAGTTTTTAACACAACTTTTATTTGGTTATTGACATTTATTATTATTGGTCTAGGCTCAACAAGTCGTGCGACGGGCGTTATAATTGGGGCTTCAGGTTCAGGCCGAGTAGTGTCTGCAGTGCCTGCCCCTTTTGTGCCTGAAGATTTGGTGACTCAAGCCCAAGTTGTATTGCAAGGGAAAAGCAGAAGCCTTATCATACGAGAGTTGCAGGTAAATATAAAAATATTATTACAACTTAATTTTTTTTTATGTCATGGTGGGCAACTGAGCTGGTGGTTCGCCTGATGGTTAACGATCACCACCAGGCTCAGACCTCTGAGAATGCGCTGCCCGCTTTTAAGGGATAAGGAAAGGATTGATGACTGGAAAAAAGAAATGGACTGGGAAGGGCGAGGAGAAGGTAATAGGCCTTCAAATCTCCCACTCACCATTCGAAACACAATAGCAAGCTATTATTTCACGCCGGTTTTCTGTGGGGGTGTGGTACTTCCCCAGTGCAAGCTGGCCCAATGCGTGGCGACGAAGCAATCCCACATTAAATCTAATAAAGTATAAAAGTTGCAAGTAAATATAAAAATATTATTTCAAATTAAATCTAATAATAATCTAAAAAAAGCCAGTCGTCGTTTCCGCCATGGGACGTCCACTGCTGGAAAGAAGCCAGTAAATTATAAATATTACTTTTTTTCACAGAGGACAAACCTGGACGTTAATCTAGCAGTGAACAACTTGCTGTCGCGTGACGACGAGGAAGGGGAAGAACCTGAAGGCGGTGAGGGGGGCGATGGATATGTACCGGAGGATCTCATCTCACTTCTCGATGGCGGTTTCCACGCTAGTCAGCAGGACCAGTCTGTCATCATCGACGCAGACGCCATGTTCTCCGAGGACATCTTCGGGTACGCGGCTATCAGAAGGTACACCTGTCAAGCTACGCTCCTTGGCCTCTAATGTCCTCAGTCCTTAGTGTTGAATGTAGTCCTCGGTCCAAATTAGCACGCAAAAGCTTACGCAATTTCTGTTTTGTTTTTTATTGTATTGTTTTTGTACTAGTAATTTGAAGTCATGAGGTCACATTACAACGGGATTTTTCTTCCATATTGTACCACTAGCTGTTATTTATGTAGAATTAATTTTTTTACTTTTTTTTTCACACATTTGGTAGACATTAGTTTTGACGCTTAAATAACAGCTACAGGTACATTGGTCTGTGGAAACCCGGTTGCGTTGTGATTCCATGACGTGTTGAATAGCCATTTAATAAATACTAAGTAGTTATATTAACAGTCGCAGTGGGGGTGGCAGTGGTAGTGGTGGCGGCCGCGCAGGTGCCAGCCGTGAGAGCAGCAGTTCAGCTCAAGAAAGACCTTCTGAATTTAGTCGCTGGCGTGAACGTCAATACTTCGGACCACGTCGGTGGCTCGAATCTGCTCTCCGTGACACTTCTTGGGATAAAGAAGGGGGTATGATAATATTAGTATTACCATTATTACATTTATTTTATATTCTTGTATTAAACTAACTTTCTGATGTATAAATGTGTTAATTTTGCAGTTGAAAACAAAAAGAAAGATTCTGCAATGACAGCGTCACCTCTTTGGGTATCTGAAGAATTGGAGTATTGGGATAGCAATATTCGTTTCACACATATTGCAGCAACTTACAGCGAATTAATTGCTGTCTCTACATATGGGCAAATACATCAATGGCGTTGGGCTGATCCACATCCATATCAAAGGAATGATGTATGTCTAAAAATTATTGTGCCCTATGTAATGCTATAAAGTCACTCTTATGATATTATAATTCATTTGTATTTGTTTTCTAGACTTTGGGCAATAGCGCTTACCATCCACGTAGTAATTACCTGGGCTTGGTTTCGGGGGAAAGAATTGTAAATATCAGTGCTGCTGGAATAAGAATCTCGGTTTTGACTGACACTGGACGAATTGCAACATTCTTGGACGAGTCTATTGGTAAGAAAATAATATCTATTTATAGAATTTTGTTATTAGCTAAGTATTTGTGAATACGTAAAGAATATTTTCTATTATTCGCAGCTCACGCACCTGGCGCTACACGTTTGGAGCATCCACTACAGACATTTACTGAGTTTGGTTCAGATAAACCTATTTCTCTTCATGTATGTTCATTGTATACTGTTGCAAGATTGGACTCTGGAGCATTGTATTGGTGGTATGTTAAGATTTTATATCTATAATTTTTTGATTAAGATTTAATTTTTGATTAAATGTAAAATTGAGAAATTATGAAGGAGTAGACAGTTGTATGTGGCAGTCGAGCATCTTCGCACCAGTGAAGTACCACAAAACTTTATGAAATAGCATACTGTTTCGTTCGGTAAGTGGAGAAGCCGGAGTCCATTTCCTTTTCCTTAACCTGCCCAGTCCTTTCCTTTATTTACCACGAGGCGGGATTCGAAACCGCGACATTAGTCGAACCCTAGCAACAACCGACCTCTCGGCCAACCGCGATTACAGCATTTGAATGCTATAAAAGAAAAAAATAAATAACTAAATTGTTATTGAATTTAATATAATGTCACAAAATTTTACATTAGGGGTGTATTGCCACTCGGACAGCGTGCTCGGCTTTGGGAGAAACATCGTGCTCGATCTCGTAAACAACAGCGTGGTCACTCCTCGACCACTCCTCAAGATCTGCAGGCAGGACAAAATGTTACTATGAAAAATGCACCCATGTACCAGCCAGGAGCTGTTGGTAGGTTTATTATTCTAATGTAAAAAAATGTATAATTAGGTAATATATAAACAAATTATAAACATTAACCAATTACTAAATATGTACAACATTTTTACCTTCATCATAATCAATTGTGTGTGCTTTTTAGGATTTAACATGTCGACTGGAGTACCTAAAGTGGGTATTTTACAAAATGCTGCTTGGAATCTATCAGACACTTGCAGATTTAAGCTCCTACCAGCACCACAGCCTGATCGCTCAGTATCTGACAAGGATAAAAGAGATTTGCAGGTTTGCTTCTATTCCATTACTCTTCAATATTTAAATGGAATATTTAATTACTATTACTATTTGTTTGACAATTGTCGCATTGTATAATTATGTACAGAATATATTATGAAACATATCTTTGTTTCAGAACCAATCTCCTCTCACTGTATCATCAGTGAAAGCATCATCATCAAGCAGTTCAAATAAAGACAATGCAAAGGATAGTAATAAAGACATGGCGGACCGTTTGGACATGCCCCCACCACCAAGTCCTGCATCTTCTACCTGCAGCGACACCAGTACATCCCACAGTAAGTAATATTGTAATTATTTCTATGTCGTTCTGCGTTTACTTGGTATGTGATTAACTAATATT
>NC_052112.1:5567441-5575579 GCF_012273895.1 Zerene cesonia | reverse complement strand
ATAAATGCGAAAGTTTGTAAGAATGTGTGTGTGTTTGTTGCTCTTTCAGGCAAAAACTACTGAACCGATGGCAATGAAATTTAGTATGTAGATAGCTGGACAACTGAAATAACATATAGGCAACTTTTTATCCCGATATTCCTACGGGATACGGACTTACGCGGGTGCGCACCGCGGGGTGCAGCTAGTACTTTATATTTATAATGAATTATAATTATAATTCTCCTATTTCATTATTGAGTACAATATTTTATATAATTTGATGTACTTTTTTTAATTCAGCAAATAATTAATCAATGTTTTCTTTCCAGAGCAACAAATAATGTCTGTTTTGCAAGAACGCTGCGACGGTAACAGAAATATTCTTCATGCATGTGTGCATATGTGTGCACCAACATCCAACAAGGAACCTGACATAGGTAAGGAGTAAATTTTGCAATTCAAATAATCAATAAGCATTTATGTAGTATGTGGCATGTATAGTTCCACTTATAACATTCTCTCTTTCTTGACATCTAGTTGAAAATCCTTCTATGCCAAATATACCGAACGCCTCGAGTGGCGCAAGTAATGAAGAGGCTGTTCCAGCTCTTTCCTGGCCGGGGCCAGAAACATTTGAAGCATCTGGAGATGAGGACAGCTTGATGGGAATAAATAATGGGTAACATTCGTGAAAAAAAAATTAATAGATAATATGGGATAATTGAAGTATAATTTATTTCTCAATTTTACTAACTATTTACACTTTAATATTATTAAACTCTTACATTAACACTAATATAAGGATAACAGCTTGTAATTGTGTTTTCTTTTTTTTTTTTAATTTTATTTATATTAGTGTGTAAATTTCACAATGTTGCACTGCATACGAGGTTATGGGAATCGTAAATATAAATAAACATTTGTAGCAAAATGTCGAACAGCGGTAACGGTGGGTCGGTGAGCGCGGACCCGGCGGAGCGGCGCGGCAACGCGCTGGCGGCGCTGCGCGCGCTTGCCGAGAGTGCGGCCCTGCAGCCCTACTTGATGCAACTCCTGACTGCCAAGTGAGATACTAACGCTTTAATTCAATTATTTTAATTATAAAAAAAAATGCTTTGAGCAATCAAATCTCGTTTCAGTTAAGTTTTATGGCCAGTATCTCAATTCAGCTGATAAAAATACATTTCTATTTTATTAGGGATGGTATGGGCCAAACTCCACTGATGGCTGCAGTTGCAGAGCGCGCTTACCGCGCTGCACTTGTGCTATTGGACGCGATACGTGCCTGCTCAGAAGCGGATGAAATGCAACGTTCCGCCGCTATATTTCCGCCCAATGCACATCCGGATCACTCACCGCTCTTGGTACTCTGCTGTAATGATACTTGCAGCTTTACTTGGACAGGACAAGATCATATCAATCAGGTATTATAAATCGATGAACACATAATTTTAAAATTTAACCTATGTGGTTTAATGGAGGAGTAATAACATTTTATTTTTTCACAGGATATCTTTGAATGCAAAACTTGTGGACTTACTGGGTCTTTATGTTGCTGCACCGAATGCGCTAAGGTAAATTTTATTTAAAGTAAGTTTATGTCGAAGATTTGTAATCATCACTATGTCTGATAATATAATGTCACAAAAAATTTCAGGTGTGCCATAAGGGTCATGATTGTAAACTTAAACGCACATCTCCAACTGCATATTGTGACTGCTGGGAGAAGTGCCGTTGTAAAGCATTGGTTGGCGGAAATTGGGCCGCTCGATGCGATCTGTTGGCTCGACTGGCCAGAGACACGCAGCTCGCTACACACTTTAATTCTAGGTATAAAATCTTACCTATTTAAATAGTTTCTGCTACCGTAATATGAAATTCAATATTATTAATTTTACTATTTAATGCATATCACATAAAAAATAAACAGCTAATTATTGAATCGTGTTTTTATTATTGCAGAGGTGAATCCATCCTCCTCTTCCTAGTTCAAACTGTTGGACGTCAAGCGGTAGAACAGCGACAATTCAGAGCAGGAAGTGGCCGCGCCCGTGGTCCTAGAAAGCAGCCCGGGTCTGATGCAGAATTGGATGTACCCGATCATGACTTGGAGCCCCCGCGGTTCGCTAGACGTGCACTATTGCATTTGTTAGGTATGACGATTGCCATGTAACAATACAAGTATATTAATATCTTCGTCTGGAATATGACACCATCTTAAACTTTTATTTTTTGATCATTTCAATATGAAATAATAATGAAAAAGAAAACATATTTTGACATATTATGATCCTAGATTACCCGGCACACTTTATAGCTCATATCCGTATCGCCTATTTAAAAATATTTTCCGTTACTTACTATTAATCCCTGTTTTAATCTTCCCTGAACTACGAAAAAAAAATTGTCTTTCTCCAGTATTAACCAGACAAAAGAACGGCAATTGATTTTTTCATCTTTAAATACGAAATAATTAACGTGAATTTTTCCAATACATTTATGTTGTGGTTTACAATTTGTCTAAATTTTAATCTAACGATTATTTTAATTTTACGGTGAAATAATCATTAACGACTATTTGAATAATTTTTGTATGACATTTTTAGTTTAGAAAGCTAATTCAGTAAATATACTTATTTTTTGTTGATAGCTGTTTGGCCGGCTGTAGAGACTGCTATAATGTGCGGCGCTAATGCTAATGAAACTGAAGGTCCATCAAGCTCTTCACACCAGCAGTCGGGCACAACACTTCTCGACAAATTCACACATGCTCTTATTGTAAAGTGCACAAATGAGGTGAGTTTGTAATACTTGAATAGATTATATTATTAACGAAGTGATATTTATTAATCTATATTAATATCCATAAATAAACATGGAAACCTAGTAGATATTAAATTAATTTCGTTCAATAATATCATAGAGTTATTTATGAATGTTTTAAACAAATAGAATTTGCAATGCCCTGCCCATGCTTCCCTAAAATTTTTATATAATATAAGGACGTAATTCTATTTAACATATTATAAAAGAATCGTAGAATTTATTTCTATGTCTATATTGTATGTGTAAACGAAGTCGGCAGTATTAGAAAATACGTACTTTAAAATCTTATCTTAAAAATTACCGACTGTTCTCATAATGTGATTATATATATTATATTTTTTCTGTTACTATTTTGGACAGATGCTCGACACTTTACTGCACACTCTGATAAGAGAACAGAAAAACGACTCCATCCCAGGACGCGCAGAGCGTGCCCGGGAGGTTACGCGGCGATTCGTGCGTTCCGTCGCGAGGATATTTGTTATATTTAGCGTTGAAATGGCGCCTGGAGCAGCTAAGAAAAAAGGGTAAGTTTATTTTTAAATATGAAGCTTTATGTTCCTAAGTTGTTAATAATAATTTTTAAAAATAAAGAAGTTTTTTTTTTGAGCATATTATACATACCGACAATAGTTTTCGTTAAACATAATATTTATCTTATATGTATATTATTATCATTATAATTTTTTTAGGCCTGTTTCGATTACTTCATCACTAGTACGTTGCCGTCGTGTTTTTGCTGCCTTAGTTGCTTTAGCCGTGGAAGAATTGGTGGAAGCGGCAGATGCATTGCTAGCGCCCGTCCGATTGGGCGTAGTGCGTCCTACAGCCCCATTCCCATTAGCCACTACTTATGTAGACCTTGTAAATGGAAGTGAAGATTTATTTGGTGTTGAGCCACTCTCCACCGGTCATCCGCGTCATGCACATGCACGCAGGTTCGTTATATTTCTAAATTTTATCCTACTTCCTATCCTACTAATCCTATTATACTTTCTACTAATATTAAAAATGTGAATGTTTGTAAGGATGTGTGTTACTCTTATGTTCTGTATGTTTGTTACTCTTTTACACAAAAACTCCTGAACCGATTGTAATGAAATTTGGTACGAAGATAGCTGGACAGCTGGAATAACACATAGGCAACTTTTTATTCCGATATTCTTATGGGACACAGACTTACGCGGGTGAAACCGCGGGGCGCAGCTAGTGACTAAATAAGTTAACAGAACAAACCAAACAGAATCAAATTTGTAATAATTTATTTTATCATTTACATAACAATCTTCAACTGGGTGAATACATATATACGGACTTCACTTTTTGTCATAATTATTGCTGTCGCGACATACTCCTGCATCTGATTGTGTGATTTTAATAACGATATTATTGAAATTTTAGAGAATCAAATGTGAATGGTGGTCGTGCTGCAGCCACAGGAGGCACTTCAATAGGCAGCTCCACTTTGGTACCGGACAGATCATCTACACCTGTCGCTACTGAGTATGCAGATGATGTTACGGGTGAAGCGCTGGGTGGTGATGATGATGCTTCAGAAACCGATGAGCCTAATACACCAGCTCCTACTCAACAGCCTGACGCTCAACATCATGACGACGCTATGGGTGATAGGTATGTGTTGGTAAAAATTTATAAATAAATGTATTTTTTACTTCCGAGATTATGTAAATATGTGATTGTGCAAATAAATTCACTTACGTAAATAGGGTTGTAGCCCTTGGTTTTATTCCTTTCATTAATGAAATAAATACTTGTAAATTATTATATTATAACAATACTTTTAAAATAAATATGTAAAGCAGTAGCATTTAATATATAATATAATAGTATAACATAACAAAAATACATACATATGTTTCATTTATATTAACAATTTTTAGGGGAGCTGATCAACATGTTGTAGTTGAAAATGGAACAGAGCGCGCTGAAGGAGGAGAAAGTGAGAGTGAACTAGATATGTTAGCAGAGGTGGAAACTGAGAGTGACTCTGATGATCAAGACAATGCGGAATCGGCGCAGCGTAGTGTGCAGACTGGCGCTACACAAGGTTCCGACGCCGGTACGTATCCAAGAAAGATAATAGTGCTGTATTAAAAGGAAAGTGTTGTTATATTGTATTCTATTATTTCCTTGGCAAATACTTTCATACAGAATTTTTTATGAACCTGATCAATTAATTTCTTATAAAGTAAATATAATGTGGACTAACCACAACCACGTTTTATCGCGACGTGAATCGTGCGTTGTTGGCACACAACGCATGATTAGTTTAAAATGTAATAACGCGTTGCACGACGCAGGAATAGCGTCGCTACTATTGTACCCAGAGGACGAGAGCGGCGATTCTACGCAGCCTGAGGACGAGGACTCGGAGGCCGGCGAGACGGATGAGCAGGAGGGCGAGACGGAGCCCCCGCTCCATGATGGAGAGACTTTGGAGCGACGGGCCGCACCACCCACCAGAACAAACTTGGCTCCACATTCTATGCAATGGGCTATACGGTAAGCGAAAACAATATATTTCGAAAGCCTAGGTTGGCTATAATGATGATTGGTGACTTTAACTGTCAAAGAAGCATAGGATGTTTCTCTAAGTACTATATAAGACGTTTTTTTTTTTCATGCAAGTAGCGTGTCTTCTGTTGGGCGTTTGGTTTGAACTTTAAATAAAATTAAATAATTTGTTTATTTCATCTATATAAGCACAGAAAAGATGAATTGATCATTTAAAATTATCATCGTTAATATGTGTGTAATCGGAGCAATATATATATGTATACGTTTTTTGGTATTAATCAGATCACGAGAAGCTTTACGCGGTGGATCAAGCGGCACCAGCGGAGTGCGACTGACAAGCGGATCTTCACTAGTATTCATAGACCCGGCGTCATTGCGTCGCTCTGCTGCGGCGGCGGCTGCTGGCGCGCACGATCCACATTCAACTTCCACCACTGCGTCCTTCTTGGCCAGGGCTTTTGGTGAGTGTAATGAATGATATAAAAAAAAAGAAACAAGTCTTTATTGATTAAAAAGGTAATAATAATTTTTTATCCATCCATTTTATAAGAGAGGAGTATTTTTACGTGTTTAGGTCTATCAATAGAAGCGATTTTCAGAATCGGTGGTAGTTTCAAAAATACATTTTTAAAAGTTTACGTAAATATAAATTTTTGAGTTTACATTTACACTTCACAAGTTTAAAATGCTTTGTATTAGGAAAAAATTATAAAGGGTACTATTTTACATATTTAAGAGTATTTTATTTTATTCTAAAATTATCATGCAGGTATCGTAATTCGACAAATTGCTGATTTATTATGGGAGTATGAAAGAGCTCCACTGCAGTTATTGCGATTATTACCACTGGCGTACTCTGATGCATTACGACTACAATGTTATTTGGAGAGACAGCTCAAACCAACTTGGGATTGGCTTGTCACAGTCATGGATGCTACCGAAGCGCAACTCAGGTATTTTTATAGCGAGTGCATGATTTTGAATTCTTATTATGTATCTCATCATTAACACTATCAAGTAAATTTTAAATCTCTCTCTCTCTCTCTTAAGAGGAGAGTAATAAACTATTTACTAAACTAAAACAACGATATTATTATTACTTAATAAATTTTATCCTATACCATAATTAAACATTATTTTGCAAAGATTTGGAGCGTCCCTAACGTCGAACAACGCAAGTACGACTACCCCGGAGACTGGGCGGGCAGCGGCACCAACAACACGTCGCACCACATTCACAACGCCCGCTACACGCATCATTGGCTTCTCAGAAGGGCCGCGTGCCAGAGATCGCGATCAAGGTATTGTTTCAAAAAATAACATTAATAAATCAATTAACCGTTTATTGAAAAATGTGGAATTGTAAAATAAATCAGTCGATTTTGCCACAAAAATCTTTTATTATTTGTAATACTCATAAACATTACTTTCTTGAACTATAACCAGGCGTGGAAGCCGGCAGTGCGCGTCGCGAGTTCCTCGCGTATTGTCTGTCATTGTTGCGCGCGCACAGCGCTGAGCATGCTGAACAACTGCCCGTGCTGGACGTGGCTGCTCTCAAGCACGTGGCCTACGTGCTCGACGCGCTCGTGTACTACATGCGAGCGGCGCAACCGCAGCCGCACCATCATCACCACTTGTGGACACCGGTATGTGCTATTTTATATATTTACTTTCAATTTAATATAATACTTATTATAAATATCGTTGTTTAAACTACACACGCTCTACGGTCTCAGAAACTAAAGTTAGTAATAGAGCATGAATCATAAAAATTGTGTGTCCGTTTGTTCGAAATTCACGCGAGCCATGTCGCGGGCACCAGCTAGTCAAAAATAAAAGTGATAGATTGTCAATTTGAACTCTGCCACGTTAGGGTTAGTGCTGAAGAACTTTTTTATTGTTGAGTGAAAGTATTTTATTTTTATTAACAGGATGAAAATGAGAACGAGGAAGGTGAAGAAGAAATGGTAGTAGGCGGCAGTACAGCCGCTGAATCTGATAGCGAAGGGGAGAATGGTCGCGGACGGCAGCACTCATTCTTCCAACGTACGGATTCTACACTTTGCCTCGGCTGTCCACCACCTGATCCTTTCAATAGTAAGTTTATTATCAATATGCCATGTTGGCTCTTTGAAAGGTACTTTAAAAAAATATTTTGTTTTAAATAAGAAACAATAACAGTTGTATTACTTTTATTTTTTAATAAAGATATGTTTGCAGTGACAATGCAGGATGCATTACCGCTCGCCGATCAGCCGCAATTGTTGCAACCTAATGCACGTAGAGAAGAGTTGTTCGGAATGCCACGTCAGCCTGTTACTGTACCGACTTCCGGTGATGGACCACCAGGCATCAATAATCCGCTTGAAGGTGAGATAAGAGCTATAAAAGCAAAAAATTGAATTCAAACTAGATAGCATAGATAGAAGCACATTAATAATTTTGAATACGTTAACACTAGTTAAAATATGTTAGATGATTGTAGACACAATATTATTCAATTAATATGTATAAATAAGTGTGGGAGTCAAGCACGCTTTGACACGAATTGGGCCAGCTCGTACCAGGGAAAGTACCTCGCCTCCACAGAAGATCGACGTGAAATAGTTTCATGCTACCGTGTTTCGTTCGGCGAATGAAGGAGACAGGCCCATATCGTTTTCCGCACACTTCCCAATCAATTCCTTTATTCTCGTCGTCAATCCTTCCTTATCCTATATCCCTTAAAAGCGGCCAACGCATTTGCAGCGGCACTACGTCTGCGAAGATCACGAACATTTGCAGAGGTA
>NC_052112.1:5561281-5567341 GCF_012273895.1 Zerene cesonia | reverse complement strand
CGTCCGTTTAATGCCTTAGTACTGATGACCAAATTTTCTTCACTAAGCAAGTTTTAGCTTTCTTTTTGTTTTAAGCAAAATTCGACACGGCGTAGTAATATCATTAATGTATTAAAATAGGTTCTCTAAAGGGAATAATAATATTAATGTATCGCAGTGGTGCCCCGTCGTCTAGGCCTCTCGTCGCGCGGGCCGGAGCGCGGCTGGTCGCCGCCCGCGCGCCCCGCCTCCGCGCCGCCCGCGCACTCGCACACGCTCGCCAGGGACGAGCCACAGGTAATATTATGTTCATTAGTCATTACGCATGTTATACACTACACTGTTGGTATACTTAGGTGTTAATAAATGTCTTTGTTACTACTAATCTAAGGATAACGCGTTCTAACTGAAAACGGGTTTAAACGGTAAAATAAGTCTATTGATGAGAAATTTTGAAAGAATAGAAAAAAATTTGATCACGAGGCGGGATACGAACCCGCGTTTTTTGACTAACCGTAGCAATCAATTTTTTTCTATTCTTTCAAAATTTGTCATTTATAAAGCATTTCAATGCTATAAAACTAAAAATTAAGTTATAGATTGTAAATATTCAACCGCCGGACAATTTGGTTGTAACAAGCAATTACAGTATAACAACACCTCTGCCTCTTAAAATCACGACAGAATGAGGATGAGATGTTTCTCAAGCTACATGATATTCAGTGTCCCTGATAGCCTTTACCATATGTATAATGTATGTATCTATATTTGACGTAACATGGCATAAATTACAGTTAAGCTAATATTTTGCATACATACCTATAGGATATTGTTATCGTTTTGTAGGACTTATCTTGCGCTAAAGATACTGTTGCGAAAATGGATATCGACACTGATGGCGAATATTTATCGGATTCTGACTCAAATGAAGCAAGACAGATACCTAGGAAAAAACATCATAGGTATGTGGTATCTATAAACATTTTCGTGTGAGACTTGCAAAAAAAAAAAGACTAAAATGCAAAATGAATAAACTTTTACATTTACTTTGAACATGTTCAGTAATATCTCCTTTATGTATTGATAAAAATATTATAACGTATATTAGTAAGTTACATATTATGTTTTTTTTTCTATATGATATGTCATATTGTGAATGCAACTACCAACAATAGCATATAGTGATATTTATGTTTACATTTTGTTTTTCTGCAGGCATCCGCATTTGAATACACATTCAACTAATAGCAACCCAGTTCACGACTCGAATTCTTCAAGTTCGGAATTCCACACATTAGTTAATACTGCTTGTTCTATTATGGAAGGACCGCATCAGCAGGCTATGAACATATCACCATCTCCAGGTAATTTCACAAACGATACTATATGATAATGGGTATGTTTTTTTATGTTTTGTATATAATATTTAAAATTTTACAGGTCCTAGCGGCCTGAACACCTCATCGCAAGAGCCGCGTGCATCATCAGCGCGAAGCCCTGGAAAGTCCGTTATTGTACGTGCTGTAAGTCACTCCACTTATTTGGGGGACTTTTTTATAAACAAAATTACTCCCTCTTTTATTGGCGAATTTTTTTTATTATTATTTGTACGTGGCAGAACCAAAAATTATATAAACTCAAATAATATATGATCGAAGTTCTTTCACAAATTACAAATATCATTACTTAATAATACAAATTATTATAAAATCAATGATATTATTTTGTTGTTGTTGTTTATTTTTATTCTTGAAAAATTAGCCCTTTTCACCTATATTTACACTCAAACTAAAATAACTGTAATACTGTTTCATTTTGTATAAATATTTATCTTAATATTTTTTGTTATTTCTGTATGATATATTTAAAGTGTTGCTATAATACTAATAGAGTCGTGAACGTCAGGGCGAGCTGTTGAGCGCGGCGGACCCGCTAGAGTCGCAAGAGATTTCTGCACACGTAACGGTAGAAACTACCGGCTTACCACCCCCGCCGACTCTACCACCGCAAGGAATTAACGCTCCGCCGCAACCGTAAGAGATTACTCTGTGAATTAATTTTACTCTTTTCTCGAAATTATGTTTTGCTGAAATGTATGTGTTCCATCGCTATAAGTCGATAAGAAATATAAAAAATTTAATAATCACACTAGTGAGAGAAAAATTTACAATTTAACCACATAATTAATTAGGAAGAAAGGAACTTGAGAAAAAAAGTTTAAACTTGGAATAAAATAAATAATTGAGCATATAATATGTTTAAACATACTTCAATTATGTACAGTGTTCTAAATTTTTTACATTTAAACATGAATAATCTTAAAAAGAATATTTCATTGCTTCAGTCGCGCATGTCCATCACTTGGTGCGTCGGTGTCGCACGATCTGCTGTTAGGCAGATGGAGATTGTCCCTTGACCTGTTCGGGCGGGTCTTCACTGAGGACGTGGGCCTCGAACCCGGCTCTGTAGTATCGGAACTAGGCGGTTTCCCAGTTAAAGAAGTCAAGTTCCGACGAGACATGGAGAAACTGAGGAATTCACAACAACGGGATTTAACATTACATAAGGTATTGTACAGCGATCAAGGAGCATAAACAAGATATTGACACACCTTTCCATAATATGCTGTTTAAATACATATAGCTTGTATTTTTAAATACATATAGTATAAAATAAATATAGTAACAATATTCACATTCGTAATATGCAACATACTCACACAACAGATGGAACGTGAGCGCGCGAAGCTGCTGCAGCAGACGTTCGCAGAGCTCAACAGCGCGTTCGCCGGACAGAACCGGCGGGCGCACAGCGCGCAGCCGCCGCTCGCCGTCAACCGGGTCAAGGTGACGTTCCGCGACGAGCCCGGCGAGGGCAGCGGCGTGGCGCGATCCTTCTACACCAGCGTCGCTGAGGTCGGTACACGGTTTATACTTATTATGTTGGCTTTCTTAACCGGGCACATTCTTTTTTTGATCGTTAACCATCGTTAGTTCTTTTTTGCCGGCTCTTGTCTGTAGAAACTGCTTTCTGAAATAGTAGTAAATTGGTATAGAAGAAGCTTAATTAAATAAATAAATATTTGAGTTTGAGCTTAAATAATCTTATGTGGTATATTATACATTCTGAAACATCTTAATATATACACATACAAATCGTATGTCACGTTGAACCTACTAATATTATAAATGAGAAAGTTTGTAATGATGTATGTGTGTGTTTGTTACTCTTTCACCCATAGCTACTGAACGGATTGCAATAAAATTTGGTACGTAGATATCTGGACAACTGGAATAACACATAGGCAACGTTTTATCCCGATATTCCTACGGGATACAGACGCAGATATTCATACGGGGGTGAAATCGCAGGGCGCAGCTAGTTGTCCTATATATACTCCTAAATAACTGACTCGATTTTAATCAAATTATATAATGAATAAAATAATAATTTTGCAGGTTTATATGTAATATTAGTTTTTCAATTGATTACAAATACTTTTATCAGTATTTCTAAGCAATTGAATGAACTTAAATCAAGTACTTGCAATAAAACGTTATTCTATAAAAATAGTATTTAATATATGAACTGTGGCTGCTATTATTTACTAATAAAAAATTGTCAATATATAGGCCCTATTAGCAAATGAAAAGTTGCCGCCATTAGAACCAACGACGGGAAGCGGCAGCAATAATAGTACAACAAATGGGACTTCCGGCTCGGCAAGTGGCACCGCGGGTGGAGCCAGTACTAATAGCGGAGCCAGGTATATCATGCATACACTTATAAGAATACCATGTATAAAAATTATTTAAATTAAAATGATTACCTATCATAATCTCATTTGTAGACATTGTCTGTTTTACAATAAAAATATTCCTACTGCTACTAATAATAATGAATTAAAACATGGATGAATGAATATATAATATGATTTGGCAGTTTTTTTTTTCACAAAATAATCACCAAATGATTATACGCCAACAATTAATTATATTCAAATTGCAGAAGCAGCAGCGGTGCCGGTCGAGCGAGAGCGAAAGACCCCGCGCGGCGAGCGGCCGGCCGGCCCGCCCCGCGCCCGCCCTCCGCCCGCGAGCCGCGCCGCGTGCTCAGCGTGGATGCGCGCCCTTACTCTCCACAGGTGATATAATCACTATGTCATATGTTCATCCTTTAAACTGGCAATACTTCCATGATGTCGCTAGATCGCATGAATCGCTAGATCTTCAACCGCAACAAGAATTTCTTAAAATAATTTAAACGTTTTGCTTAAAATTATATAGTTATAGTGTGTAAAATTATGGAAATAATAGAACCGAATCGACATTTATTTTCTATCTTTTGTTTTTCTATCAGGGAGCCCCAGGAACAGAAGGTGCCGGATATAGCGGAGAAAGATCCGGTGGACACAATGACCACTTAACAGTACATCAAGCACAGTTAGGCGAAAGACTTTATCCGAAGGTAAATACTGTTTTTTATATTAATTTTTGTCTATCTATTCTAGACATGAAACATCTTTTGAAATTGGAAGAACAATTGCAGATTTACATAAAATTATATTATCAGTTCAAAAAATGTGGCGTAATATAATCAGTATTATGATTTAAGAAGTTATTCTCAACCATATCAGTTTTAGTTTGACTTCATGATTTCAAATATATAAACATATAGAATGAATATGGCAGCACTTGAAAGAAGTGAAATGTGATTAGTCATTTGATTTTTATCTGAAAAATTATAATAAAATAATTTACTCATTTTGTATATTTTATTGCTAGATATTCTTCACATTTCTATTGGTCCAGATACAGAAGATAATTTTTTTACATTTACTTATGTTTACTCTGCCATTAATGTTTATTATTTGAATGTAACTTATATCATAGTCGTTGTTAGTTATGACAGATTATGTATGCACTTAACCCTTATTATGGTTAAGGTAACTTATGTACATATTTAATAATATTCTAATGCATAGGTTCACTCCTTGCATCCAACGTTTGCGGGCAAGATCACTGGAATGTTATTGGAATTGACACCGGCGCAGCTACTCGTTTTACTTGCGAGTGAAGACGCACTGAGACAGAAAGTTCGAGAAGCTATGGATCTCATAGTTATGCATCCCTCTGAAGCGATTTTAGGTACGTATTTTTATAAAATATTGGATCTGACACCACAATAAAGTGTATCACTTTTGACACTAGAAGTAGTTTGTAATAGTGTTTTGGTGGTTCACTAATGTGACTCGAGGATAACCGATAACTCTCGGGTAAGTGGAGCACAGATAATAAACATTAGCTGTTAATTACTACTATATTTTCTACAGATCTAGATGTGTTCTCGCTGTCGGAGCGCGGCGGCGGCGCGCTGAGCGCGAGCGGCGCGCACGCGGCGCCCGACGACGCGGCGCCGCTGTTCTACTCGCCCGGCAAGCGCGGGTACTACTCGCCGCGGCAGGGACGCGCCACGCCGGAGAGAATTAACGCCTTTAGGAATGTTGGACGGTAATACATTTATTCTCTTATGTTGAACACGTACGAACGTGATGATTTTTTAGTTCTAGGCCATGAATACATTAAAAAAACAAGATACACAGTCAACTCACTAGGCATTAATTAATATGTAATTAGATTCTGAAACTTGTTATCATTACCTTTCATTGGTACAAAAAGCCTTATATAAATGCGTATATAATTTTGTTTACAAATAGATGTATTACCAAATTCTTATTAACATATAATATACTGTTAGGTCATTTAAATAATTAAGTCTAGTTTACACTTGGATTACATGAGCATTTTTATCCTCTAGGTGGCTAGTCTCAATCAAGATTAGTAAATATAAGATTAATTTTATATCTTTATATTTGCCTTTTCTGTAGTAGTAATATTTCAATAATAATGTTGTCAAGCCCATTTTTATACTTCAATTAAATTTGTGGGTAAGGGGAGGACGGCCATGTTTCCAATAGCCTTCTTTATAGACTCCTAGTTTAATTATGTAATGTAGATCAGTTAGAAATTAAAAACTTTTTAAGACTGTGTGTGTCAGTCTCCCCGTGACCACGCTCGCTGT
>NC_052112.1:5522691-5561181 GCF_012273895.1 Zerene cesonia | reverse complement strand
GTGTTCGAAACGTCGGGTTAATAATATAATGAATAAATCGCGTTTAAAACCCGTTATAAAGTTTTTAACTTCTAAATGTATAATACTCGCGTAAAACCAAACACAAAAAAATACTATGTAGATCAGTTATTTACTCCAATTGATTTCAACCAAGCTATCTAAGCAAAATACTAATTTTAAATATATTTAATTCTAGAATCATAGGTCTATGTTTATTACAAAATGAACTATGTCCGATGTTCCTCAACCGCCACGTGTTGAAGTACGTACTCGGCCGCAAGATTCGATTCCACGATTTGGCCTTCTTCGATCCGGTTGTCTATGAAAGCCTGCGACAGCTCGTCGTTGACGCAGAGACTGGTGACTCACATTCACTATTTGCTGCTCTTGATCTCAATTTTAGGTATTTATTAAATCTATATAATTTATTTATTAACCTCTGGCTTTAAAGGAGGGTTATAAGTTAACGTTAAGTTGTGTGTGTCTCTGTGGCATTATGGTTATCAAGTCGATGGAGAGATTTCAATTAAAATCAAATGATATCAAATTTAAGGACTTGCCTTGACATATAAAATATAACAAATAAACTATACATGATGAAAAATTTCAAATACAATTTGGCCAATAACACAAAATGGGGTTGTGGTTTATTTTTTAAATTAATTTAGCAGTCTTAATAATTTTCGTTAATAACACCCGTAATATATATGCTTTTTAGCCTGGAAATGTGTGAAGAAGAAGGAGGTGGATGTGTAGAATTAGTTCCCGGTGGTCGCGAGATTGAAGTGACTGCGCTCAATGTTTACGACTACGTGCGCAAATACGCGCAACACCGTATGGTCATCTCTCAGGAAAAGGCGCTCGAGGTATTTTTTTATTTATTTCATTTCTACTAAAACCTGTTTTCATTTTTATTCCATTTTCACTTTTTTTATTATATTTTAGGCGATGCGTGTTGGCGTTCTGGACGTCCTACCGGAATCGGCCTTAGAAGGACTCACAGCGGAAGACTTGCGCCTTTTATTAAACGGTGTCGGCGACATAAATGTTGCCGCTCTTGTATCTTACACTAGTTTTAATGACGAAAGCGGTGAGCCGCCAGAAAGACTTGCTAGGTTCAAGCGTTGGTTATGGGCTATAGTTGACAAAATGACTCACCTGGAGCGGCAAGATTTGGTTAGTATTTTTCAATAATATTTATCTTTGTTTGTCAACTTAACACAACAGTTTACGTATTATAAATTGATCATACAATATTATTCTAGAAACAAAAGGCAAAAATTTTAAATGCCTATGACAATTACATCATATTGTTATGTTATTTTATTTATGATTGTTGTTAGGTATATTTCTGGACGGGATCGCCAGCCTTACCAGCTTCAGAAGATGGCTTCCAACCCATGCCGTCAGTCACCATACGTCCTGCTGACGACGCACACCTTCCCACCGCTAATACTTGTATTTCGAGACTATACATACCTCTTTATTCCTCACGACATGTTCTCAAACATAAATTATTACTTGCTATTAAAACTAAAAACTTTGGCTTTGTCTAGATGTCCGCGTTGTACCGCCGTTTACATAATTTAGGTTTAAGCTCAGTCATTAAAGACTGCCGTTGTAATCTACTCGTATTGTATGATACTTGTATGTTTATCACCATAATATAGATCTACTGGAAAATCAATAGCGTTTATTGCATACATGAATGTATGTTTTGTATATTTCAGACTTTTCTTATGTGTTTTTATGACAAGAATCAGACTGAATTTTATTTCTAATTCAGCATAAATCTTAAAACTTGATTGGCCCGCACAATTCTTTCTTTTTGATTAGTTCATTAGATTTATATATTATAACTAGTTACAAACTAGGAATTGCGAAAAGTTCGAGGTAAACATCTCAGATTAATATTCAGGATTGTTATGTTATCAGTGAGTGTCTCTTTTGTATAACATTTTTAATAACTACAATTCATTAGTCATTAATTCCATAGCTACTCCATCATTATACTAGTAGAGATAAAAATAAAATCATCCGTTTTTGTTTTCTAAATTTTTATTTCAAACAGTAAAATATAACTTTGTATATTACTTTATTGACTCTTATACAATTTTGTAAGGAATTTTAATTTACCACATTTTAAATTTCCTTTCTTATAACTAAACTATTTATTTGACTGAATGAAAAACTAATACAAGAATATAACTAGTGAAGCTTCAAATAGAAAGTATAGAAGAATTTAGAATACTATGAATATTCTGCTATATATTTTATTGGGTTTGGATAGAGTGAAGGCGAATTCCAGTAATAATGGATCATGTGATAAAAGAGGAAGTATTATGCGCCTCTATCTCTAAATTTAAGATTATATTAGTTTTCACTTTGATTAGTTAAGATTCATAATAAATACTTCTTAAAATGCTTATATTGTTGTTTTATTGAATCAATTTACCGAGTCCTGCAATGTTCTATTGAAATAAAAAAAGAAAATGTTTCATATCCTTATGCATTTTTAGCAACAAAATTTTGTTCTTTTGACATTTTTCTATAAACTCCATACAATATACTTATATGGCAAATGTGAAGCATGACACTAGTTGCATCTGTGCTTGGATATGTATTCCAACAAAATTCTATTAGGGCTAATATTAAAAATCTTATGACTATACTGTAGTTGGTAGACCAAAGTAAATATGGTAAAGTATGAAAATACCAAGAATAGAATTGATAATGTAGGCTCCTAGCACACACAATACCAATGAAGTTTACTAGAAACATAGGAAGAACAAAAAGTTGTGACAATATATCAAAATTAATGCTATATGGAGCTGTTTCTTTTTCAGGTTTAACTTTATCAACTGATTTGTTTCCCATTTTAGATGATGACTTTTGTAACATATTTTCAAATGATTTTAAGAAGTTCTCTTGTTCTTTTGACAAGTCATCCTTATGATTTTGGTTTAATTTTGCTTTATTTTCTTTTTTAGATTTCATACTTTTACTATTTTCTAAATTTTTGGCATCTATTTGTGGCTGAAATTGTCTTTGAATGTATCTTAAGCGGCAATAACTTTTAAAATATTGAATACACATAGGCAAACATAACAGTAGAAGCATAATATGTATTCCCAATAATACCAAGTGAAACATAGTACTTTCAAATACTTTTACATCCAAAAACCTGTAATTTACAGTCCAAGTGTGATTAAAGACTCTTCCCAAGTCAAAACTTCCTTTTAAATATGCTACAGGATTAGAGAACAAGAAAGGCAGGCCCAAAACAATTTGCGTTATAGCACAAACTAACAATTGTTTGAATGTATTGTTTAAGCCTAAATTTACTAAATAAAAGAAAAATAAAGCTGGAGCATATAATAAAATATTCATCTTAACTGATACCGCTAAACTATAAATAAAGCTGCCTAAATACCATCTTGCATCCAGAAAACAATTAAGCGAAGCATATAATAAAAGAACTGCAATTGGATCATTAAACATTCTTAGTACATGTATTGAATGAATTCTGTAGGATGTTAAAATTGTTATTGCAAGAGCATATGGAGGTACTTTCCTTGTTTTAATGTAGATTCGGAGCACAAATATCAACAACAACAAATAAACTCCAATAAAAATATATTGCGCTAACTTGATATTATCTCCTTTATTCGTTATAAAATAGAAAATGGAGTATATATACACAAAGCCAGCGGGATATACCAGAGGTCCTGTGTCGCCGCGAAGTTTGCTGTAGTCCAAAGTACCATTAAGAAATCCTTCACATTCTTGCATATATGCTTTCCAATCAATTTCTGTATACGGCACTCTTTCCACAATCAAAACATTAAGTATTAATTCAGCAATTAAAATAAAAACTGCGACAAATGGTAGCTGAGCAGGATTCACTATCAAACTTTTAAAAAATGTCCAAGTGAATATTTTTTTTATCTCTTGATATAAAGCTCGATTATGGCCCATTTTAAAAGTTGCTATAAAATAATATTTTCACTTCAAAAGTAAATTTCCATTCAATCAATCTTCAAGCCAACCAAAGGTACCGCTATTTTGGGAATAAATCATTTGCCCCGGGTCGAATGCGTTAACACTTGCGAGGCATGTAGTTATTAGCTACTTATAAATAGTAATTTCACCTTATGATGAAGGTAAAGCTTCTATACACTATCGATTTTCTTGAAATATAACTGAGATTAAAATATTAAAATTAAAATAGCTTTTAATTAAAAATAAACTGAGCCGCCTGCAATTCCGACAATCCAAGTCACAGATTAAGTAAGACCAGTTACTTCATATAAGTGTATAATCTACTTTTTACTTTATCCAAATGTGAAACACCACAGCTTAATGTCCAGAATATAAGTGTAGAATCTGTGGGTTGACCACAGAATAATAAGTACAAGTAATACGTGTAGGTTATAATATACTACGTACTTAGTAATATTATATTACTAAGTAAGATTAAGAATGTCGATACTCATTGGTATAGTTACTCTGTGAACTTCTGTTAAAGAGGCGCCGCGAAAGAAGTCTACGGGCACTAGTAAATAGTTGAAACTTATTGCCATAATGGAAGAAATTAAATCAAAACATAGTTTTGAAGCATATCGTTCAAACATAATGAGTGTTTACAGTTGCTCGATTAAATGAATATATATTATTATCATTATTTCAAGCGCTGACAACAAACTTTAAGCAAATTATAAGCACAGTCATATCAATCCACTGTAGGATCGTCGAGCGTGATTAGCCCCCAGAATACGTGTAAAACGATGTGCAATAAGCCTGAAATAGGGTTAATTTAACTTCTTTGGAACAACGTGCAAATCTGCGAGCTCTATATATATTTGCTTTAACCGATAGTGCCCTTCCCTCCCTCTCAATATCTTCATCGTCTCTGAGGCTAGGTGTAAGGATGTGTCCCAAATATTTAAATTTAAAAACCCTCTTTAATTTAACTCCGTTTAACATGGAGGGAGGAATATTTTGAGAACATCGACGTCCACCCGCCTCAAAGACCATGAATTCGCTTTTGGCGGTATTGTAAACCAACCCATGACGATCTACATATTTCTCACATATATTTAGGAGACTTCTTAGTCCACAGATCGAGGTACTTAGGAGTACCATGTCGTCAGCATCACTTATATTGTTGACAAAAACTCCGTCAAGTCATTTATGTACAGGTTGAAAAGCGTAGGAGACGTTAACCCTCCCTATCTTACCCCGCATTCCAACCCATACGGCTCCAATAAAACACCAGTCCAACTAACCTGATTCTCGTGCCCTGCATACCAACATTTTATTCAGTATGCTAGGCAGTAGGCACTCCCGCTTTCTTTAATTTGCTCCATAGAAGATCGTAGGAGACCAAATCAAAGGCCTTGGACAAGTCGAGGAAGCACGCGTATGTTGGTGTGTTTCTATCCTCATAGTACTTTACAGCCCACTTAAGGGATAGCACTACACTCTATCGAAAGCACCCTATGAAACCCAAAATGATTTTGGTGCAAACCAATGTATTTATAAAACTGCGTAATAAGGAGACTGTCTAGACCTTAGCAATCACGGTGACCAAAGAAATAAGCCTATAATTAGATGATCAGCTGAATCACCTGACTTATTTTTAACAATAGGTATTATATGCGTTTTAGTGAGGTCACTTGGTAAGTAGGTATGAGTAATACACAAATTAAAAAGCGTAGCTAACAACCTTAGCAGGTGAGGTCCTGCAAATTTAAGGTGCTCTATGCTGAGACCATCGTGACCGGGAGACTTTTCCTTAGACATTTCGCTAATGACGCGTTCGTTTTCTAATGCAGAGAATTTGAGGTCCCGGGTCAGGTTGGTCCACAACATCGGGCACGTGTACTGAGTGTGCTAGCCTAGAGGCAACCCTGCATTGCACTTTAAAGAGATCGGTTATGCCCCCCCCTCCCCCCCCGGATCTATAGATACAGGAAGGCCAGGTTTATAGTTTATTTTTTTTGTCTCTTTCCAAAAAAAAAACGAAAGTCACTAAGTGAGTGATGTGAAGTTAAAATGTCCATTTTTATTTGCTCTTGAAGGTTTTAATACCATTTCAGGCGTGCTTTAAATATTTTAAATAATAAATATTATAAGAATTGTTTAATTCAACATAATTAACAGTTTTAACACTATCTTTACTTTTAAGAGTTATACTCACTTTTCCTTCTTTCTTAGTCACTGTCATTGTTTTACATATCGCACTAACTCACCAACTGCCGTTAAATAATATAACTCTCCTATTATTTTTTTAACTGATTATAATAACCTATGAAATGGTTAAATAACATCTCAACGCTGATTTAATTGACAAGTAGTCTAAATTCATCTGTTGCAGAAACATCTCAATTTTTACTGGTTTGTGTTATTGTTCAGCTGCATGAAAAATTTCTCAAAATAAAAGTATGTTGAACCCCTGATAGTTTGTTTGCAATGCTTATCTCGATTAGTTAGATTTACTATTTATTTAGTCTTGTAATACAACCTTTTTCAAGAAGTTTGAAATTTGTGAGTGAAGTAGATCAAGGGCAAAAAGAAACCAGATTATCTTATCTATAAACATGTGTAAATTAAGTTTAAGTGCTAGTTTAATTAACGAATAAGTCTTTGCTGGATTAATATGTTGAGTTTCTTTATTGCACGTAAATAGAGCTAGATATTAAGTAAGTTAATATAAAGGTCAACAAGAATGACTTATAAATATGTTTTGAGGATGGCTTACCCAGTATCAATATCAAATTAGTACAAAAACAATTAATTTTAGAATTGAACATATCTACCATTTTGATCATGTATTTGCCAATCATCTTATTTTCATTAGTTTGGGTAGCAACTGCAGAACGTAAGTACCTCCATGTTTCTTCTGTTTATAAGCCTGGGAAAAAGACACGTGGTAAATAGTTCCAGTTTTAAACATTTTAAGCTATATTTATAAATTGGTCGTCTAGCTACATCACTTTTCCACACTGGAATTAGTACTACTTTAAGTCGTCACGGTTATCCCCCAGGTGATTGAAAAACAAGCAGCACTAAGTATTTTTACAGTGATATAATAGAATATAATATGATGAACGTATACTTACAGGACACAACTGGTACGAAAATGAAGTAGATCTTTTTTTAAATAAATGGAAAGAAGGTGGAATTCAAACTGATGTTTTTTCTTTTCCATCTCTGAAAGATATAAAGATCGGTACAGTAAAAAGTTATTATGAAGGCATGGGAATGAGGTAAAAGTAATGTATACCGTATACGTATCATACGAAGTTTGGATTTTTAATGAAAAATATAAAAATAACTATAAAACAAGGTTTTTCTATAATTACCTACTATTTTAATATGGACATATAGGTATATACATCTGAAGGGCTTGTTTGTTTAATCTCTGATACCGGACCGATTTCAAAGATTCTTTCGTCGTTAGATTAGTCCCTGAGTGCTGTAGGCTATTATTATATATCATGTAGCACGGGCGAAGCTGGGGTCTGATCGCTAGTATAATATATATATAGAGTTTTCTGTTTTTTTTTAAGAATCTCCTAAAGAACACTTCGCAATAAAAAAATGTTTATTCAGGTAAGTTATATGTTCAAGATTAAGGAAGAATATTTATTAAATATTCTTCCTTAATCTTGAACATATTGAACAAACAAACTTGATAATAGCAATAAAAAGTTTTAAAAATACGATTTTTTTAGGATGGATTTTTCAATAAACAACATGAACTTAACTGGAGTAGATAATTTTATCGTAAATATGTTAAAAGTTTCACCCGAAGAAAAAAGATTTAATGTTAGCATTAGTCTTGGGTTTCCAGCACTCACACTATATTCAGGTAATGCACTCAGAAGACTGGTTATGTTTTATGATAGCTATATTGTTTGATGAAGATGTATTTTTTATTGCATAAAAATGAATCTATAATGTATATAAAAACATATAATAGTCTGACAAAAAAGGCTTATTTTTTATACATAATTTTTGTATAATACATATCTATAAATCAATTTTTTAGACCATTATAACATAAATGGAAAAGCATATTATGTATATCCTTTAAACGGGGAAGGAAATATGGCGTAAGTATTTTAATCATAGCTTAAAATTAAAAGCTTCGTAGTTGTATGTATATTTTCTTCTTTTTATTCTATTTAATTAAATAGGTAGGATATCATTATCTCATATTTTACTGTGTACTTCACTTTTTAGGATCAGATTTTTGGACACAAGTGTAACATTAAAGCTTTATCTTTCGCGTATGAACCAAACCAGAATCAATATAAAAGATCTGAGCCTCGATTTTAATGTTGGAGTTATCAAGGTATATATAATAAGATGAAGTATAATAACAGGTTTATTTATAATTCATAAAAAAATCCTATTTATGTGAGATTATTATTTTCCAGGCAGATTTTGAAAACAGTTCATGGCCGCTGAATACCATTTTAAATAGCAAAGGAATTATGATCTTGAAAAGCTACCGCGAGGATATTATAACAGCTTTGAAATTCTATGTTTTACCTTATGTAAACAATGTTTTATCTGGATCTGCTCAAGATTGAAATATCTTAGATTTGATACAAATTTTTATAATAAACAACTGTCGACAAAAAACCTTTTTTTTTTCAAATGTATAAATATAAACGTTTCATAAATTAAGTATATCGTTTTGAGCGGTGGTGCGTGTTTTATCTCGCTTAATTAATAAAAAATTGGCCGATTTGTTCTCGACTTTTACGCTTAAGCAACACATTTGCGATCCATTTTTATTTATAATGATAAACATGATCAATGCTGATTGCCAGTGTCGATATATCACACTGAGAGGCACTTACTTGAATTTGAACGACTATCAGCTCGTTATTTAATTCTAATATGAACCTGTTTATTTCAATGTCCCTCCTTGTATTCAATGTGTTGCACACTCTGCAATATGTTTATACAGTTTTTGCCAGTCTTCTGCAGTTATAAATTTAAAGGCTTTTTCCGTTGAATATAAATGTTGTTTGCCTTCTACCCAACATTTTTGCCAGATACTTTAACGAGACTCCACATAAATTCAATGGCGTTTAGTTCGCAATGGTAATCTAGCTACTTTGTGACTATGAACTTCAAGCATTTGCTTTTTGCTTTTTTTTTCTTCATGTATTGAAGCTTCTTCATGATTTTATACAGTTAAATTTTTATCATGGTAGGCAGATAATATAACCCCTTATTTATGATTCAATTTGGCATTTCTGCTTTGGAATCTTAAAAAATCCTGCTAAGTAATTCATGTTTGTCCCTGACGTACAATGAAAATATCGTAAATGACAGTGGTTTTTTACGATCATGATGATTCATCATCATCATTAGCCCATATATGTTCCCACGGCTAGGACATAGGCCTCCAATGAGGGTTTAGGCCATAATCTACCACGCTGGCCAAGAGCATGTCGTCGAATTTTTGATTCTCAAACACGCCGGTTTCCTCACGGTGTTTTCCTTCACCGTTTCGAGCAGTGGTGATGTGTCCACATGTGCAGATAAATTGAAAAATCAATTTATTTCTTGCACGCTCGCCTGGGTCTCGAACCCCGACTTATCGATTTCGAAGTCCGAGGTCCTCACTACTGAGCCACTACTGCTTTTTTGACACAATTCACAATCATAATGATTACTTGATAAATTGTTCAATATATAAATTGTGTAATAAGGGGGAACAGTAACAATACCAGAAAAGACTGTTGCTGTTTGTGGTGTAGCCAAAAGGTAAGCCCGTGATAGTTTCATAATACAGGGTTGGTCTCCAGTTTTGCGATTTTGAAAAATTTATAAAAAAGTAACTAAAAGTAATACTTTTAAAAATAACAAAAATATCATAATCTATATGTGCACCGTCGCTCTGCAAACACTTCGAATCTTGACTTCAAATCGGCGAAAACTCGTTCGCACGTGGTGCGCGGAAAAGCGGCCATTTCTCCACGGATGTTGGCCTTCAACTTGAAGAAAAATTATGCTCGGATTATTGCTGTAGACTCAACTTTTCATATATCCCAACAGGAAAGGTCAGCTTTTCAACACTATAGTGTTTTTAAATTCGTACACCTCCATGGCCCATAGTATACCCATATGTTACAGGTACGTAGCTACGTTTCGTGTACTCTGTGATCTGATGTCAGAATAACATATTACTAACTCTGTGTCATGCCATAATGGAAGAAAAAAAAACTCTGTGTCATGTCAGATGCCTGACTCGCCTGACTTGACTTGCGTGTCAAAATTATGAAATTATTTTGTATTAAATCTGACAAAGTATGAAGAAAAATGTCATACTGCTTTTGTATACTTGAAGTCAATGAAAAGATTAGAGATTAAAAGACAATTCATATGAAATTTAATAATACAAGTATTAGTAACGTATATGTTACGGTCAGGGGCAAATTGTAGTTTATAGTAGATATATTATGGCGGGTAATTTCTGGCAAAGTTCACATCACCAGCAATGGATGCTTGATAAACAAGATTTAATACGAGATCGACAACATGATTTATCAAAACTAACAGAAGAAGAATATCAGAAAATATTTAATTTCTTTGCAAGTATTATCCAAGTATTAGGTGAGCAGCTGAAACTGCGTCAGCAAGTCATAGCTACGGCTACCGTTTACTTTAAAAGATTTTACGCAAGGAATTCTCTTAAATGTATAGATCCTTTACTACTAGCGCCGACATGCGTGTTTTTGGCATCAAAAGTAGAAGAATTTGGTGTGATTTCCAACTCAAGGCTTATAACTACATGTCAAACTGTTATAAAGAACAAGTTTAGCTATGCTTACGGACAACAAGAATTTCCTTATAGAACGAATCATATATTAGAATGCGAGTTCTACCTTTTAGAAAACTTAGACTGTTGTTTAATAGTATACCAACCTTACAGACCTCTATTGCTATTTGTTCAAGATATAGGTCAGGATGACCAGCTTCTCACATATGCTTGGAGAGTTGTAAATGATTCTCTTCGCACTGATGTTAGCTTATTATACCCTCCTTATCAGGTATGTATCTGAAGAAAGACAATATAATATTTAAAAAAAAGGGTTCAGATATGTTTCTATTGGTATAAAATATCTCAAATGTATGTTTCACTATTTCAGATAGCAATAGGTGCATTGCATATTGCATGTGTTATGTTGGGAAAGGAGAATTTAAAGCCTTGGTTTGCAGAACTTAATGTAGATATGGATAAGGTATGTTAGTCAGATTTTATAACATTAGTACATCACATTATACCCTTCATCAATTTGAGTTCAATGCTAAGCAGGATATTTCAGATAGAGATAGAAATGAGAGAAGTGTAAACTTTGATGAGAATAATCAATTTTATATTCAATTTCATCCTCCCCAAATTTTAATTTATTTGCTGTCATTCCCTGTTGTGTTTTCTTTTTCAGATTCAAGAGATTGTTAGAGCAATCATCAACTTGTATGAAATGTGGAAGAATTATGATGAAAAAAAGGAAATTCAAGGCCTCTTGGGTAAAATGCCCAAACCATGTCCAGCACCACAGAGATAGAAGAGTCTTAATTATGTCACCTTGATGTTTTCATTTTTGATAAAGTTTGCTAAAGTATGAGAAAATATTACTTGGCAACAATAAGTGTTAAATTTAAAAAATATGCATTTTCCAACTCAAATTTCTTGATGGGATGCTTATTCACTCCAAATCATAAATGCAAAAGAATGCAGATAGGCATTGCATATTTAATTCTCATGTTATTCACTAGGACTAGGTGACTACAGTCGTACAAACCCTGGCAACAGTTGAACAGAAGAACAAAAAATTACATAACACATTTGTCTGAGAGAATTTTAATTTCATTTGACATTTTTCATTTAAATAATGAACTTCTAAATAGGAGTCTGGAAGCTGAGGCTGGAATTTGCTCACATCTCAATAGAAACCATAAATGATGAAATATTTTGAACAAATGAAGAACCTGTTTGAAAATATTTGAAATAATTATATTTTTGCATGTATATATATATCTTGTAAGTGTGAGTCAAAGGCAAAATTGCTTAGTAAAAGTAATATTTAATAATAATGATGTCCTTTTATATTCTATGAAAGACTGCTATAAAAAAATAAATAATATTCATTACATTATGTTTTATTTGTTTTCTATTATATTAAGTAACTAGTACCGCTCCCGCGGTTTCGCCCGCGTAGTAAAGTAATAGACGTACGTAGAAAGTAATATCCCAGTGTCTTTCCCACATAGTTCCCGTTGCGTTAAAGCTATGAACTTGAGTTTCAAACTATCTTTGCACCAAATTTTATCCAAAGAAAATCGGTGGTTTCAGCATGAAGAAGAGAAATTGACAGTTACTATCGCACTTATAATAAAGTAAGGAATATCTAATGAAATAAATTTACAAGCGTGATCCCCGTAACGTTCTATACCCCAACTAGCTGTTTGCCCTGGCTTCGCCCGTGGTACATATGCGTATGTCACTCAGCGTAGTTGCAGCTCTCTAATAGTGAAATAATTTTTTAAATAGGCGACGTAGTTTTTGAGTTTATCTATTACAAACAAAAATACAAATTCTTCCTCTTTATAATATTAGTGTAGATGAAGGGCCAACGATATGTTTGTTTCAAAAAGGGAAATCGTATAATAGTTAGGTCGTTTACATTAAAATTATAAATAATTTGCTGTGTTGTAGCTTCTGTATCTTTGACTTTCCGTAATACTAGTCGCGAGTATAATTTCAACAATTGTCACATAAGACGGTAATAGTTCATTGTAATACCGATTCAACCAAAACAGTTTTGTCGTTGGCACATACGTAGCAAAACATCTCTCCGATATCAGTAGGTTAGCACCATTTTCCCATAATTGGGACTGTATATTTTTTTTGTATTAGAATCCAAATTCAAATTTAAATATTAGATTTTAGTAAATTGTGGAGGAGGCCACCGAGCCAACAGTAAAACACGTACCGATGTATTTCTCATCTCATAGACATAGAATATTAATTATGGAGAGCAGACTTCATCCTTATCTTTCTGAAGGACAAGGAAATCATAATATGGAATACTCTGTAAATGAGACAGATATTGTTAGAGCTATTGCAGGACCTTTCATTTAACCAAGTTTCATTGTATTACCTACAAAGGAAAGGATATTGATGGCGGCGTATATAGCACCGTCAATGAGTAGGTGAATTTTTTGGCGGAACTAAATCAAATATAAATTATGCTTTACATATCTAGGCAGCTACATATCTTATGTAAATTTAATTGAACATAAATTTTCACATTCTATATGGTACCTAATCAGATATTTTAAATAGTAGTAAATATATTTTTTAAAGTGAAAAGTTACCTACGTACAATTTTTTATTATATTATATCAGCAGTTACTAATAAAAGAAAAGACAATAATTTTCTAGTACGTATTAAATGAATGAATTAAATAATATAATACTTATGTAGTTACCAAACGATTACCGCAATATAAAAAAAAACTTTGTTGGAAGGTGTATTTGCTGGGTGGAGGCGATGCGTACTATATTAAATATCGGTAAACGATTTTTTTAGTCATCAGATTATTTACATCAGCAAGAGAAGACATATATTTAAAAATATTAAAATTTATTATTGCTAAATATTCACAATAACATTGCTTGTATAAGATTTTACCTTTCCTACGTATTCCATTTGCAAGAATGTTCATTTTTTTTTACCCAAAGATTGTACTTTTTATTACCTACATACCTACTTAATGAAGCTTTCCACAAAAGAAAGTCCACAAATATAAAAAATCATATCATTACGAGCTAACGCGTAAGTTTATAACTAGGTACATAGGTATTTAAGTTTGTTCAACTCATATCGACAACCAGTTGATATATCCTTTAGCAGTTGCCATGGCCTCTAAGAATTTAATTTATTGTGTTTTGTTGATCGGGTTTGGATTTGGAAAGGCTGACGATACTATGAAAAGGTACGTTTTTTTACGATACAAAAAATATGTTTATGAAATTGACCTGCTTGACAATACAATAATTACTGTATTTTTTCAAATTATTGTATGGACTTAGATTTTAAATCGGTGTAGGCTTGAACAGATTTGTACGACAAGCAAGGTTCTAATTAAGTCCATATAATACTATCATATAGGTAAAATGGGTATGCGATTTTTTTTAGTGCGACCGTCGAAACTGACATTTTAAAAGGCAACTGCTCTTGTGGTGGTTTTCCAACATCTACACCCGATGCCGAAAGTCAACCGCTTCTCTCCCAATCTCCAGGACTTGTAGTTAACTGCGATGACGAAGGAAGCACCACCTGTAAAAACTTGTGTCTCGCCCTCGCAACAGCAACCAAAGCTAAGGGTCCTGAGATATTGTGCAATCGCCTAAATAATGCTGAAGAACTTAAGGTACCCACTTCATGCAATTAAATATATTTAGATTACAAAGTTGGAAATAATGGAAATTCTTTCAGTCATCGACAAATTATTATTATACCAATAACAGTCCTCTGTTAATCCCTCGAAGGAGGTTAATTTCACTGTATTTAAGTGGTGCTAATTTTTTAATTATGTCTTTTAGTTAGAATGATTTCTTATACAATATTAATTAGTTAGATAAAAAAATAAAAGGAACTAATTTAACAAAAATCCTCTTTTGAAAGCAAACGATTTATCAAATATTTTATTTGTACCCCGCAGCATACATGTACATTCGCGGACAGTACCGCGGGCAATTAGTATTTCTAAAACTTATGCATTATTCTGGTATTTCATGTTCAACACTGCCAAGTTTCATCAAAATTTTAAAATAAATAGTTTTTTGAGGTTATTGTGTACGAAACATCTTTACCTACGCTAATCCAAAAATCCAAACGCACTTAGTACGTGATATGTACGATTTTTTTGTATAAAAACCTTCCTAGTGCTTTAATTAAAACGTTTAATATTTATATAATGTATATATATTTGGCGATATATTTTATATATTAGATACTAATTTATTGTTTTATTTATTTTAGTTATCAGCATTTTATAAAATATGCGAAAAGCCTTGGACATATGCCGATATGACGGCAGATGAAGCTCTTTGTTGCCAAGATTCTAAAGTGAAAATTTGTGCTTCAGCTGAGCGTGGAACAACTGCCAGCGGAATTAAAGAAGAATAGAATTCGGATCCATGCTTAGTTGTAAAAAGAATATATGTATTATATACAATTAGCTACATACCTAATTATGCCATAAAAATTGTGAAAATATAAGGACATGTAAATTGTTCACCCATTTTTAAGTTTAACCACCAGATATAAACACATATTCCTGCTGATGCAATTGTTCATTAGATTATAAAAACTCTTGTAATAAGAGTATCAAAATAAAAATAATATGCTAAAACCACTATTTATTTCAACAATATTGAATTGAACAGAGTTAATAGTATTTAATATATTTGTAGATTATCTCAACACGGAAATATTGAAAAAAAAAATGGATTCAAACAAGTAAAGACGATACAAGAAGAATCGGCAACAATTCCTTTATGACTTATAAATAAAATTTAATAAAAATTTGTTGAAAGTTTGTTGTGATCAACAAATGACCAATCTTTAATAAAGATTTGACATTTGTTCATAAAGAAATATTTACACAGGCCATAAGTCCACATAACGGGGCTATTTGGGTACTATGAATTATTTCATTATAGCACAGACATATGTTTATAGTTTATACATTTAGTGTTCATTATGTAACCTATATTGACAAATAAAAAAGAAAAACAACAACCATATTATACAATTTTACGGCTACATTCACGATCGATTAATTTATCGATTAATTAATGATACAAAGAAGCTCTGTAATAAGGACTTGTTAAATCTTTTCATTATTTGCTATTATGAAAGCGTGGATGGCAGTAAAAAGTTTTCATAAGAATTTTATCATGCTACGATTCAATTCCTCGTTTAGACCATAATATACAAATAAACTTGTGAAATTTTTTCATACATTCAAATTTGAGTATGAATTTATGTGTTGTTGGTTATAAAAATTTAGCTTCGCCTTGAGAGAACCGTGAATTTAGGTCTTGTGCTTTCTTGATAATAGATTTTTTTTGTGCTTCGTCAAAGCGGTTCACTTGAAGGTCTACATCTCGGCTAAACGGACGACGCTCCTTCTTTTCCTCGCTCTCTTTCTGTAAGAAAAAAAAATGGCTTGTAGTCGGAAAACACTTATACTGATACATGCGGCGCTATATGTCTGTAACGCTTACAAATCTAACCCATTGAACCAATTTAAATAATATCTGGTACAAGTCCATGTGAAAGAACATAGGGTATATTTTGTCATAAAAATGAAACTTGAAGACAGTGTATGGGATATAAATGAGAAACAGAATAGTCGCACGGTGAAGTTCACGTTCAAGAGCACTGAAGTTGATGAAAAGGATGGTTATCTGGACATATTTTATGTATAGGTAGATAATCGTACAAACGAATAGGAATTATATATTGCAAATATGTTTTACTAAATACTAGTGAAGTAGCAAAGGTCGAGACTGGACCGAATTTGAAATTTTCGAATGTTGTTTCTTTGTTGTATACATATTTTGTTCTGTATACTTAAGCAAATCATGGTAGTGCGTGTAATGTTTTGTTTAATGAAATCGATAACAGGTGTGCGAAATTTTATACTTCTCAAACTGGACAATTTTAAAAAGCGTTTCAAAGTTCTTGCTTGTCGAACTAATATTTATTCAGGAGAAATTTAATAAGAGGAATATCGAAAAAAGACTGAAAGAAATCACGAGGTCGATTTTGAAGAAAACCATAATGTAGTTGTAGTCAGATTTTTTAAATGAACCATATTCTATAGCCAATATTACCCAGGATTTAAACTCTTTCATATAAATAAATAAAACAAGTACCCCGTTATATTACATACTATTACACCAATATTCAGCAAAATAAAGAAAAAATTCATTTTTAACAAAATAATTTCTATTGTATGTGTCTGCACAAAGCGACCGGAGCAGAAACATTTGCATTTAGTTCTATTATTGGAGAAACAGGACATATTGCATAATGGACTTCGTTCAGTCATAATAGTCGCTATAGTTATTATAAATCATATAAGTCAACTTTTTAATTACAGTAACTTACCTTCTTCTTCTTTTTCAATTTTTTCTGGTGTATCTCCAACAGGCTTTCATCCCGTTTATGCTTTTTCTTGTGTTTTCTGAAATTATCAATATAAAAACTATTTCTAATTTTGTTGAAATCAAACTATTACAATTATTAAAAACCTACGTTTTTTGCAATAGCGACATGCAGAATAGTGTAATTTATTGTTTAAATATGAAGACAAGTAATTAATCAGTATAAAGAATATGTTGGATTTTTTCTTTTGTAAAATTTTCAGACTCCAATCTATATTTATGTATGTAGCTTCATAGACTTAAAAAAAACAGACCTTTTGGAATCAATTAGATCTTCATTGTGAATAAACAAAATTGTAGCATGTTTTATATATTACTTGTTTGGTATTTTAACATAAAAATAATTGTTTTTTTTAATGTTTTGTCTGTCTAGATACTACTTCTATGTAGTTTTCACTCGAAGGCCTATTTCCTTCTCCTAGCCCTTCCCAGTCCATTCCTTCTTTCCAATCATCAATCCTTTCCTTATCCCTTATTCCTTAAAAGCGGGCAGCGCATTCTCAGAGGTCTGAGCCTCTGCGAATGTTTATGGGCGGTGGTGATCGTTTACCATCAGGCGAACCACCAGCTCAGTTGCCCGCTATGACATAAAAGAAAAGAGAATTTTTTGACTGGATAAAGTCTCGGGACGTATCCATAATGTCTTTCTGTCGTACCTAAAGTATCAAGATAAAGATTCTGCAATAGCTCATACTATGAAGATGAAGATTTTGCAAAAGCGCATACCTAACAGCTTGTTCCTGTTCTTCATCTCTACTAGAAATGTTCCGTTCTTTCGCCTCCCGTTGTAGGGCTTCAGATGTGTTTTCCTCTTTCGCGATACCCGCAGCCTTTCGCGCTTTCTCTTCGGGCGTGTCAGTCCAACTTGATCTGTGAATTATAATCACTAATCAATAGTAGTAATAACAAAATAATTTATAACCATTTATACACTACTAGCCGCTCGTATATAAAGATTCCTGTTTTATCCCACGGGAACATTTAATCGGGATATAAAGTATCCTAGTCAGGTCATTTGACGATTTTGTCAAAATCCGTTCAGTAGTTTCAGCGTGATTGACGGACAAACATCCAAACAAACTCTCAGATTTATAATATTAGTATGAAGTATGATTTATACACGTCGAAGTTATGAAAAAAGAAATAAAAAAGGGAAGTCGTGTATTCCCCAGGTATGGGGCGTATGATTTACATCTGTGTCACAGATCAATTTTCTTTATGGACGAGTAGATTAGCCTTCTGTGTCCTGCCAGACCGAGACTATTTTCTTGTGAAACTCCACCAGGAATGCTTTTTGAAAAATTTGGCCAAAAGAATGGGGGAAATTCGAATTATTTATTCCATTTAGTACTATAAAATTACAAAAACAAAAATTATTTTTTCATAATTTTTTAAATACCTGTCTGACATATCAGGGCCTTCTTTTGCTCTGAAGCCCCGGGCTTCCAAACCAAGGAATTTTGTTTTTCCTTCTGGCAGTTCAAGCATCCATTGCTCACGCGATTTTGTATCCTTTGCATGGAGTGTGTGTCCATCAAGCTGTTTTATTTTCAACTCATAAGCTCTTTCTTCTAGACGCTTGTGTGCATCAGTCATTTTTTGTTCAGCACCAGTAGGTAGTGGACCTATACCAGTATCTTCTTCTGAACTCTCATCCTTTATTATTTCAGGACTTCTCTCAGCTAATACTTTACGCATATCGCTTGGAATAGACGGCCCTAGAAAAAACACGCTTCAACAATATTTAACAATAACCACAAAATATGTGTGTGTGTGTGTATATCAAATGCATGGCACTATGTGATGTATATAACTGTGTAATGTGTTATTTATTGATTTAAAAAGTTTTTATACGTAATTTTCAAAAAATATTAACATTCAGAAATCCTTTATTATTTAATCTTTTATCCTTTTTATTATTTAAACAATAAGTGTACCATATTTCATATTCCTCTTGCACCAAATGTTATATTTTCATAAAGAGGGGTATAAAGTTTTTGCTTAACATATTAATTAGACACAAATAATGTTATTTCTGTGCTTACCTATGTTTCTTGCCCTTTCTGTCTTTGACGTCTCGACATTACCTTCACTAGGAGAGGAACTTTTGTGGAAACGTTTTTGTAGGTGAGGTGGTAAGGCAGGTCCACAAGCATCTAGCTTAGGGGACATATTTTCTTGTGACCCATTTTTTGAACGTTTGAGTTTATGTCTTAAATCAGTTGGATCAATATCTTGATCATCTTCACTTAATATCTCACCTTCCTCACTACTTTCCTTTTGATTGTTCTTTTGTGTAGATGATACTTCGGTTGATTGAGTATTCTGCTTAATATTATCTTCTTGAATATCTGTAGTACTTGTCACTTCAACTGAAACGCATGAATCATCCTTTTCCTTATTTGTTTTTGACTTCTTTTTGTGTCTTTTTTTATGTTTCTTTTTTTTGCTCTTGTGAAACTCTTTTTCTAAGTTTAAAAGTTTTGCTCGGAGCTTTTCATCATCTGATGAATCAATTTCAGTGGATTCTTCAGATTTTTCTTTGATAACTGCTGGTATCATACTGTAGTATGATCCTGGTTGAACTTCATCGTGACTATAGTCATTCATGTCTTCTTCTACAAGTATTGGACTGTCACTTCTTCTTTTTGATGGTTCTTGGATAGGTTTATGAACTTCAGACTTTTTTACTACTTGGTTAGGAGACAATGAACTTTCTTTTTTAACATTCCTTTCATACTTTTCAGTTTTTTTATCAGTAGTGGTAATTAAATTTTTTATTTCATCTTTCATATTCCTTGGTACTGGGGACTTATGTGATCCGGACCGAGATTTTCTTTTTCTATCCCTACTCAAACTACGCTCTTTGGGTCTAGTTCGTTCCCTAGAGCCCCTGTTGGATCTATATCTATCACTCTCTTTTCTTCTTTCTCTACTTTTATCCCTTGAGTGTCTACGCCTTATTGGTGAATATCTACTGTACCTATTTCTTTCTCTAGAGTGTCTATCAAACCTATCCCTATCATTTCTTTTTCTACCAAAGTCTCTATTATACCTTCCATCAATATTCCTACTTCTTCCTGAGCTAGTATTTTCTTCTCTTCTATGAGATTTTGCATCATCATCTTTGTTAGTTTGACATTTGAATCTGCCTGTTTCTGAATCACTACTTGATTCATCTGATAACATTTTGACTCCTAGAAAAAAAACAAAGGATTTAATTCAACAGAAATAAAAATAGACATATTACTTAGATAGCTATTTTATTCTACATATATATTCTTATAAAATAAACTGACTAGACCTAAAACATTTTTGCTATTTTCTTAGCACTGTATCGAATAGATTTTAGAAGACCAGCAGTTGGAATGCCTTTAAGAGATTGGCGAACACTAGATTGCCATACTAGATCTTTTAGTATCTGTCTCAAAATTACAGCACAGTCTATGTCATAAGCTACTGCTCTTAGAACATCTTCCATATCTTGTTGTGGACCACCATGATTCCAGAATTTTACTATCCTCTGTTGAGGAACCATAGGTAATTGCATTAGGTGATGAAGTTTAGTCTCTGGACTTAAATCTTGATGGCACTGTGCTTCTCCAGTGGGAAAATCAACATAGGCATGAAACTGCTGCAATATTGGGCGATACAGTTCTCTGAAATTAAGTAGCTGAGGCTGGACTATGTTTCTCACTTTATTTTTATTTTCTCCAAAAGTCATTCTAAAATCTCCAGCATAACTCAAGTTAGAAATAGCAAAATAAAAATCATACTCAGTAAATGATTCAGGCAAAATTAATAGTGCTGTGTGAACAGCTGATCTGAGGTTTGACTGAAGTGCATTTTGCAATTGAGAAGAGTTTGTTTGCTTAATAATTTCCACAGGCTTGTGAAGACGTCCTGCAAGGTATAAGTGGTTCCAATCTAACAAATCTGTTATTAAATCTTTTTGTGATACAACACCATACTTTATAGTGACATTCTCCTCTTTTACTTCCACTAATGTATTGAAATATACTTGAGCACCCCAATTTTCCTGAAATCTTGCAACAAATCCTTTTCCAAGGAAACGAAGCGATGAATAATGGGTGGGATTCATTTCTAAGTTTGCACCATGCCATCGGTGGGAATTATCAACGCAATATATTAAATCAATCATGTTATGTCTTTTTTCGTTTCCAATCTGAGGTTTGACTGCCGATCCATACGCGAAACAGAAGGTAAAATTTTGGGGAAACTTTGATAATATCCTGTAATACAGTGGTGAAATATCCTTTGCAATTCCTAACGCTTTAGTTGCAGCTGCAGCCATATTATTTGATAAATAATGTTATTTAATGAATATATACTTAAGATAAAAGTAATGTGCTGACCTGGTGAAAAATAATATCGTAACAGTCGTTAAAACAAGTGCTACTTCTGTAGATTGTTTAAAGCAGCTTTTTCAAAATGACAAATTAACTACGTTTGTCACATAACAAATATTTCCTGTTGGTAAATTAATCTTGTCGTTAGAGAAGCAAACAACTACAGCCAAATAGCACGCAATCGCCATTCATATTTGACAATTATCAATGTCCGTTTGTCATGCGCCTCCGCGTTATGACATTTAAATATTTAAATCCATAGGCTACAAGTATTTTTGTGCAGCAAATTCGTTATCTGTGACTATATTCATAAACCATACAAATTCGAGTAGGAAGCTTTGCTATTGACATATAACTATATGTGTAATACATAAACAAGACAATTTTTATTCCTATATCACATACCTATGGATTATGTTAACGGATACTCCCTAGTATTCTGAAGTACCTACAAAAAAGGAAAAAAAACAAGAAATTCTAAATACTCTAATAGACTTCGAATCTAAACATTGATAAAAGCGTTAAAGCAAGCAATAAGGATAAAAATATATGCGTGGCATAAAGGAAGATTATATATGGAAAGGGATTTGCCTCAGTTGAATGATTACCAAGGAGTAGTATAGAGTAGAGAAGATTAGTATACTGGAAGTTACTCACACTGTAGTTTTTAGCGTCAATGTCAAAGTTCAATTGACTGTCAGTGTGTGACAGTAAATATTTGATTCTGTACGAATTCTTATTTCCTAGTTTTACGTTTATATTCTTTGATAAGGATTTTCAAGCAAATTTGGAAAAGAACACGTTAATATTTACTGCTTATAAGAAAAAAATATAAATAATATTTATAAAGCGGCATTCATCGTTCTTACATATTAATTAACTGTCAAAATAATAGCATCAATACAAAATTTATATACTTGCGGTTCTTTATAAACGAACTTTATGCTATTAAAATATTCAGGATAATTCATTTGACCTTTGAGTAAATAGAAAAGTAAAGCATATAAAGAATGTCTAGTGCAGATAGGATCGATTTTGAAATGGAGGTAGAAGTGGAAAGTGCATCGTCAGGACCTTCGGTGGACGTTCCTAACCCTACCTCACCAGCTGCTCCTCCACCGGGAACAAACAAAAGCGTTGTGGTCACTACTGCTACATCTGGCTCTGTTACAGTATCTTTGCATCCATTAGTTATTATGAATGTATCAGAGCACTGGACTCGTTTAAGGGCTCAGGAAGGCTCACCACAGACAGGTTAGTTTTAACGATTATGCGAAAAACGTGTAAAATACATTTAATTCAAATGTTTTTCAACAATTGCAGTTGTAGGAGCGCTCATAGGAAAACAAAAAGGACGAAATATTGAAGTAATGAATTCATTTGAGCTTGTATTCAGTGTGCTTGATGGAGATATTATTATTGACAGAGATTATTATAATTTGAAAGAAGAACAGTGTAAGTTTGACTCATAAATATTATAATTTTTGCTTAATATACCATTTTTTTATATCTTTGGAATTACTAGTTATAAAAATAATGTTTGTGGCACATCATTAATTGTTTCTTATTTCTTGTTTCAGTTAAACAAGTATTTTCTGATATGGATTTCCTAGGATGGTACACAACAGGAGAAACACCTACAGAGAGAGACATTGCTGTACATCGTCAGATTTGTGATATAAATGAATGTCCTGTCATGTTGATGCTTAATCCTGCTGGGAGAAATGGAGATGTAAGCTTGTAAACACACTTCAATTGTTGTTCAGTGAAACTGCATATAATGTATGTGTCCATGGTTACCTGTTACTGAATATTGCTCTGAAACAGGTAACCAAATAACAGCTTTAATAAATTATCCTGTACTTATTTGGCTACTAATTATATATAATAATGTACTTTTACTACAAAATTAATTATCTGCACAAAAGAGATTTAGTAGTAGTGCATACATTATTTTTTATTTATTTACAGCAATTACCAGTGGTCCTTTATGAATCAGTAATTGATGTTGTCAATGGTAGAGCAACAATGCTTCTTGCACCCCTGACATATACTTTAGCTGCGGAAGAAGCTGAGAGGATTGGAGTTGACCATGTTGCAAGAGTATCATCAGGAGAAGCAGCTTTCAACAGTTTAGGTAAATAACATAGTGAAATATTTAAATATATAATGATTATTGAATTAAAAGAATTTGAATGATAACACTATTCCATAGAGAATAATGATCATATAATAATAAATTAAAAATTAATTATTAAATGTGCATTCAATAAAACACATGGTGTGGGTAATTAGAAACAATGTGTCTTGAGAGATTATTTCAAACATGTCTAATCTTTAACTTGGTTAGTTTTGTTGGTTTGTAGACTTGAAGCCCTTATATATTATTGCTTAAATTTCACACTTAAAATTATCATCATTCTAAATAGACACATACTAATCACAAACTAAGCTAAATGCTACATCTGATTTTATTCTAATACTTCATTATTTAGTAAATTAATTTACAATTTAAGTTGTTTCCGTATTTAATAAATAACAAAATGTTTATTTAAAATTACAGTTGCGGAACACTTGACAGCGCAGAGGTCGGCTATAAAGATGTTAGTCTCTCGTGTGCGTGCAGTGCTGGCGACGGTGCGTGCGATCCGCGACGGCACACTGCCGCCCCGCCCCGCACTGCTACGGGAGGCGAGGGCGCTCTCCAATCGTCTGCCTTTGCTTACCTCGCAGCAGTTCAGGACGCACTTTTATAACGTAAGTGTACATAAGACGAGAAGTACACCCACAGCATTCATTTATTTATTAATGCTTTTTTGCTTTGAAAATGTAATAATTTAACTTAACTTAAAAATACATTTAATCATTGAGTGGTCTTATTGCTTATCTTATTGACATCCTACATATTATGCTATATTCATATGCAGTATGTCAATAAGATATATTGTGTCCATGAGTGTTGCTAGTATATTTTGTAGCATTATGACATATCCTTTGATTATGGTTATTTCATATTATAAATATATTTACTGTTTCATAGGTAGCTACACATTTACTTGTGTGTTGTGTACACAGGATATTCAATAGCATTCCTGTGCCTTGTCTAGTTTAATTCAGAGAGATATTAAGACTTACACAAATTTGTTCAAACTTGTTCAAGACACGCATTTAATATAGTCGATTATGCTGTAGCTGTTGGCTCCTATAATTTTAATTATTTCAACCAATAAATATGACTGACAAGCAGACCATAGGCATAGGCATATAGCAAATTAACTTATTTAAAAAAATATTTGAATTAATTTAATAAATTATTTAAAAATACTTTACTAGCCTTTGCCCGCGGCTTCACACGTGTTAAATTCGGAGTAGTTTTTATACATATAAACCTTCCTCTTGAATCACTCTATCTATTAAAAAAAATCCCATCAAAATCTGATGCGTAGTTTTAGATTTTAGCATACATAGGCACATAGGAACAGAGAAGACGACTTCATTTACTATGTAGTGATACTTCATTTTGCGATTATTACCTCTATTATTGGTTTTTGTCATATTTGTGGTACTATAATAATGTATTTATTTTTAGCAATGCAATGATGTGGCGCTCATGACTTACTTGGGTACAATAACGAAGGGCTGTAATGCGATCAACCAGCTGGTGAACAGGTTCAACGTAATGTACGACAGACAGGGCATGGGACGCCGCATGCGAGGGCTCTTTTTTTAGGGTGGACGCTAATAACTTACTGTTTCTTGTATATATAGATAGGCTGTGTTTAATTTTATAGGTTTTCGCAAATATGACACACTGTATTGATTTTTATAGTGGTCAAAGTAATAACTTACTGTGCTCAGAAGTTGTACTGTGTTGGTGTAGAAAATAAAATTTATGATTTTTTTTTAAGATTGCAACACATTCATACCACGTAAAGATCACTAGGTGTGAAGATTGTACTAGTAGAAAAAGTTTACATCGAAGGTATATTGGAATTCTGTATGAGAATATATCAGTAAAAGCTTTCAAAAATCTTTGCGGTTACCAATTATGTGACAAAAAATAAAAAAGAGTACATGAAGTCTTTTTTGTTTTTTTTCAATTTCTTTTATTTTTATATAATATCGATCATACAAGATTATTAACGTCTATACTTAAAACGTGTCCATTGCAAGTAACTTACATCCAATGAATGTTACATTAATTTTAAACATAGTATTGTTTCTTCTCAGATAAAACTAAATCCGAATGATAAAACAACTGCAATCAATTAAATTTAGTTTCATTTCATATCTAATAAACATTGAATATACTTATCATTGTTTTATTTTTATCCTCATATGCACGTTTTTTAAAGAGAAACCATTTTTGTGTATTTTTGATTTTAATAGCTTATTCAAAAAAAGTAAAAAAAAAAACTTTATTATTACTAATTATTCAGTAACTGTGTACACAATTGCCTTAGTAAACTAATTTATAATTTTAATGTAGTAATATTGCGTTCCCAAAAACGATAGTGGTTTATCATATTATGAAGTATCGAATAAAAAAGGCAACAAAATTATTGCAAATTAAGAATTGAGCTAATACAGGTATTATTGGAGTTACTCCTGCTCTAAGATGTCATGATAGGCCACCAGTACAAAAATAGTAACGTAAAAGGTGTAAAATATGAAAATTGGTCTTGTTTTAACTTTATTTTTAGCATCTAAGAATCGTTTAGAATTTCTATCCAAAAAAATGTGAAAAAAATGCACCTGCTCTTTACAGGATGAAATCCACTTGGCTTGAAAAGCTTTAAATGTTATGAAGTGGTAAGTTTAAATTCCAATTAATATAATGCTTATAAAGTTTTATATATTTGGTACATAACATTGGAAGTGCAATCGAGGTAAGAGTACAGTGTTGAATTTAAATGTATACATTGAGTAGTGATATCAGATAATAATAAAGGAACTGGGTTAAATAAAAATGTTTATATGCATTGATTTATTCTGCATTGTATTACAAATGATTACATAAAATTATTAAAGTTTGGACACATTGAGAACCATGCTATGGAAGACCTTATATGAAGTCTGTACATTTGTATACATAATTATCGTTCCTCGGTTTACCTTGTTTATTTAAAAAACCTGTGCACGCAAACTTTAATTTGGTAAGTATTACAGATTAACAACTGTTGTTCAATTATTTTTCAATAATTGCGATAAACAGTTAGGACTTTAAATTCCTTATAAATGTGCTACAAAAGTATTTATCGTGCACTGCAATGACGATATTTTACATATGTATGTACTATCATTTAAGTTCATATACCTATTTATTATTTGTATAAAAATATCTTAAGTTTGAGGTAAACTTAATATTGCTTCCGAGTATAAGTACAAGTATTATTATCTATAACTTGCACGAACACGCTAACAATATGCAATAGTTTAATATCATGTACCTTTAATTTATGTTTGCAAAAACCAATATTTATTATTAAATTATATGTATTGGTGTAATGGCGTTAATATTCATAAATGCATCGAAACCATAAACAGATAAATCCAAAATATTGACATGGAATTACCACATTATGCATTTCCATAAATGTACTATCGCTTTTCTACTTCACAATTTATTAAATAGGTATTAAATACTTGACACAGTAGGTACTGTAGGTTTACGCACGTTGCGGTAACAGAACTTTTTTTTAAATATTTCTTTTTAATTCATACTACAATATTTACCATAATATCATACATATAAATCGCATTAAATTTAAATGAAATAATTAATTTATTTTATATTTTACATGCAAACACATCAAAAATTATTATTTATCTAAATATGGCTGTTTTGTGTCTTAATGTGATTAATTTGAGGCGATAAATATTTTTATAAACATCTTTAGAAATCATCCGGTATCTTTTCAATACCAATAAGTTCGTCAAAAAGTGTATGGTTGTCCGGTATTACATGATGTTCATGGAGAAATTGCCGCGAAAATTTGAGGACGGCCCGGGCAAGTTGTCCAACTGTCCACTTCCGGTCGACTAGCACCCTAACTAATGTATCCAGCTGGGAAGTAAAGACATCGTATTAAATATGAGATATTTGATTATAGTGCATCCTAGATTTTCATAATAAATATGCTGTTTACCTTAAACAATTTCTCATTTCCAAAGGTGTAATAGAAAACTGCGGGAACTCCTGCGACGCTAGCCGCCATCCATTGTAGCAACAGCTTCAACTGGGGATGGCCGCGCTGTCGCCGCCCACACCCCCAGTTCCCAGTCGCTACCGGCTTGCATGATCCACCGGATACTATTTTGTTAGCCAACTCGTTCAACTAAAATGTACGTAAATTTATTTTATGTGAATATATTTACAGTTGTCTACTTTCAAATTTTATGGGTAAAGTATATAAAATCGGTTTAACATAGCGCATTTATTGTGAATTAACGATAACAATACATAATAACACACTCAATTTTTTGTGCCCTAATAATTGAATTCATTGTTTTGAAATCATTCAATTTCTCTTTATTACTCATTTAGAAGATAAGATTTGTTAAAAAATAATTTTTAGTTCATGCACAAGGAATTGTTATAAAAATTAATTTTGAAGTGAAAGAAAGAAGTGTTAGGCGCTTTCCTAATCAACTGAATTGAAATATATTGAAGCGCAACTGGATAGGAAAAGAAAATGTGTTATTATATTTTTTTCTTATTGACGTTTCATATTAGTAATTTTTTACTACTCATGATAGGAAGAGTAAGATACAGTAAACAATTCATTATTTATGTTGCTAATTTATCAAATAGTATTGCAATGAATTACGAATACGTGGATTGATTTATCATTAGCTAATAAAAATGTAAATGTGAAATGGTCTGGCGTATATTCTGAGCTATGTGCAGTTTTAATGTTACGTCAACAATGCGTTAGTAGGTAGTGTTTAAAATAAATTTAAGAATTAATTAGCGACAGACACTAGCAAGTCTGACCTTCGGTTTCTTTATTTTAATCGTAACAGGTTCACATTCGACTGTTTCTTCTATTGTTTCGACAATCATGTTTACTACCCAATTGAGTTTTTTCTTTCTAACACTAGGATTTGATATTTGAGTAGCAGTCGTCTCTGTTGAGGAACTAAAAGATCTTGAGCAATTACTATTTAAGTCTGTCTGTGTAATTGCATTTTCCATTTCCTTATTCTGTATTATCTCCTCTGGTATCGATTCTTTTACTTTACGTCTCTGTCAAAATATCAGAATCTATCAAATTCGATGGTTGTGATAGAGATAGGTACAGGTCATTTGTCTAGTGACCAAAGTGATACGTAAGCGTTTCACGTAAATACCGTGTCTAAAACGTCGACACTATATATACATTAAAGCATTCAGATTCCTAGTTTAACATAGAGAAGCAAGCACATATGTACATTGCTTTAAGATAACTATTTGACTACAAATTAGTTTACAAGTTAGTGCCATAAGAGAGAATACGTGCTTATATATGAGATGATAAAAGAAGATATTACCAAATGTGCAGCAAGACGATGTCGATGTCGCGCCAGCTCTAGTGACAAAGATCGTGCTGCCAGGGCTAGTCTCCGAGGGGCTATCCTTTCCCGAGTGTCTCTTCCGTATAATTCCGCTGCTTCAGCTCCTGCAGCTCCTACTCCAGCAGCACCACTCGCCATTGATTCACTTAGCGTTCGCTTCAGTAGTGATCCAGCAAACCTAGTAAATAAATATTCTAGTTTATCGTTTTTGCAATAAGAGTTATGTATGTGAACATGTTTCAGATTGATTGCGTAACATACCGAATAACTGCTAAATCCCTCGAGTCTAATTCACGGTTTTTATTTTCGGCAGATTCGTTATTTGTAATAGGGTCATTTAACCATTGATTAAATTGTTCGTAAACTTCTTCTAATTCAGATCTGTAAACGAAAAAATTCCGTAAGTATTTACGTCGCATATTTATTGTTTCACCTTGAGTTCGCTGGTTTTGCTATGGAACTTACGTGTATTCAGTACTAAAACTGTATTTAGAACTATTGCCAGTTTCTTTCCTAGATAGTAAACGTCGTATTGGCTTATTACCATTTTCTAAAGTTTCTTCTTCAGTTAATACAAAGCCGACAGAGCCACCACGTTTTACCCTGTTATTGAAAAAATAAGTAAATGCTTTATTTTGTTGCAATCTATGTTGTATATGGTTGTAACAAGATCCATTTTCGATTTATATAAATTTAAGTTAAAATGTTCACCTAATATCGTTATCATTAACACCAGCGCCGGAAATACTAACGCCAACTGCATAACTAGAACTGTCGGTGGACCAATCCCCCGTAGTACTGGTGGTGCAGGAGTTTTCAGCCTCTCTTTTAAGTGCTTCTCGAAGACGGGAAGCAAAACTTAATCTTCTCTCTTCGGTGGACAATTCCTTTGAATATTGGAACGAATTCGGCCTGCCACTTTCTCCTCGTCCTTCATCCTCACTTCCACCTGTGGTTTTTTTATAATAACATGATTTGTACAATTAAATAAATAATTATATAGCAAATAAAATAATTACCATCATCAAAGCTGTTGTTGGCACTGTGATATTCATCATCGCTTGAGTTACAACTCGAATAGAGGCTATCCTCCTGAGTTTCAGCAGTAGGAAGTCCGGAAGTCCTAGTTACAGGCAAACATTCTCCTGAAGACCCAAGCACTATAAATCTGCCTCGTCGGTTGTTTAATGTTTCGGTGTCAGGAGACAACCAACATTTCTTCTTTTGTAATTCAACACCTAAAAATGTATTTATATTTATACATACTGAATGTTGATCGTATGTTAATTTGAGTAGATTTAAAGTGCACTAACTTGGATCGTTTAGATTCAATGTTGCTGCGCAGTAATTTTGCGGAGACGGACTTCTACTATTAATACTATTTATTGTACTGCAGGAAGACGCTTGTTTTATCATTACTGTTGCCTCTACTTCTGGTGGTGTGTGACTAAAGGATTCTCCTAAAAATGTAATAATATGTCAATACAAGTTTTATATTTGTGGTTTCGGAGTAGATATTTAAATAAAATATTTAAAATACTTATACCGATTGGTGATAATCTTCGTTCATGTTTCTGATTGTCACGACACTTCGTCGGAGATTGTTGAAAGGCTAAAAGGCTTTTATTCAATTCTCTTAAAACGTTGTCTTCTTCCCATTGTCCTAAAGGAAGAGCACTATAATCTTCTGCGTCCATTAAACAGACAGTTACCTAAAATAATAACTGAATGAAATATTTACCTGTGTATGATATACACAGATGAATATTTATTCAGGCGATTTATAAAATTTTACCGTTTTGGGTTTATTAAGTAATTCTACGTTAGATTTTGACTTTTTGTCACTTATACGACTAAACATTCTAACACCCTCTATTTTTAAAACTTCGTTGTCTTCTAACGCTTCTACGGACAGCATCGCTGGCAGGAGTTCAGGCATCATGAACATCGATAATGATTCCTGAAATTATTAATAAAAATTATTCTTTGTATGTTCTATAATTACGTAAAAAATAAATGTATAGTTCAAATAATTATTAACCTGGGATTCACCATCCACGAGCACATCTCCGCCTATTCTGCTGGAAGCAAAGCATATTCTGATCGCATCGTCGCTTTCACATCTCTCAGGTCTACCTTCATGTCTTATCATGAGCTTGCATAATGGAAGCGTGCACTCCAACCAGTCTTCTATAGTTAACCACTGTTTTGAAGTCATTACCTGAAAATTCAAATATTAACATAACATTTTACTAAACATTACATAGTTATTGAAATTTTATTAAAAAAGAAAATACCAACTTTACCTGTCTACTTAGTTTAATAGACCCCTCATTGGAATTTTTATCGAGCCATTCAAAATAGTGTAATAGGCTTTTTAATTTACTCCGTTGAGATTTTCTGCAATGCAGTGAATTAATTACACAATCATTTGAATATTTGTTCTTAGCACGCAATTAACCGTACCTTTTAAAAATCGTACCTGTGTAAATTCTTAAAAAAATGCGTAAAATTGAAGTCTTGTAACGTTGGATGTGTTTTGAGCGTTCTTTTCGGAAACGTTGAAAAAAAGGCGTGAGCGATAAGAGAGGACAGAAAATTATAATCGAGCTCTGTAACATCACCTGAAATTATAATACAGAAATTTGAATTTATCGTCTTTTACGTATACGCGTATAGGCAACATACTATGAAAATTTTAATCTGAAAGTATATAATCGGAACGTACTTTGTTGTTGTAGACTAAACATAAGTCCTTTCGGTGGACGCCACTTCTTAAGATGCAGTGCTCTATTCACCATAATTCTTATTGTGTTATCCAAAAAATTCCTGCGTTCCTCATCATCCAATTCTTGATCTAAAAATTGCTCCAAACATTTTAAAAGGTCGGGATCTTTGATGTCGTCATCAGGATCTATTCCAATGCTGTAAAATATAATGATAACTTCATTAAATTTTAAGCCGCTACAACTAGCTATCGAGCTTAGTAGTTGAACGACTATTGAACATACATACTTCGTATGGTGTATGAGAGTTTGCGCTTATGTATGGAAAACAATCCAAATGTTGTTCTACACTTATGTTCTTTCGTATTGGTGTGAATGCGAGCGAACGTTATTTGGAAAAAAAGGGGGGTTTGTCGTCCTACACTTGTGAGTTTTTGTATTCAGGTGACTGAGTAACTGATATTATAATAGACGACTAAATATTTGTCAATAGTTACGATAACTCTACCAAGATCATGTAGCATTTACATGTCTGGAATCATATCAATCAATCATCATTATTGAACAATAATTATGATTCAAACCATTTAGAATAAAAAGAAGATCTTGTATTTACAAACATATAGTACAAATCAACCATAATTATGATTCAAACAATTGAAATACATAGTAGATCGTGTATTAAATAACTGAATTTAAATACATCATCATCAGCCCATATATGTTCCCACTGCTGGGACACAGGCCTCCTATGAGGGTTCAGGCCATAATCCACCACGCTGGCCAAGTGCGGGTTGCCAGATGTCACATGTCGTCGAACTTTTTGATTCTTGGACATGCCGGTTTCCTCACGATGTTTTCCTTCACCGTTTTTAAGCAGTGGCGATGTTATCCACATGTGCAGATAAATTGAAAAATCTATTTATTTCCTGCACGCTCGCCCGGTCTCGAATCCCGACTTATCGATTTTTGAAGTCCGAGGCTCTCGCCACTGAGCCACCACTGCTTTTTTAATTTAAATACATTAATGAAAAAAAAACACTATTTATCAAAATCATTTTCTGATCAAATTTGTTAAAATTGAAAGGTGATTTAAAATTAAGTGTATGAACGTTAATGAAGGTATTATGACACCTATTCGACCGAAAGATGATAACATAAAAAATTGGTTATTTCTCCTAGGATGGCGGATCTTCGAATGTCTTATAACGTAATAGCAAAAAGGAAAACGAATGCCAGAGCGCGAACATGTGGGAATAAATAATGAAAATTTAATGATTTATTACACTTTTTTTTGTATTTTCCGATAGTTGATAAAAAAGGAGAACCATCGTTTTCTGATGTGGCCCACACCCCGCTATACTGTCGAAAAGACTTAATTAAGAAAAACGAGTAGTAGACGTGAGGGACAAACAGACAGAGTTATCTACATTTGGATTTATAATGTTAATAGTAGTAATAATACATAAAATATACCAACTTGCACATATCGTGAATCTTGAGCATACTGGCCGTTAGTTTTGCGGGGGATGAAGCTACGAGCAAATGTTTCAAGTGACGTTGAACGGAAGTCCACCACGGAAGGTCACAGGGTAACATAACAAGCGCCATTCTGAAAAAAAAATATCAGTAGTCCTTAAATTAACAATTTCAAAAACCTATTTAATCTTCAGGATTTATAGTACGAACTAAACAATCTTTCTCTTATATATATTTTATTTTAGACACTTTTGACGAAAATAAATTTTGAATGAACGCATCCATTTTATTTAAATGTGACATCTACTAAAACTGTCAGCGTCAACTGTCATATTATAGTCAAAGTCCAAATTCCAAACTAAAAATCAAAACAAGGTGTTAATCTGTTCAGCAAAGCTCCGTTTTGTAAAATTTTATACAGATATATGTGAAGTTAGTATGGATTTTCCAATTATATAATAATCCATGTAACGAGAACTAATTTATAAATGTATACTTGTATCATACTTGTGTATTAAATTGTAAAATTTTAGGTAGGTACATGTTTCATGTACATACATACATTATAACGAAAAAATATTCAAGTTTTACGTTGGTTGATAAGATAAAGTATAAATAGACGAGATAAATATTTGCGTCGAACTAAAAGGGTGTCGTTTTTTATTTATCGCGCAGTATCAAAGTACAAATTCGACAAAGGTCATATGACAATGCAGTTGAAAACAAAAATATTAAAAACTTTAATATTAGGCGCTCCTGCATCGGGAAAGGGGACAATATCCTCCAGAATAGTGAAGAAATATGGATTTGAACATGTTTCTAGCGGGGACAAATTGCGAGACCATATTGTGAAACAAACTGAACTAGGAAAAGATGTTAAAGGTTACTTAGACAATGGACGGCTGGTTCCTGATGAGGTGATGATTAAATTTATGGAGTCAGAACTTAAGAAAGTTGAAAACAGGTCATGGCTTCTGGATGGATTTCCGAGAACAGTGGCTCAAGCTAATGCATTATGGAAAGTGCAGCCTGTAGACATAGTCCTCAATCTGGTTGTGCCCTTTGATGTGATTATTGACAGGGTTAAGAATAGATGGGTTCATTTGGCATCTGGTCGAGTCTACAATATCGGCTTTAACACACCTAAAGTGATGGGCAAAGATGATGTGACTGGAGAAGATTTGATACAAAGGCCAGATGACAAACCAGATGCTGTTAAGAAACGATTGGAAATTTATGAGAATATGACTAAACCTGTTATAGACTTTTATAAGACAAAAGGAATTATTAAAGATTTTGAAGGTAAGACATCAGATGAAATATGGCCTATGATAGTTGAATATTTAGATCCACTAGTAAAACAGTGATAAAAGCGATAATTTGCACAAGAAATGACTGACAATGTTATAATGTTCTTTTAAATGAATATGAGCCATGAAATATTTTTCAATAATTTTTAGAACTTTTACTTTGTTATTTATGTATTCAATTAATGTCTTCCAATAAGTATAACAAATAAGTCAAACTTAAGTATCAAATATAAGTGTACTTACTGATAATAATTAGATCCTAGTCATTTTATTAATATTTCAGCTTTTGTTTGGTAGCACAAATTTTGACTTTATATTATGATTACAGTAATATATTTATCTGTATAGATTTAGTAAGATTTTACTTTCGGGAGAAGGGTGCAATGAAAGTGAACCAACCAATAGTACATACAATAATCTTTTTGCTTTATTATAAACAAGATTGTCTTTAGGGTTCATAAACCACACACCACTTCCAGGCCATGCTCATGTGTGATTTTAAATTCCTGTTCCTGTTTATTGTTAAACCTTCACTTATTTTATAAACTATTGCCTGCACCTTGGTATATTTCAAGGTACCTATGGTATATCGAATATGTTTGTTATTTAATTTTAAGTATTTATTAATAGAAAATTGAAAATAAAAATGTTTACTGAGACATATCTAATATTTGTTCGCTAAGAAAGGTAGTGAAGTGTTAATGAAGGTTGCATAATAAATTGTATTTTTTAATACTATTGTTACATGAAGCTGGTTCATAATTCCAAAGTTAAAACAACTTATGAGAATTCACATCTGTGCCTTATAGGAATAATTAGTATCACTTGTTAATTATTTAAAATATAATTAAAAACCGTATTGTAAGAGTTATAAAATATCCAATATGACTTTTATTTTCATAATGACCTGTGGTCAGTATAATTGTTATTCACTTAGATCATTTGTAAAATATTAGAACAAAGTTACTATATTGCATAATTATTGTTTGTTCTGTTATAAATTATAATATTGTTATTGAATGAGTTAATAAATATTTAAAAAAGTAGCACTTTGTATTAAAGAAGGTTAATAATTTGGCCTAAATACCTTACTATTCATCAAATCGATAAGGAGCAAAATAAAAGAACATGGGAGGCATAAAAATAGAATAAAACTTATAATGTACCACTAACTTTTTTGCTTTTTTGCAATGGTTTTATTTAACAAAGTATATTTAAAGTTTTCTACTTTGTCTTAACTGCATCTAGTCAAGACTCATCTTTGTTTTACTATCCACAAATAATAACTATTAATTGACTAACTACAAAAAGTTTACTCTAGACATTAAAATAAAAGTACGAGTTACTCTAATACAAGGCATCCCATTCAAATTTGTTTCTATTTAGATTACGTGCTATTTATAAACAAATCTTAATTTGTGAAATTTACATCTATACTAGCTGCGCCTCGCGGTTTCACCCGCGTAAGTCTGTATCCCATAGGTATCGGGATAAAAAGATGCCTATGTGTTATTCCAATTGTCCAGCTATCTACGTAACAAATTTCATTGCAGTCGGTTCAATAATTTATGTGTGAAAGAGTAGCAAACATACATACACATACATCCATCCTCACAAAATTTCGCATTTATAGTAGTAGTAGTCGTTATAGTATTTGTAAGATGTTAAAACAAGAAAAGCGATTAAACAAGGAAAAAAAAAATAACCGAATTTTGAACCTCCTTCCTTTTTGGAGTCGTCAATTTTTAAAATAAGCGTATCTGGGTTTTATATGATCATTCAACTATTAAGTAAAGTAATATGTCTTCTACATTTTTTTTTGTTCATCACTTGTGAGGAGTATTCCTTTATATTGGTCCTTAAGTACAAGCTAAGACATTATTCTTTAATTTCTTCAACTAGTGTTAAATTATCTAGGACATGGTTCACTGGACTATTTGTGACTCTCACGTCAGTGGCCATTGACACTTTGAGATCACTACTCCAAACCAAAAAGGGAAGTATGTCAAGGAGAAATGATAATAATTCTGCATTATCAGTAATTCGCAAGCGTTGAAAATAAATGTTTACTTACTTTACATGTATTCCCTGTTAATGAAGAAGTACAGACGAAGAAAGCACTAAAACAACACTAGATTCACTGTCGCTTTGCGACTATTCGTTTTTTGCGAACTTTTTTCATTGTCTGGGAAGGAGTCCATGTAATTTGTTTTCATACAAATTGTTAATACTTTTTAGACAGAAATAGTATGGGTAGTAAAAATGGGTGCCGGTTGCGGGCGACGTGAGCGCGCGAACCCCGGCTATTTTTAGCAGCTTTCGTGCATCGCCACTGAAATTAGATTGTAAATAAAATTCATGGATAACAGGAGCTGTACTTGTAGGTACAGTTTAATTTAATCATTTCAAGGAATTTTTGTGTTAAAAGAAGCTAAATACTTTTCAGCAATTCAGTTTATCTAACTTGCAAAGTAGGTACCTACTACTAAAACGTTTTGTATTTCTACGCATAAATTTATTAGACACAACAACACTTAAACAACCTATTTCGATAAAAAAATAGGAAATCTGACATTTTAATACGAAAAAACACATTAATTTTCAGTTAAACCGAATGTAGAGGGTTAAACCGTGGGTGAACTGCGAAAATTGTAGTAGCATAAAGTTTTAAGGTTATATACTGAACGTACGTAGATTCTTTTAGTGTTATAACGTGCAGTCTGAATCTCGTCTAAAACCGTACTGACGCCGACTTTCACTGGGGGGCAGCTACCCCAGTAGGTTGTCGCACCCTCCACCCGCGAAGTGACGTCATTGGCGCCGCGTCATGACCTACGCTGTACTCCCAAACCTCAATACCCCATCCCCATCTCGTTGTGAAATGTGCTCGATGTAGAATATAATATACAGTTTCATGACGTCAGCGATGATAATTAAAACCTTCACTTCTGTATGTAACGCGTAGTACGCAGAGGAAAAATTTGTTGAGGAATATCAAGTTGATTTTACAAAAATTAATACGTAATTCGAAACTTGATATGTATTTCAATTGTGGTATCTACTGAAAGATTTAATTTTAAATCTACTGGAAGAATGAAACAAAACGATTGATAACCTATGATTTAAAACTATTATCATCATCATCACTACAAGCATTGTACTTATGATTTAAATAGTTTTAAATCATAGGTACAATGAATTCATTAAAAAATCCTATAAACGTGTAGTTATGGCTAAAGATATTCACGCATGCTCTGTAGACATTTATTGTACGATATAATATGTAGTAGTAATGTATATGCTTTATCAGAATTGGAAATGATCCTTACTTTTTCTGTTATCCTAGTATTCAAGACGCCCTATGAATTTTGTTGCCGCCCTATGGAGTAATTTTGGGCGGGTTTGGGCGGAGTAAGTAATATTATAAAAAAAAAATCAGTTGTCGGATTTTCTGCCTTACTTTGTTTACATTGAATTAGCTAATTTTATTTGTGTTTTTGAAAATTAATACACACTTTTTTATGCGGGAGAGGGCACAGAGCTGATGGTTTGTAAGCGTATACGCTATATATTTGAGGTAAGAAAGACGTCTTGAAATGCGTTGCCCGCCTTACAGGGATAAGGGATACTAAAAGGATTGACGACGGGAATAAAGAAATAGGCTGGGGAGGGTGAGGAAAAGAAAATGTGCCTCCGGCTCTTCCTTGCATGAAGCACAGTAGTAGTATTCGAGTTCTACTATTTCACACCGATCTTCTAAGGGTGTATGGTAT
>NC_052112.1:5474700-5522591 GCF_012273895.1 Zerene cesonia | reverse complement strand
TAATTAGTTAATATAATCGTTGATGCTCTTTGTTGTCTTGTAAAATTCAGTACATATTGGAAAATTGCATAGCTCGTCATATTATTAAAGGGAGGAAGTATCCCCAACAAGTAAATTACGAATGGTGTGGTACTCTCAATTGAGTGAATGTGCTTCATTTGGTGGCCCGCCTACAGACTCGACTCGGTTCACTTCTACTAAATCCGTTGATTAATCTTTACACCAACTCCAGCAGTGTATAGTCGCCTAGTATTTTTGTCGTCGTTTATCCGACAAGCTATCCGTCCTTATCCGGGTTGCGTACATTATCCCAAATGGATAATCGAATTTTAATATGGTTTTACTCACTTATATCGTTTTCTCAATGTTATAACACTAACAATAATAATTATTATTTTGAAAACCATAAATATTGTGATGACTTATCACCATATTACGGTGATATAAATTTAGACCAAATATCTGGTATTTGGTATGGTGTCGAAAAAATTCCACATACGAAGGGGGAGTACAAAATAGAGCACACAAATGAATGCTTCTTCATCGATATCAAGGAACTCTACGTGCAGGTTGGATATATCTTGTTTTATAAGTAATACCTACTAATGACTATTAAAAGCATGCTATTATTTGCATTTCATACTATCATTTGTATTAAATTTGTCTTAAAGCCGCTTATTTTGCTTATGTAAAAATTGTTTTTTATAAATATTTTTGGAGCACTAAATTTTAAGACATCAACTTAAGTATCGTACTTGCCACCGTTTTTGTTTGTTTGGTTAACGCGCTAATCTCAGCAACTATTGCTCCGATTTGAAAAATTATTTCTGTGTTAGATAGCCCATTTATTTAAGAATGCTTTAGGCTATATAACATTAGGTACGGTAATTTTTCGCGGTTAAATCCGCAGGGCACAGCTAGTTTAAGTGTGTACTAATAAATAAATGACATTTGATTATATATTTAATTCATTGGTAAATTTTGACAACCTTACTTTTCTTGTCTGTATAAATAAATAAGTTCGAAGTCAGCACTCCAGTTACAAAATGGGGTTATAAAAAAATACCTACTGAGGAAATCGTCTCATTTTTTACATCACAAATGCTAAATTGAAGTTGAACCACAAGGATGTGGGGTCGAGGTGTGCCATGAGTCAATTAACAGGTTAAAGTGGTCCCTGTTATTCTGGCGCATAAGGATGACGTTCATAAACGGATCCGTGAGACTGGAACACCTTCAATTAACCACTTGTCTCTGTGCATCAAACTTAATTACACATATAGTGCGTACGTTAATTTAATTTAATTAAAATGAATCACATTTTGTTTCTGCTGCTATCATCGTTAACTGTTGTTCGTGGTATTGATATGAAATTTTGTCCAAATTTACATCCAATAAAAGATTTTGATGAAGAAGCCGTTTTGGGTTTGTGGTACATACATGAGTATATTTATCACAGAGACAATAATATAATTACGGAATATAATCCTTACTGTCCAATTATACAAATACGAAAGTTTGAGGATTATGTTAGTGGTGGCCTTATTAACAGAGACCTAGTAAGTAGTTAGTTTCTAGTGTTTTCAATTGTATAAAAATGCTACTTGGTACATACGAGACGATATTTAAAGTAACAGTATTTCAGAAAATATATTTTAAAGAACAAAAATTAATAACCCTAGTACACATCAAGCGCTTTTCCAATCGTTATTAAACCTTGATTAATATTGCATATTAATTGCAAAACATTTATATTTTAGCCAACTCCACCTACACCGTACCCTCCGTTGACTAACTCACCATATTTAAATAGAGCATATGGATTGCCAGAGCAATACAGAATCAGACATTTTGTTTTGGAGTGGCACGAGGGCTTGTGGCAAGATGACTATCACATAAAGGTCAACACGTCTCATAAAGGGTTTTGGCCTACAGATGTTCCGAATGGATGTGAGTATGTTAATAAATTTTAATATTGAATTACCACTTCATGGTAGATATTCGTACATACCGTCCTGATAAAATTGAATTTTAAAGCAGTAGTTGTATAGAATGCTAAGCTAAAGGGCTCGAGATTACTCGATTATGTGTGGATACCAGTTGGTCTTCTAACCAAAAATATTTAACTGTGTTATAAAATTGAATTCGGTTACTGTATTCTAGTATAGTGCTTGTAAGGTATCAATATTGCGACATTCTATTATATATGTGCATTGTATAGACAGTTTCTTAAAAGAGTGCCTTATTAAATGCATAACATATTGATTAATGAGTTAGTATCTATATTAAAGTTTTTGTTATTTTTTCTAGCTGTCGATAAAATATATCGATTTTTTGGTGGCGTAATACAAGTATTGAAAGTATCTCATAACCATCTGGTGCTGAACTTCTGCATGAGGCTCCCACATTCACAGTTATATAGCGTGGTACTTTCTAGAAATGAGAATCAGCTCACACCGGAAGATCTGGCCAGCATCCATAACATCTTCTCCATTAAAAATCTCTCAACATCGTCATTGAAAAGAGTTTGCGAAAACTCTGCGATTAGTTTTAAATCCTCTTTGTATATTTTCATATTAATTTTTGTCTCAATTTGGAGGTCATTGTAAAAGATATTTGTTTAATATATATGTACCTAAAAATACTTTTTTATCAATACATAAATTGGTTTAATAATATACCTACTTTGTTTTATTTGTAAAGACTCTAAAAACGTTGAAATCGTTGATATATTCCATACACGTCAAGTCAGTGATAATGCAATACATCTTAGTCATTTTGAAAAAGCAACACGGAAAAATATAAGATATATTAGCTGTTTATCATTTAGGGGTATGAACAATAGATATTGGCCGATTCTCAGACCTATCCGATATGCACCCAAAATTTCATCAAAATCGGTCTAGCCATTTTGGTGGAGTATGGTAACTAACATTATAACACGAGAATATTTTATGTATGTATAGATTTAATGATATCAATCTTGGTAGTACTATATGATCGTAAAAGATTTGCAATGATTTTATTTTTAGTAGTTTAATTATTTATCCTAAATTTGTAAAATAGACGTGAATTCTAAATACGTTTGAAGTTTATGTTTCTCTAAAAATTATGCAATTCATCGCGTTACATTTTATGGTATTCCTAACCTTAATAAATTAGAATAATATTGAACAAACAAGATATTCATGAGCCAAAATAAGAAAAAAAATACGAAAAAAGCAATTGAATTTCCCTAAAATTTTCTCTTCAAGAATGTGTAAGAGTAATATTTCAAGTATACTAGCTATATAAATAACTCATTTGTATAAATATATTCTCTTTGAAAATGAAATCATTACACCTATATATCTACCCACGACTAAAATGGTTCTAGATTTCTGGAAGGAACGAAAACTTTATGTTGCTTTTTCATAAATTTATGTTGTAATGTTTGTGATATCGATTGTTATATCTATCGAATAGACTCATGCGTATATGCGGAATATTTTTTATTATATTATCCCATATAACACGAATGCATATGCAATCTGCACTTGCTATAATTTTCACTGATTCATGTTAGTGTTGCGCCATTTAGCTACCTGAACTAATTTGCTAATTAAACGATGCGGCCACGACCGACGCCTTGTCCCATATTCCTTTCGATATTCCAAGTGTTACCATGTTTACTCTGTTGGCTCCCTTATACGTGAGTGTAACCTTAGTTCAAGGTCTATGTGGCGATAATATTCGCTGGTCACACAGAGTTAACATGGATGACGTCTATGGGGTGTGGTACGGAGTCGGATATGCCCAACATAATCCTGACATGACTAACAAGCCTAATGAAGTAGGCTGTGTCACGTTATACATATCAGATGCAAGTGATGAAATAAATTATAAAGACAATTATATGGATTGGCTTGTAAGTTTAAATTTTATCTAGATCATCCAAATTTGCTATCAACACGATATTTATAAATTAACTCGTTGCCCCAAATTTACCAGATACCTAGAGGTAATTTCACGGATCAAAACTGGAGATCGTCAAAAAGCAATCCGTGGTCTGGAGACTCACTAGCTGGATCATGGATGGATGTACGACTGAAAAGAAGGACCAAAAGGGATTTATTTGGTCAGAGACGAATTCGTGTGTTATGGGACGAAGATGGCCACACTATGGAACAGGACTATCTATATTATCCAGAAGAACCTGGATTTTGGACTGCAGATACTATGTCGACTTACGAAAAAGAAATGAAAGCTAGAGGTGTGGGTAAGCTGCCAGTTTTTATAAGCTTTTTATTATTTTTTTTTTGCTGATTATAATAAAACTGTGGGATTCTAAGTAGAAATAAGTAGGTATCACAAGCACATCTAAATCGTATAGACAGGGAATCGAACAGATGTGTAACTTGAATATAAGCGGCATACCAAGAATGTCAGACATGCACCATCATTACGATGGGAATAACATTACATAGTTAAAATTGTTTACTTTTGTGTATAACCTCTCAAATATAAAGATTTTAAGAATACGTATATATATAGTGTAGAAACAATGAAACCACGCTACTTCTTGTTAAAATTAAATCTATTTTTTCATTGATTTTGTAGAGGTTTGGTATCCCGACGATCCACCCCGTCACCCAGATGTTATACGCCTATTAAAAGTAACACAATTCACACTTATTTTAAACCACTGCTCGGAGATTGGTGATGGTGGCATTTTCTCTTTGGTATTGAGGAGGACTCCTTCAAGAGTTGAGCGCTCGGAGTGGTACCAATACCAGCAACAGTTTTTTAATTTTGACTTACCTAATGTGTATCGGTATACAGCTGTTTGTGCGTCCTGTGTATATAATAGTTATTTAGCACTTGTATATTTATGTTTATTTTTAATTTTCGTTCAAAAGTTTTTGTAAAACACATTTTTTATGTTACCTTTCCTTCTTGTATTGTATCAGTATGTATCCACTTAATCCTAAGATTCATATCTTAGTAGTATAGATTTATTAAGTTTGTTTCTATATGATATAAATAAATTTTCTAATTACCCGATTCAATTGTTTTATTCCTGATAAGTTTTATTAAAAAAATAGGAATTATTTTGGTTCCATTAATATCAGAGATAAGTTGTTAGCACAGGTGGCCTAGCCGCTTGACTCGATTACAGATAATATACCTACTTAATAAAAAGTTGAAGCTTCCTAATCCTAAAAGAATTTTCAAAATCAGTTCAGTTGATCCAAATATTTCCCGCTACACCTCAAAACTCACCAACGTTCCTTTTGCATAATATTTGTAAAGATAAAACGATATATCGCCTTTGGAATGCAATTTGAAAATTTGGAGATTTTAAAAATAATAAGTAGTTCTCGTGGCATTTATTTCTACGTATTCAAATATAAAAAGGTAAATGAGTATAATATAAAGACGAAATGTTTAACGAATATAGCAGTAGGCTCAATTTGAGTAAATTATCCCAAAGGACCTGAATGGATGACCTATGACTCTACTTCCAAACAGGAGATGGGGTCAAAACTTTGTGAAGATAAACAGGAACTTAGCTATGAAGATAGTTACACTAATTTGTCTAATTGCAACGTTTGACCTAACGTATTTGTAGTAAATTGTTTCATGAGTATTTCTTAAAATCACATGACATCAATATATTTTATGTATATATTACTTAGAAAAATTGTTTGTTGTAAAATTCTAAAGTGCGTGTAATAATCTTTACTTATTTATAAATATCCATAGATTCAAAGAAGCCCTAGATAAATAGGTATTAATTATGTAAGTTCTAGTTTTAGTCCGCGGCTTCGATGATGCAGATTTTTACCTGGGGTGAAGATACTTCAAGTTTATGTACGTACGTACGTGCACTTAAAAAATGTAAAGTTGGTATCTATTATATTTGTATCTATTATATTTATCTTAACTTACTTAATATAATAAATGTGAAAGTTTGTAAGGATGTATGTGTGTTTGTTACTCTTTCACGCAAAAACTACTGAACCGATTGCAATGAAATTTGGTACGTAGACAGCTGGGCAACTGGAATAACACATAAGCAATTTTTTATCCCGATATTCCTACGGGATACGGACTTACGCGGGTGAAACCGCGGGGCGCAGCTAGTATATAATAAAACAAAAACCAGATAATTTTTGTTCATTAGTTTTTTTTATAAGCTATGCAATATGGAAGTTTTTTAGATAAAACAATTGTCCACCACATTAATATGATTTGGTATTTGAACGTTCTTAGAAGTATGTTAGAATGACGTCACTAACCAAATGTTAGCGATAATCAAACGAATGTGTGAAAGTCTTATTCCGTACCTAAGCCTCGCTACGATTACTATTTAAATCGATTATCGAATGTTGTGGTGTTCGCCTTCTATGTAAGGCAACAGCAGAAAGCACCATACAATTTCTTCTTCTTCACATATATTGCAATGATATCGATGTAACAAAAGTGACTTGCTACCACAAACATTATGCATTTCGTAAAATGTACTTACTAGCTTCCGTCCGTCGCTTCGTCTACGTAGTCAAAGTACGAAAATAGACAGTCCGATGTTCTTCACATATAGCTGCCGTTCCCCTGGGACCTCCAAGATATAAACTATCCTGTGTTCTTTTTCGGATCTTAAACTATATGTATAACAAATTTCATCCAAATTGATTCTGTGTTCCATGCGTGAAGAAGAGACAGACATACTGAGTTTTTATTCGCATAAATAATACTAATGGTTTAAAAAAGTATTATGGTTGGAGATTGGTAACTAGAGAAGCGAATGGGAAGGGGTGTTAGTCATTTGTTTCGGATTGTTGGTTGTAAACCTTTAGCCAGAGCCCGTACACGACAATTATTCTTAATTAGTTTATATCCCACTCTCTTAGTAGCTGGAGCAGTCACACGTCATTGCGTCGTTGCGTTGTCACGCGATCATTGATATTTTGAAATAGACTTAAAATGTTACATTTTTTTGTCCTAACCCTTTTATATAAATCGGTACACTGCGCAAGTTATCAGCGCTACGATGCAACTACCCAGAATCAATTCCCATACAAGACAAATTACCAAAGTGATATAGCACCTTTTCCAGCAGTGACCAGATACCCAAATTATAGTCCGGGGTATTCGACCAGTAGATCAAATGTATATAGCGGAGCCGGTTCAGGCAACGTATTTTTTCAATCAGGTTATACAACACCTCGATATGGTGCAGGTGCAGAATACGGAAAGACCTATGGACAGGGTAATTACGGTTACGGTGCCATAAGTCCATACGAAAGACCCTTCATGCAATATGGTAATGATTATTGTGTAAATAGAACACCTCAGAATGGTATTTGGATAGATAGTTTAACAGGCATGTGGTATGGAGTAGAATTAATCCAACATTTAGCCGGGGATGCAAGAGTTGAATATGCAAGATCCTGCATTGTGATCCATATATCTGAACCAAACGATAAGGTAAGATTATGTTTTTATGATAATTTTAGTTTTAACTATCGCAATTGAATACAAATTTTTAATAAAAAGATCTACGGTATTAAGCATGTATGAAACCATAAAGTTGTTTTTGCTTTTAAATTAATTCAATGATAGGTAATTGAAATGCCGCGAAACAAGATTGAATAATTGAAGGTGAATGCAAAATTGTTTATAAAAAGCAAAAAAAAAACTCAATTATAAATTTAATACTAAACGACTGATTATTACATTTTTTGATACATTATACATACATTGATTATTAATACAATTAGGTAAGTAATATGATATAAGTACCTACATGAATAACAAACAATAACAATTAACAAACGAATGCTCTCCGAACTATTATTAGTCTATGGCTATACCTACATAAAATAAAACAAACCATTTCTGTACATGAACCATTTTAAAAGAGTATTTTCTATCCCATATGGATGTTTTATAGACCACAAAACAATAGTTATTATTTAGTAGTACTGGCTGATACCGACATAAAAATTATTAAAATATATATTATTTTATTTTTCGCCAATTAGCTTCTAGTCAGTTATTTTCAAAAAATTTATTTAACCTTTTTAGTGCAAATAAATATTAATTACAAAAAATTCCAAACAAAGCAGAGTAATATTTGCCATACCAATTGCCCAGATTATATTAAATGTTTGATGCTATATGTAGTTGTACTAGTATATTTTTGTTATCAATCTATTATTGCCTCATTTTAAACGAAGAGTTTAAAACGGTTTGTTGAAGACAATCGATCTAGACGTTATTGGATGTAATTGCATGAAAATTCGAGCCTGGGCTTTTCAGTATTGAAAAGGTTACTCGCCGGAGGCCAACCCTGGGTGCAGCAGTTATGTCCTGGGGGATTATACAACAAGCTTTTATGGTTAATTCCATTTAAAAAAAATTGTGTCCTTTTTCTACCACGATGACGAATTCCATTTTCTACCTTCTGACTCCATCATCATATCAGTATGAAACTGTAATACTAGATTATTGCGCTTAACTACAGATGCAAAACTTTAGCTTAATCGGAAACCGGGAAGTGGATCAAAAATCAAAAATTATTTCTAAGATTTCACTGTATATTAGTTGATACTTCCTCGATTTCCCTGAGTTTCCATTAACAGATTGTGACTAGATGACTTCGAACTAAATTAAAATTATTAAATCAGTTCACAATTGGCGAAAATATCGTCTTACATATTCAAAAATAAAATACGTATTACAGACGAACATAGAACTTTTGATTTTTGGCAGTCGGCTTAAAATGAAATGGACAACACTTTTTTTTTCTAAAGATTGTCGAAAATGTCGTAAAAAATGTAATTACTGCAAAATCCAAGCAGTGTTAAATTTTGTAGTCCACGCTAGTAAAGCCGAGGGCAGAAGCTAGTTGTAAATAAATGAAATGTGAATAATATGCATACCTAAAGGAACATTGCAATAAAATACTACATTAATGTTCAATGGAGGGAATAAAACCCGTTATCTTTATGATATAAAAGTTTTGTTGTTTATTTTGTAGATACCTCTATATATCTGATCTGTAATTGTCCTATCGATATAGAGATATTGTAAATAGACTACTTTTGTCGTTATTAATTTCTTTAATTTACGTCATATATTAGTTTTATGAATACTACTTAGTTTTATCAAACAAAGTTTACAGACATAAGAAAGAATACAAATGTAAAGTTTTATTTAACACACACTTAATTACATATTTTTCTTAATTTTTATGTTGCCATTTTTATGTGGACAATAAATTAATCTCTGCGTGAAGAAAGTTTTATTTGATCACAAATATTTAAGATTTTTAAAGAATAATAAAACAAAATACACTTAAAAAATTTATATTTAAATTATTACAATTAAGAAGGTCTGAAAATTATGAATTAATTAATTACAAATAATTATTAAATACAAATAATTATTGCTCATTCAACTTTATCAAGCACAATATTTAAACGATAGGTCTACCTGTGTCATAAGTCACAATCATCTTTATTTTTAAAGATTCGTGGGACTTCTAAATGTGTTTAAGGTCTAGGGTTAAATAAGATAACATCAATCGACATGAGTCAGGAGCGCGCACGCTTTGCTCTTCGACTGTCAGTCGTTTTCGATTTGTTAACGTGCAATACATACATACGGTTTCGTCCAGATGCCAAAAAAAGTGCTTAAATATTCCTAAATATTGTAATTAACAGTAAGGTATATAAAAATGTCTATTTGACTGGTTAACAAATGAACGATATAATGGAGTTCCAAGGTTGGATTATTTTAAGATTGCCTTGGATGCTGCTTCTGTTTTCTCTAGCAATTGGACATGAAACTTCAAATTCTACAGACGATAAAGATGTCTGTTTTAGAGAACATAAATATGATAATTTGGACGTTAGAACAGTTTTGGGAAAGTGGAGTGTAATAGAACTCTATATGCACCTCAGCAAGGAAGGTGTTACAACGTACAGAAGTTGTCCAACTGTTACAATTTGGGAAGAGGATGATTTCCCAAGGTCGACGTTTGGGGTACGTCTTTAAAATGAGTCTTAACTACAATATTTTTGTGAGATAGTCACATCACAGTCTGCAAATAACTTACAAATATTTTTTTTCAAATCGCCATATTGTTTAGTCTCTATTGAATATAAATTGGTCTATTGCTAATAAATTTTAACTATTAAAAAATATATTTATAAGAATACTGTATTGTACATAACAGGAAGCATAAGTAGGGATTGTCTATATACAAAAACGATTGTCTACTAAACAAATCTGAAACGTACATTTTATATTTACAAACGTAATGCAGCTGCCATGACCGAAGATTACCCGTGTAACATCACTGCATACGCATAGCGTTAATAACCTTGTAAATATTTAAAGATATTATCTCATATATTCTTATTTGAACACGATATACAAATTCAATTAACAAGTACCTATCACATCAGTCATCGTTACTATATTATGATAATAATTCAATTGAAAAAATTTAAGTTCTTTTGGTTAATTTCCATAAAAATCTTTTCTGAAAATAATAACGGGAAATTATTCAAATTTATTCAAATTTATTAAATAAACTTATTGTTTTATTATACTTATCAAAAGGAATAAAAAACATAGAAACAATCACCGCATACGTTTATAACACTACTCTACCGTCTACGTTATGTACCGTCGTAAATTTTTGAGTAAACCTTATTTTGAAACGTAATATTTTTTAAAATTTTTAGCTTAATACAACTATGTATAGATTTTAGTATAGTGTAATATATAAATAATATAATAACATAAGTTATATACATTTATAATATAATGTAACATAAATATATAATATTTTCTCTCATCATCTAATTTTATAATCGGTTACAATGGGGAACTCCCCGTGTAGCAGGGGTTTAGATTATAATGCGTACTATCCGGCGATATCAACTTATTTATCACTTCCTTCTCGTATTGCGAATATAATTTATGATGGGTAATATTAAAAGCAACAGTTTATGTTGTTATCAACCTTTTTCTTTTGTATACAATTATGAACTGCAAAAAATCGTGTTTAGAAGGGATATACAAAAGCTTCGCTTTTGTATCGGAGCCGATATTAAAGTATTACCTACTATAAGTCTAGGTATACATTATTATTATACCGAATGTTCAAAATTTTTAAGTAGGTCCATAATTTTAAAGGTTTTATGATCTAATTGTCATTGTTAATAGTCCAATTTGAAGAGGACGCGTTGGCTTAATTAGGGTTAGTAAACATTTTCACTAACCTCAGTCCTCCGAGCTCATCTACGTGTCTCATCTGACTCATGTCCGAAAGGTCAATATATATGACCCATTTAATCTTCGGCTCTCCAAAGATAATATAATAAATGAGATAGTAAGATGAATAAGCAATTAATACAAAATTCTAAAATAACCGTATTATTATTTTAAATTATTTTCTTTAAGGATCCGATCCAGTATTAAATACGTGACATATAAAGTTGTATATATAGATTTATGTAAATTACATTATGTAAAATAAATTATTCATCGAAACCTCAAAGAAACAAGATACCTTCATTTAAGGTTGAATTGAGCTGGATTTGATTTAGATAATTATAATAACGTATCGTACAGTTCAATTTAATGTAACCTACCCGCCTATATTTTTTTTTATTTGAGTTCACGACCCAATTGCGGCCGCCTCTTTTTGTTACAAAATATTTTCTTTTCATTAATTTCATGGTATCTATTATCAAACATCACGGACAATAGATACAGAAGTCATGCAATTAAAATTTACGTAATTTATAAGGATCAAAAGCAATCGCGGACGATTCAATTGAAGCAATAAAACTCAGTGCAAGTAGCACACAATGTTGGTATAGATCACTGATTGTGAAGTATTGTAACTTCATTGTTGATTTAAAAATTAGAAACCAGTCGTTCACTTATGACATTAAAAAAAAGAAACTATCTGGGAGTAAAAAAAATAAAACCTTTCAGTATTGAGCTACATTATTTCTGCGTAACAGATTACCTATGCTTATAAAATGTACATCATTTTGTTTAGCACAGAACGCTAATATTTATTTAAAAACTAGCTGACGCGGCGAATATCGGAATGCCAAAGGATATTATGACATTTTTTTCAATGCATCAAAAACAAAATTATCAAAAGCAGCTCACCCATTCTAGAGTTTTAGCGAAACGAACAGCTATTGATTTTTCTATATATAGATGGCAAAAGAAAACTTATTTTGATAAGAGCACCTTAACAATTATCTTTTTTATTTAGAACTTGGTGTATTTTTTTCTATTCAATTATGGATGTTTTGTATAATTTTCAGCCCTCTACAGATAACCAACTATACCACGTGCAGGCGCTGAACGCGAAATTCCGGCAGGATTATAGAAATTTAAGATTATTGTGGGATGAGGCCGGACAATCAATAGAATATGCTCTTTACTTCCGAAACGACTCTGCTGGCTACTGGCAAGCATTTGACGTGCAAAATGGTAATGAATACTTGGAAAATAATTACAACATATTTCATTTTGGACTCCTCTTATATTTAAATAATATTTATACTTAAATAATTACTGAATTATATATTTTCACGATACTTGGAATGAACATAAAATATTTATGAAAAGACGACTCTAAATTATATAATCAATTGTAATCCCTTTGAAAGTATATTGCTTTTCAACAGTTCTCTGTCTCTTGTAGTTCTATTTGAAATGCACAAATTAACAAATATTTAATATATATTTATAGGTACGCTAGCTGCTCGTCCCTCGTATCAACAGTTTACAGGGACTGTGCAGGTTCTCAAAGCTGTGAATGACCACCTGGTACTAAACTTCTGTCAAGAAGGTACTACAAATGTACCAGCACAGCTGTACTCTGTGCTTTTCTCAAGGGAGCCAGGTCAAATGGCTCGGTGGGAAATCGATTCCGTTCATTCCATGTTGCAGAATAAGAAACTGTCAGTAGCATCAAGGCGAATGGTCTGCGGCAATGGTGCTGAAAAACAAATGTATAGTGTTATATTTTCTATGCTTTCTGTTTTCTTTGCTGTTATAGCATCTTTCTAAAGCATTATTTAATTGAATTTGAAATAACCTAGAGTGTATGTAACGATTGTACATGGCATATTTTTTAAAGTGAAATTTTAATTTCGAACATGACTGCCAGTATCTATGTGTTATATTCCGTCCATGTGGCAATTTATAAATAATAATAGTTATATTTTAATTTTGTATTAAATATATAAAAAATCAGTGAGGTATGACGATTTCACCAAAGAGACTTGTGTAGATAGATGCATTTTGAATGATGCTCTTATTTTAGATAATAAACGATGTGTAAGTAATTTAATAAAATAATGAGAAAAGTAACATAGATCATAGTATGGAATAAATTATATAGATTAACAAATTAACGTAATAAGTTCTTTTTATTTATTGATATTCGATGCCATATTATATAGGTACATTAATGTCGAAATAAATGTAATGAAAATAAAATTAAATCATTTGTTTTATTTTAATAATTCACATATTTCTCCCAGCATTTTACTTATTCTTATTTCACTGCTTATACATATTTAGTTTTGACAATAATAGTTATAAATATATAAAGGATGTTTGAAGTCTAGGAATTATGGTGAGACAGGGAGGTTTAATTAGTATAAACTAACGCTCATGTGTAGAAATAGAATTCTATTTAATGAGTATTATTTTCTGTTACCTACCAGAGCTTTAATTTATTTTTGTTGTCAAGCGCCATAATCAATTGGTAACGAAATGGTTAACATGCAATTGAAATATTTAAGCGTTATCGTATGGTATCCCTAGGGCGAGTGAAATTAATTAACGAGAATAATGTTTATGGCAAGTAAATATATTAAGGTAATGTAGATAATAGAAAAGCTTAACAATTATCGGCAGTGAAGCCAAAAAAGAATTAGCTGATAAATAAAAATAAACTCCGTGTCGCTGTTTAGGGCGTAAATAAGATTATGTGATTTTTATAGAATAATTGAATGCTTTGAAAAGCAACCGGTACTTTTCCGGCTTCTTTAGTTATTTTACTAGTAAATCTAATTACGGAGTTGGACAGTGGACTCCCTCGAAGCGAAATTTTGTGAGCAAAGTCTTCGCCCACGTAAGTCCTTTGTGAGAATAGATACCTCCAAGTATAGCTAGGTTATATTTAACAATTCTTCGTAATATTTGTTCACAGAGCATTCTATTTATAGTAGCAGTAAATTGTGTAGATATAACGATTCAGTTATTTTTAAAGTATAATACATTGATTGTAACATAAGTATTTAAAATACAATTGTATTTGACAGTTATATGGCAATTACTTTTATTATATTGATTGAAAAAACAATTTGAAGAGTCTTCAAGCAAATATACCTTATTGCGTGGAATTCTAGGCGGTTGGCACAGAACTGCGCACCACGCAGCGTAGCGCGTAAATACGTGATGTAAATACAATGTATTAAATTTCGTGTGTTCGCTTTCTGTGTGTTAGATTGTGCGTGTTTTTTTTTTTATACAAACGAAGATACTTACAAGCACCGTTTACGCATAACAACGCATTCACGCGCTGATCTGCGTGATGCGGGGCACTGTGCTAACCGCCTTAGACATTTAATTTAATGTACATATTAGGAAGGGTGAGTAAAAGGATGCTGGCTATTATAGATATAAATATAATACAAATAATTATGTTGTAATCAATAAAATAAAACACCAATTTAAATGGATAATATATAATGTAGATATAACGCATGTTTTTGATTAATTTTACTTTTATAATCTTAAATTTTGTTATAAATCTTATTAACTAAAGTAGCATTACATATTCTCGTAACAAAATTAACCATTGTTTAATTTTCTCTTTATTTACAACTTCCTGGTACCAATTTAACTATTTCATGAGGATCTGAGTAAATAATATTATCGTCACCATCGAAGGTAATTCCGAAAATATGTTTAATTTCGGCAATCATATCTAAAGTATGATTAGCTTTGTTGGCTATATAAATACCATTTTTACCACAAAAATGAGCTTTACCTTCATTATTTACCTCTATAGCGCGAAATACTTTGGGTCCTTTAAAGTGAATTCGTTCATCTGTACCATTCTTTATCAAAAATAATCCTGTTTTATTAGTAATAAAAATATCGTTATGTCCATCTATGACAAATTGATAAATTTCTTCATGTATGTGTTTTTGATGTTCAACCTTATTTTTTGGTAACAATTTATATAAATGCTGCAATGGATAAGTAATGAAATAAAGGGCGTGTTTATAAAACATATCCCATACGTTATGGTTCTTTAGTACTTCATGAATAGTAGCATTTTTTTCTTTGAGGTGTTCTTTTTTAATTCCTTCGCTGCCTCCGTAATAAATGACTCCATCCATATTGTCAATTGCAATTGCGAATCCATTTTTTACGTCATGTACAACTTTGGGTATCATTTCTCCCCTTTCAATATAAGCAATTTCGAATGAATCTTCATTATCGAGTCCAACGTTGTGGCTGAAAAACGTGCGATGTTGGTGTTTGTCAAAAGCAAGTTGATACGGACGGTTTAGACCCATGCTCAGAACATGCTTCCTATGTGGTTTATTATAAACATTCACTTCCTCACAATTTGTTGGTTCTTCATTTGAGTATGCCGTCGAAAATATAACAAAAATACACAATATCGCTAGCATCATATTGAACACCAGTTACTGCAAATGTATGTCATGAAATGAATACATGGGGCATATTGGCGGTAACTACGCACATAATGATTCATGAACATAAATTAGAGCACCGATCAATTAATTGGGATCGATAAACAGGGTCTGCTATGGTATCAAATGATACCTACCTATCTAATTGTTGGATGTCTATTCACACAGTCTGAACGATTGAAAATTTTTTATACATAGGTCCTAGCTCCCAGTTATATGGAAATGAAATTCAGAATTAAAAATATAAAAAGATAAAAATTTTTATTATTTTTTAAATGTATTCTAAATAATGTTTAACGGATAAGAATTCCGATTCCGAAAATTTTTGTGTAAATATCCTTACTAGTGCTACGTTTATACATATACCATTTGCGAAAAATGGGTAGGTATGTGGCATTCGTAGGCTATTTGTAAAATTGCAAAAAGCGTTTTTGTTGGAGTGAATTACCCGAGTATTGCCACAGTGGAAGAATTGATTAAATATATTGAAAGTAACGTTTGTAAAGTGACCTATTCCCTACATCGTCGTGTGCTCATAAACCTACTAGGATTCTCATTTCCGACTAACTGAACTTGCAAACTGCACAAATAAGTACATTTCTTTAGAGTATCTAACGTTGTTCAGTATTTTTGATAAATAAAAAAAAATTTCACTGAACTAAGTAAATAATATGTAATTTTCCGACATTTTTCTATTTGTTATTTTAAATTACTTTATATTAGACATGTTTGAAATAAAAAAAATACGTTAAAGACGCAACCCTTACGCTACCATTTTCTTACCCCACATTAGCAGGATCAGTACCAGGTTTGCATAGTCATATAGGAATTCAATACTCCGATGAGAAGAGGACAGGGATATCGACAGAGCTGCCGTACAAACGCAATAGGGAGGGTGCCCCCCGGTGATCCACCCTCACCCTCACCCTCACTTCAACCATATTTAAATCACCACCCTCTTTTTAAATAACTATACATAATAGGTATATTTTACGTATTGCACTGTGTCCTCATTAAAAATCAAAGATATTGTAGAAGCAGAAATTTAACAAGTAAATACTTAGAGGAATGATGACGTTTAGATTATAGAACGTTGGATAATAATTGATAACTATTTAGAACGAACGCATTTTAGAACATATTTTATAAAAAAAGGGTTTATATTATCAACTTTTAACTTATTGAAATCTTAATTAATTAATTTTTTTTTATTCTAGGAAATATATGAAGCATATAACGAGATAGTATGGGGCTATAGCACATTCACTGTAGTGCCCACACAGTCCAAAATGTTCTAAGTGGTATGAAAAAGCAACTACTTTAGCTTCATGCTACCCTTGTAGAAATGTCCTTTACGATTCGTAGCTTCACTCGTAGCGGAACCGTAGCGAATAAGTTAGTTAGTTACATGAGCATAGAAAATCAATAAATTTTCATGAAAAAATATAAGTAGAACCTTAAACTATTTTGATAAACTCTGAAAACGGTAAGAAGGCATTTCTATAACGACTCTCTATATCTGGGATAATGTTGCCATGGAAATGTCGGGAAAACGTCCGTGGAGGTCGTTTTCACTAGGAGAGCATAAAATTGCCGGATGCTGATACGAAAGATTCAAAAGCGATACATCGTACAACTATTGTTGATACCTACCATCGTACAAGTCTGTTATACGACATATCGCTTTGAATTATTATTTGTTTGAAACACGCTTACCTACACCCTAAAGATATAAAGCTTTTGTAACAACATATTATGCATCTCAATTAAATGTGTAACTCTTCAAGACGAATTTATTTATATTTAAAGTATAACTTACAGGCTTAAAAAACAATTTCGTAATTTGACATTTCAAATCAGTAGGAAATGTTTCGTGATTTTGCTTATAGGCTTCGATTTCAATCGAAAAGAGAGTATCTATTTGATCACCAGCGTCCATGAACAATAATTGCAGAGCTAGGTCTCTATATCCTTAACAAATATGTTACTTATGTACAAAATTGCCGAAATGTAAAGTTATTTATATTATACAGGTCCGTGGGCCCTAGCTGTTCTATAAAATTAGATGTTTTAGATTACAACCCTTTAAGCTAGGCTATGTGTATAAGGCTTTAAAAGATCTCGTTATCATTTCAAATGCAATGGTGAATAAATTCAGTACAAGTGTGTTCGATGCTTTATGATTGGGGGTAGATATTTGAGGGAATGAGACAGAAATAAGAAACTGGTGGGGGTGCGAACAAGCCAGAAAGGGTGGTTTATACGAAGCGAATTCCTCGATTTTATAATTTCCTGGTACAATGTGGAATGTGGAAAATATTCTTGCTCTTCCTAAACGACAGGGGCAAGAAAAAGCAAAATAAATAAGGAAAAGCAAAATTAAGGTAAAGTGAAAAAGTAAATATTGGTAAAATATATTTAATATATCATCTATCCTATTTAAATAAATTTAATATAACTTACAATATTTAGTTATTCGATAAAATTTACATCATTTTTTATCAATATGCATTAATACTAAGTGAAATAATCAATTTTCATTAAACTTCACAGGCGCCTGTAGATGAAACTGTGACTGTGCCCCGGACAAACGTGATGCCATCTTTACATTCGCAGCCATTCTAAAAACAATTTAATATTAATAGCTATATTATATATACTGTATTTATCACAATTGTATTTAAATACAAAATAATAAATGAAAAAAGGTAGCAACGCGCAATATTTGCCACAACTTCGCTCACATAATTTATTCATTCCTAAATCTAGATTCGAGTCTAGATTGAAACTTTAATTACTATATAAGTATACAAATATACGAAAATAAATACTTAAATAATATTTTGGTTTTATCATATTTATGATTTCATATTAACGTGTATTTAATATGAATATTAATAAAATGGTGTAATTAATTGATTATGAATGATTATTAGAAGTTAAGTCATACTCACAAAAATATCATCCGTTAGTAAACAAGGATTGTTTTGTTCGTAAAAAAGTACTTTTTGGAGGTTATGCTTTATTATCTCATCAGTCGAGCGCGCCTCCTCCAGGTTATTTGCTAATCTCACAACGAGACCCGCATTATTACGTTTTATAATCAAGCTATTGTTTGTTTTTGAGGCTGGGCCAAAAATAGCGTTGTATATGAATGAACAATATCTGTCTTCATCAGGACCACTTCCGTAATTATTATTTATATTTGTACTCTCATTAACACTAGGCTCTCGTTCTTTAGGCGCATTATCACAGTTTACATTTTCAGACACCAAATAATTCTGATATAATTCGTCGCTTTGTATTGGTTTGCTTTTGTGCCTATTTTTAAGTCTCCATATTTTAACATAAATATTTGTTAAGAACTGAAATTTGAGTATGTACTCTAAGATTTCGGCGACACTCGCTGACCCATTTTTCTTGTTTTTACTATGCAACAGACATATTTTTTGAGATGTTGTACCGTACTTGGGTGGACCTAAAAAATTATTACATATTTTACACAATATATGAAATGTTCACATCCCCACGAGAACTTATTTGGACAACATCACTTTCGGCTTATATAAATAAAGAGATTCATAAGTTATATATGTTAAGTATTTTAATAATCGACGCAGTGGTGGCTCAGTGGTGAGAACCTCGGTCTTCAAAATCGATAAGTCGGGGTTCGAGACCGGGCGAGCGTGCAGGAAATTAATTGATTTTTCAATTTATCTGCGCATGTAGATATCATCAACACTGCTTAAAACGGTGAAGGAAAACATCGTGAGGAAACCGGCATGTCCGAGAATCAAAAGAGTGTATTGAAATTAAAAAGAATTTAAGAATTAAAATGTGTATTTACCATTGTTATAGCAACTCGGCGTAGGTGAGATTAATGGCGTATGTTCCGCATATTGGCAAGGCGGGGCGCTGCGGGATCTGCAGAAGTTATTGCTGTTCCAAGTTGTATCTGTGTACGGTATGGAGTCCGTTAGAGAATCCTCTTCATCTATCCATTTTGATGTGTCACGCAATGAAAAGAATGTAAGCGTTACGACTCCCTAAAAGAAAGGAAAAAAATAGAAATTGGTTAGTGTTGCTGTAGATGACTTTGTGTTGATTTTAAAAACTAAAGCCGTTTGTGGTATTAAAGTATCTATTTGTTCCTCTCTCGAGGAAATTTCATGGAAAATAATTTATCGTGTTCAGTTCAGACTCATATTTGGAAAAATTATAATACAAAAACATTAATACGTGAAAGAATAATCAATCAGAGAAACAGATTTATTTATTTCTTGTCCTTTTTACATAGACGTAGACTTTATAGGCTAAGTTACAATAAAAATGAATAAGTGACACCCATTATAGGCTAAGCTCAAGAGGACTTGCCTGAGTAGAGAGTCACGAGCCTCTACCTAAGTCGTTAATGAATGCTCAATGCATATGCCTCATACCCCACTAGATGACATGAGATTTCACATACGTAACGACTAACGTACCATAGTAAAACACGCAGCGGCACACAGCGTAGCACAGAAGGGGAACCCGTAGCGCTCCGCGAGCGCGCCCCCCAGCGCCGGGCCCAGCACTTCGCCTAACGAGTAGCAGCACGACCACACGCCGGCCACTGCGCTGTACGTGGCTATCGCTTCGGGACAACCGCCTTCATATCTGATCAGTAATTGTATACATTATAAGATTAAATTTTATGAAAGTTATTATATTATAATAAATAACAAATAACAACTTATATTCTATACCGCTATTTTTTTGATGTCCGCTAAATGGAAAATAAGAAACCGAAAATAAAAAATAGTAAGTTAATTACAAAGTTTTATGTATAAATACTGTAGAAGTATAAATACTGAAGGAAGGATAAAAAAAGAGACAAAAGTAATGAAAAATAAAACTTAGCTAGGTTTTAGGGGGTCTTAAAATCATTAGATGCGAGAGGTACTTACATTGAACTAGTCAAAACTCCTTGAAATGTGGGCAGCAGCGTCAAGGCGACTGACATCCCGAGAATGGATAACGCTACGAGATCAAGCCACAAATCTCTGCAAAACAAAAGTTTATGTATGTCTTTTATCCAGTGATATCAATCGTATAATATAAGTTATATAGCGATAACCAAAAGTACAATACAAATTTTGTCTAAGTAAAAATATTACATACTTTGGTAAACCAGGAATAAATGGACAAGGTCCTAATAAAAGCAAGCCAAGAGTGGACAGAAAGAGACCCCAAACCATCATGCACCAATGATTATGAACCCTGTAATAAAAGAAAAACAAATAAATAAAATTGATTTGTTATAACTATAAAGAACTATAAAATTCATGTTCAATTTGTTTTACACAAATTGCAGATTTTTACGTTCCTCATTTATATTGAGTACCTATTAGCGATATTTGGAGCAATCACAATAACACACCTTGTAATTTATTTTTATCATCGTTACTAATGTTATACGTCTTTAATATCAGTGAATATTAAACGTCTGAAGAGTTTGTTTAATTTTTTGTTGTTTTTATTGTGACAAATTTAATTATTTTTTGTTGGATAGCTGATATCTCGAAGAACAAATAAAACATTAATTTGATCATCTGCGTCAAAAAATATAAACTGAATAATCCTATTCCTCAACTAGCTATCCGTCCGTTATTTAACGCAATACTAAATAAGACGCAGTAACAAAAACATCATTATGATAATATCACAAATGGTTCTTACCTATCAGCCACCCAGCCCCATATGGGACTGAATACTCCGTACAAACTTGATAGTAGCAGAAAAATTAACCCAATCTGTTTCGTAGACAAAGAGAACTGTCTTAAATGAGGTTCCAGTGTTGGATCCAAGAAAGCCCAAGTATTCGACACAATAACTATCACAAGACCAGTTATAATTATAGATGGGATTTTAAATAGCCGTATTATGGAAGCTGTTTTGGAACCAGACACGTATTCTGTAATGCAGATAAATTCACGGTTTAAATAAATCAAAACATCATCAGCAAAAAAGTGTATAAACTTGCCTTATACAATATATTTTAAAGACAAAGGCAATTTATTTTACCTTCGCAATCCGGTAGGAATATCATATTTATGGGCACTGTCATCACCATAACGACACCGAGACTGTAGAATGGTAACCCAAATCCCCCGATCTACCTGAAACATTTATTTATTTCAATACTTTACTAAATTTATTTATTCTTAAAGCATTTTTACATTGAGATTTCCTTTGCAAATTATTGTAATGAAATATCATACCGAATACAACAGGCCGCCGATAGCTGGGCCGACCGACATGCCGAGTCCCACAAATGTTTCCAAAATACCCAACACAGACCCTATGGTGTCAGGAAATACATTAACAACATATACATAGCTGGCTGTAGAATATGCACTAGCTCCAAGCGCCTCCAATCCTCGAACAATAAAGCATAATACCAAAAATGTTGTAGGGTTCTGTATTAGGGCCAATGATCTGAAATGAATTTATAAAAGTATAAAAATAAATTGTTAATCAAATCATAATAAAGATTATTATAGTGACAAGTAAAAATTTTCATGTAAACAATGTACTTAGAATTACTATTTTAATGTACAACAGTTAGAATTATAGTTTCTTACCCAAATATTACGTTACAGGAGCCAGCCATGAATAGCCCCGCGGTAAACATAAATTTTACACCAATCCTCGGCAGCTGTGATAAAATGTATTAATTATTATTAGTACGTGTTTGTAACAGTATCTGATAAATATTAAAATAGAGCTGTTGGGTATGAAGGTAGGAGGGTATCTTAAAAATCAACATAGTTCATTTGTTGAATTAAATTCAAATATATTTAAGTAAAAGTTTGCAGGAAAAATTAAAACTTCGAAGGTAAAAGATACAATTAGTTTGAAATGATACCTAATGATGTATACTTACCACCGGGTTAGGTTGAGGTCTGACTGGGTATTTATTCAATATTTATGAATCAAAATAACATAAACGAAAGCAAAATAAATTTTTTGCGTTTTCTCTAAGGAATCTAACTAGTTCTATTCATACGTATACATTTTGGTTCATAGCGTAATTAATGAAAATGTCTAATTTTTGACCATATAAAATAAGTTTATAAATTTCGGAAAATTCCATTATAACAACGTCTGTGAATTTAATTAAGATTCCATAGTCTACTATTTATAACTACTCTCCAATTTAACCTGTACTTATGGTTCTTTATTACTTTGAATCCAGACATTTTCTCTAATATTGCAGATAAAGCTAGGTGACGATTTCTCTACATTGTATATAATTATGTTAAGTACTTACGAATTTTCCAAATAAAGGAGATGTTATAAACATGATGACTGCATAAAAACTAAAGACAATTCCGCACATGGTATTTGATAGACCCTTTTCCGTAGCTTCTCTTGGAAAGAAGGGTGCCATTATACTCATTGAACAAAAACTCATAAAATCAACTAGCGCTAAAGAGAACAAAGTAAGTCTTTGCGAATGTGAGAAATGGCGAATAGCACCTGGGCGGAGTTTGGTTTGAGTACGCACTAATCTGAAAAGAAACAAATGAATGCAGTAATTTTTGCGTACATTCAAAAATATGTTTTTCAGTTTTGAGAGTTCGAGCAAACAAAAAAGAGTTTTAAATTTGGTAGTTGGTAATAATGAAGAATACATAATGAACAAAGTTGTATTGTTCATTTGCCTTTGACGAAGTAATATAATATGGAAAATGCTACGGCTATAAATAAAACGGATCTTCTGAGAAGGCATGGTAATCCCCGTGCGATCTTGACCCAAATCATATCGAAGAATAAACAAATCCCACTTATAAAGCCTGAATAACTCATCGGTCTTTCTTTCTTTGAAATGTTTTCGGGTAGGTTAAATCTGTCTGTTAAGGCAATACTTAAGTAACGTATGTACCTATAGAATAGTGAACAAAGTTATCATTCATTCATGGTTGTATCTCAATACTGAAGGTCTGTACGATTTCGATAGAGAGAAACTGAAATAAAATTGGTCACCCATACAATTTATGACATATTATTGTTAATGATATTTTTCGTTGTCATAATAGCATCAGAAATACATCATTTTGAAAATTTCAACGGTAAAAAGCTAACTGTAAAATATAGCCTTGTGATAGTCGGAAGGACGGACACACAGATAGGCAGACGGACGGCGAAGTTTTAGTATTCCCGTTTTACCATTAACCCTAAAAAGTTCGTTAATAGTCATAGAAAAAATATTTTTGGACGTTTTTAGTTTTAGGTAACTAGGTATAATTGAAAAGGTTATGAAAATTAGCTAGTCTTGCACGATTAAACCGTCGTCAGACCCACTTAGCAGTGATGACGACCATTGTCAACCTCAACGTCCTAGATAAAATTCTAAAGATGACAATGTTGTATTTCTTTACAGTTTTCGCGCTACGGAAAAACTGAAAAATTACTCATTTCTGTAACACTTTCCTTCATTTAGCATACCTACTTATTCTCATGCATTTAAAACAACATAAGAAATTGTTGTTGTTCATATATTGTCTGGTCAGAAATGACGTATATGCGGTTTATGTATAAGATATCAGGGCTAAGACCTAAAAAAGATCATTTTACAATAAAATATTACCTGCATCTAATTATTATAGTATGATTGTGATTAAGCTATTAAACTACATCTTATAGAAAAATAAAATACGAGTATGGCTATTTAGTCACACTTGTGACTATAAATCCGATAAAATATACTTAGATACACTTACCTACAATATTTAAGCATAGACTATGTATGTACCTATTCTTTAATAATTTGTTTTGTGTTACCGTATAGTTTGATAAGTAGATAGATAATATCATAAGTTGCCGATTTGATTACTATTTATTATATTAAAAGTTATCAATTATCAACCACTATAATATTAAATATACACTTATATTTTCATTGAATTTTATGGAACAGTTTGATATTAAATATAGCAACTAAAATTCTCAATTATAAATTTGAAACAAAAGACTATTATAGATTTTGACGCCTTTTCGAAGTTTACCTACCTATTTAAGTAATACAAAGTACAGGTATTTCAAATGTATAAATAATAGTTGTTCAATAATATCTAATTGTATTTATTATTTTTAAAAATAACTAATTACAATTTATACACAGTTTTAACAATACACGTATGGCACTTACCGTTCTCTTAAAATCCTAATTTTGGAAGCAACATCGTCGGGTGGTCCTCCGGACCAGGAGTGTGCTCTTCTTAATCTGCTAGAATCTGGCAAAGAACACCTTCCACCCCACGTGGCCGCGAGTTCCTCAGCTTGTGTTGACGTCTTCATTAACTTTGTATCAAACACAATTGTGTCAGACGACGAAGCCATATTTTCTCCGATTGTAAACCTAGGCCTTGAATCATCCGGAATGCATTGCGCGCAATCGTCAGAATCCTCATTATCTCTGTCCATTATAATGCACTAAATATAATATAGGTTTAAACAAATAGATATCGGCGTGTCTGTATACCGCAGGCTTGGAACTAACTACAATGTGCGCCTACCTCACATTAATTTATCGATATCTTATCGGGTGTAAATAAAAACTTCCGAAGGGAAACGTTTGGTTAAATAACGTGGGCCTGTACACTGGAATATTTTGTTATGTTGGTCTAAATTCATACATTTTAAATGTATTACTTTTCCTTTTAGCATAATTCTTCTAGCTTTGTCGAAAACCGAAAAGTTATATGATATGACCCAATAAAAAAAAAAGTGTATTTATACTTATTTTTATAAATATACAATATTCATATAAATATGTATAATAAACTAGCTGCGCCCCGCGGTTTCACCCGCGTAAGTCCGTATCCCGTAGGAATATCGGGATAAAAAATAGATGTTGGCCGATTCTCAGACCTACCCAATATGCTTACCAAATTTCAGAGGAATCGGTCAAGCCGTTTCGGAGGAGTATGGCAACGAAAACTGTGACACGAGAATTTTATATATATAAAGATATTAATAAATTCAAAACAACAGACGACGCGTTATCAAACGTTTAAAAATAGAACCAAATATTATTGCGCCATTGAAGATCAAACTGACTATTGAACAATTAATGATACGATTTAAACAAAATTATTTTCGAAACAATTGTAGTAGATAAAATAATTTAATTTTATTTCTGTTTCGGATTGTTGTTTTAGTTCATATTTTATACTGAACTTTGATTAATAAAGCTATTCTAAAAAAATCTTTTCAATTTCGATAGGAAAGGGAAGTTATAGTAATTCAAGGTTAAAGAATAAAATAAACTACATCAATTTAATATTTTATTTTCATTATGTATTCTTATAACAATTTTATGTGACATGCTGTCTTGCACTTTTTTCCTCGATAAAGCTATATAAAAATATAATTCGAATATTTTTTTCACAATTTTATTATTTTGACACGTAATAAAAGTGAAGTCAGAATTATCGAGTTAAATAAAGGTATACCATTGTTAGTATTGAACAATTTAAACGAAGAAAAAAAAAAAGCCTTACACACAATCATATTGTTCTCAGTTATGCAAACTATGTATTGCTATATAAAAAATAGGTATTTAACCAATTTAAATATAAAAAATATTTTTTTAAATAAAAAAAGTTTAAGATATAATATAAAGTTTTATGGAGAAATTATCTCAGTTGAATTAACTGTCCACAGAAAACGCTTGATATTTGTTTACAATACTACTAACTTAAAATATTTGTGTATACAGTACTAAGTATTTTTTATCATCTATTCTGAGCGAAATGCAAGTAAAATACAAATATAATAATATATTGCATCATAATTTGAGCTGCTCCAATTCTTGTAACAAAGCAGCTTCATTTTCAATTTTCGCTAACTGATTGAGTTCCAATTGTTTTCCAGCTGCCTTCTGCTGTTTTAGTTTATCTATGTCATTTAGTTTCTGTAAAAGAAAAAAATATATATATAATACTAATGTATAATCAAACATTTTATATGGATCACTGAATATTATAAACCATGAATAAAGTATAGAAATTATACTATATTCATGGTCATATACTATATTCTTACAGAGATTCACTGTATAAATAAATTAACATATATTTTCCCTTGATGACACAGCATCACGCGTGAACTACTGGACCGATTCCGCTAATTATTTTTTTTACTGACTGAATCGCTTGTGTAAAACTCGATTGACAAAAAGAACTCGATCTAACTATTATGCAATTTTGTGCATTACTTAATTTTAGTTTGAACTAGGTAAAGCGCGTTCTTACGAACAGGTCGCGTTTCATTGCGGTAGTCTTCCATTTGTCTTTATCCTCTACCTTTGGCGGACTGGAAGAGATCGCTGATAAGTGATAAGCTCACCTTATGTACTATATAAGTCTCTTTTGTATATATATTCTAAAACTGTTTATTTGGTGTGGTACATAAACTTGTTAAAATGAATAAAAAAAAGAAAGTCTAATACACTTCGCCAGGAATTGGGCTAGCTCGCACAGGGGAAGCTACCAAACCCCCACAGAAGACCGGCGAGAAATAGTGTTACCCTATTTGGTACGGAGAGTGAGGGAGTCGGAGGTCCGTATCCTTGTTGTTACCCTTCGCAGTCCATTCCTTTATTCCAGTCGTCAATCGTTTCCTTATCCTATATCGCTTAAAAACGGGCAACGAATTTACAGCGGCCCTACCTCTACAAATGTTCATGGACGGCGGTGATTGCTTACCATTACGCGAAACACTAGCTCAATTGCCTGCTAAAATGTACATTTTAATGGTGACATTTACAAATTAAACCTTACCTTATTAATATTTTTTATCTTTTTATCTTTTTCCGGGTCACCCGTAGACACGAACGGTGGCCGGCTGGAGGGTGTGGTGGGGGGAGTGTCACCTTTATCCGTCGCCTTTTCTTCCGCTTTACGAGCTTTGCGCGCTTCGCGTTTTTCCTTCTGTTTTATCGCTTGCTTTGATGGGGCGGCTGTTGATTTTTTATAATTGTAGCGATAAATGGGGAAAATACAATTTTTGCTACAGCAATGAATGTTATATAAGAATATATATTAATGATATATTCAAGTTTATCTCAAATAGATACAGGGTTTTAAAATGGCGGCTCTCTTTTTTGTCACTCGTTCACTTAATGTTACCGTCCAGTCACACATATGGTCAAAAAGCTGTTCGACAGCTGAGCGACGCCATTTTGAATCCTTGTACATTAATACTATGTAATTATTTGTGCAAAATAATTTATTTAGTGATTATTTTTGAAGATATAATGCATTGTCCATGTTAACATTGCTTTTTATTGGATGTCAATATAAAGATAGCTATTATAATCTCAATATAAATCACAAATAATAAAGCATACCTGCGAATATGCTATCATGCGTCGAGACAAACGATAAAAAAACCATAAATGATATAAAATATACAAGTAACGTTACCCTCAGCATTCTGTCCAGGTTTATGTGGTTTTTCATGTTCATGCATAGTGAATGTAGATGGTTTGTTGCGAGCTGCTGGGGGTCTATAAGCAGTGGCTTTTGGCGCGGCGACTTCTATCCCTTTGGGAACTGTTTTGGACAATTCACTCTTTGGGTATGTGCCTGGTTGCCAGATGATTGACAGTAGATTCTCTTTTTCTACGCACTCGCGTTTGTGCATTAGCGCTCCAGTGTAGTGCCAGATTTTGTACCTGTAAGAGTACAATATACGGTCACATGTAAAGATGTGTGATAAATGTAGGCGTGAGCTGTCTATATAGACAATCTACATAGGCATAACGTATTGTTTTACTAGTAAATTTTATGAATCATATGAATGAGAACAGTACATTTTCGTCTAATCAACTCGGGTTTATTTTAGTCCTCACCCTTCTATTACAACTGAGACAGTCTCACGCTTTTTAACCACATAGAGTCATCCGAAAAAAAAAGAATGCTAAGCAATTAGCCGAATGAGCGTTTTTGTTTTCAGAAATATCAATAACGATGCCTTGTGTTATTATACAATTAAAATATACAATTGTTGATTCTCACCCATTTCCAACAGTAAGTCTAGGGTACGTTGTAGCAGTGATGAATGTTTCGCCCCGCGGATCCCACTGCAAGAACGTAGTATCTGGCGCTGAGCATTCTCCCAGCTTCTTACACCCACGCAGGTCCCAAACCGATATGTGACCAGTCGCTATGTTTCCAAAACCACCTAGTAACACTAGTGCAGTGGAGTTAAGGGTTGTTGATTTTCATAAAATATTTTGCTTACTTTGGATAATGTAATAACAATATTGAAATAAACATGTATTTTTATTTCATAGGCATGACTGATATATCAAGCAGTAAGTTTTATTGACAATGACAGAATGATCAATATATTTATTACGTTATATGTATCACACCACACATTTTATTAGAGGCAAACAGCTGCCAACAACAACTGTATTGCCCTTATCCCAAGAGTCAGTTTTTTATTGGTTTATAGATGAAGTGAAAGTGATAAAATTAATCTGCTTCTATGCACAATAAAGTAGCAGTTATTGTAACTCCCATCATTCATTAAAATAAGTTATTTCAGCAATAATTTAATAATCTTTTATTAAAAAGGATATTATTTCCTTCAGGTGGGAAGTATATAGCGTTCCAGGCTCCAGTTCCAAACTCATACAATGGGTCGCATTTAGCGTTGAACAGCGTGGCTTTAGCGGGCGCGTGTCCGTAGACCGCGACCCATTCGTTCCAATTGCCCGGATTCCATGCAATCGAGTGGATTGGTCCTTCTTTGCCTAAATAGTTAAAGTATACATTAAATATACATTGAATTAAAAAAGGGCAGTTTTATCGTTTGTAGTGCAATAGATAGAGATATATATATATATATATATATATATACAGTCCTATAATAGATAGATAATATTTTAGTAGAAGTTATTTCAAACATATATTCATTTAGTTTTGACGGTAATTTATTAAAACGTGTGTCACTTGTATTTTGTGAAATATTTTTTATATCTATACTATCACCAATTCAAAAAAAAAAGGAGTGTATCAATAATAAATATTTATACTCACTAAATGTCATATTTCCTCCATTCCCCTTTATGTCACCATATGATAAGGCTTGCTTTCCATAGTAAGAACCGCCTGTTTTATCTACCTGCAATACCAGTGGATCCACCGTTAATATTAATGCAGCTATTACTTCTCTAACATCTAAACTTCTGCCATGTTAAATAGAGAGATTATGATAGATTTCTTTGTGTAAAGAATATAAAACTAAATTCTCATGACCTCATATTCTTCTATGAAAACACTGTATTAGATTTATAAACAATTCAAATTAAATCATAAAAGCTTATGATTTAATTTGAATTGTTAGTAAAGAAACATATACTCACATCCGTCTGTGTCATGGTAAATACATTGGTTCCACGTCTATTCCAGTTGAATGTTGCTTTATCAGCTTGGAATGATGATCTGCTCACAATTGCATTGCTGATGTCAAATTGGGGGAATTTGAATATACGCCAGAAGGATGGTTGACCAGATTTACCTGTATATTATAATAAATGTATTATTTTAAAGTCATTTTATACCCCAGTTAGCGGAAAAATTTCTAATGAGCTGAATTTTAACATCTATATTGCCTTATTGCTATTAAGATGGGATAAATTGATATTTCTATAGTGCTGGATACAAAGGTCACAAAATTCAGGTTTTCGCTAATATTTTACTTGAACTGTTCAGATGTCAATAGAGGTTATAAAAATAGTCTGTTGTGAAATAACTTACCTGCAGATTTCCTCTGCAAAATTAACTGTTTACAGAGCACTGAGTTCAAACATCAACAGAGGCCATAAATATCAAGATAGAGTTCTATAGAGAATTCATTATGGCAGATTTTTATTTGATATAAGGAGCGGATTATTTTTAATTTTGTGTTAAAAAGGTGAAATAGATTATGTTTGCAATATGTATGTGTTATAGAGAAAGTATAAATAAAAGTTTGCAAGGGCTCTCTGATAACTTTGTTTATTTTTTTTACAAACTTTTAGTATTACTATGACAGAAATATCATTTTAATTAATATTTACCCAATGTAAAAATGGAGAAATAGTATGCCGGTGCTGGACTTGGTGATATACTATATGCTTGAAGCTTGTCTGCTTGAATGTTGTGTGTGTATCTGTCCAATTTAGCATCCTCATAGATGAGTATTCTATTATTTGCATGAATGGCAAACAACTTTTCATCTGATGACCATTTCGGTTGCCTGGGAAATTAATATATATATATATATATATTTTTTTTTTATCACAAGGCAGAATTCGAATCCGCGTCTCTAAATCTAAATTATCAAATTTAAGGAATCATGTCAAGGAAATGCATACTATTAATTGAATGCTTGACTGGCTGCAAATTCATTTAAAAAAATTATTGATCAAAATGTATACAATTTCAATGATTTGAATTGTATAGCATTTCAATGTCAAACCTTTATTAAAATAATACATAATGATTTGTCAAATATCAATAATACTTGACTTACGCCACTTAATAATAATTAGTTCATATAACAATCACAATTATAAAACATAAACTCACCATCCAATTTGATTTTTTTGAATAAATGATCCAATGTTCTCTCCAGTTTGTGAATTAAATACCCGTAGATTTGGCTTTCCCTAAAAAAAATACTTTTAATGAATAATTTTCATGAACTATTATTTTCCCTGTAACATCTGCCTGTTAATGCGGTAAAACTAATTGTTATAGCAATTTTATTGTTATTTCTGATTCCCAAGATATAAAAAAGAAAGAATTTCTGTGATGTGGACAAAGTTAACATCATATTTATATAAATTTAATGTAGTCATTATATTTATATTTAAATGTCATTTGTATTAAAATAAAGTATCACCTGAGGATTATCTTTAGTGGTAAAAAACATTTCCCATGATATAAAGTAAGTGTCCAAAGGGGAGAAAAACATGTCCTTGACATTACCATCAATTGTAGCTGTTACAGACCAGTCCGTACATTTGAGTATCTCTACCCTGGAATTATGTAAAGTTTATTATAAAATGAAGTATTATTTGTCTACTATGTATATTGTGTACTAAGTGGCATCCAAATTAATGCAGTTTAGGTGAAGAGAGAAAGACAGACGAACATCTGTCTGTCTGTCTTTCCATCTGGATAAGCAGGGTTACTGTCGTATATATAATATTAATGTAAAATAGTAGAGAAATTCATTACTTCCTATCTGTTCTATAAGCCAAATAGTTTCCTTTAGGGCTGAACACGACACTCCGTATGTTTGGTGTAGATTCATCTCTCAGCACTTTTTCCGTGTATGGTTCTTGAAAGTCGACAAGAAATAAATTCTTGTTTGTTAAACCTGCAAGAGAAAGGTGCATGTAAATCATGAAAAACATAAAATTTAAATTATATTTCTTCGAAATATAAGATCACTGCTTTTGAAAATCTCTTACCGGTTATATTCGGTGTTGAAGTCATTTTACTGTTTATAATAGTATTTTAATTAAGTTTCATAGTATAAGAAAACTCAGTGAATAAACTAAAATTACATATAACCACAATATGTACAATCGTATCACTATTTCATTTTCAAAGATCGCCGATTTTAGCCATCCTCTCAAACTTATGTCAACGTCATAAACACGCGTTACGGCGATTTTTATGTCAAGTCAGCGATGATAGTTTGACATACGAGTTTAGCATAGATAATATAATTTTTTTTTCTTTTCTTCTTCCATTATGGCAATAAGTTTTAACTATTTGCCAATAAGATATTTTTATAGTACTCTTTGTATAAGATCTAATATCTATGACTTTTATTAACATGAATATATTTCAATAATTTTTGGATCGGCAGCCATTTTATTGTCACAACTTGTAGTAATCATACATTATTGGTAATCCTAGAGGTGCCCACGAATGCAATAAAACATTTCAGTATTTTAGTCTCCTTTAGAACATTAATTAAAATTTTTAGAAATAAAAAGCTTTTCCTTCCTAATAATGAGTACGACACTAAAAAATTACACTATTAAAATCCCTGTAAATAAATCAATCATGTGAAAGTGTAGAGACTAGTATTTACGCAAAAATAAGACAGTAGAATTACTAATTCAGTTAGATCAAAGTCAGGTAGATTTTATGTCTAGTAGATACATAGATAACCGTATCGAGTCAGTCTTGAAAAATATTTAAAAGTGATTACCATAGATTATACACTATATTACTGTTGAATGTTGACAGATGACATTTGGAACTGTCAAAATATTATGAAAGTCGACATTAATTTGAATAATAATTTATTGGTATTTATTTCATTTATCCAATTTATTTTAAATAAATAAGTAATTTCAAAGTGCATTCACTATTTGAGTGCATTATTTGCCTATTTAAAATTCAATGTTTACAAGTTTATCCTATCTAAAGAAACATACACCACAAAATGGAACTGACCGTGAAAGTTATTTATCATTACTCGTAGACGAGTTTATTAATTCACCTTCTAACGGTAAGAATAAGTGTTAAATTTACATGATGTACACTATTGTGAACATAAAGCTTAATATTTCGTCATTTTGAATATGCCAAAGGTCGTGTATTATTTTCTGTTTCAGATGCTAAGTGCCAAGTGCTTGCAAATTTAGCTAATTTTGCTTATGACCCAATAAACTATGGTTTCATACGCGATGTTGGAGTTTTAGATATATTTTTGTATGTCATCAAGAATGAAACTAACTTTAAACTATTGCAATTTGCAACTACAGGCATTTGTAACTTGTGTCCGGGTAAGATGGTAACGTTTTTTTATTAAAATTATAAATAAAACGTATTTGCAAGTCAGGTTTAATAATATAGTGAATAAATGTTTTAAAGGCCATTAAAAAGTTACAAATTTCTAAAGGTATTTTGAAATAATATTTAAGTTAAATACATGAGTACTCTACCAAGTCATGATTATATCAAATGTGTTGCAGATCCCCTGAATGCAGACTATTTAATTAAGCATGATGTACTGAAACCTTTAGAAGATTTATTAAAATCAAAGGAGAATAATATTATTGCTGATGTTATCACTATATTGATATATCTTTCTGAAGAATCAAAGTCCTTTATGAAGGAATACCAAATCTCACAACAAATACAAATTTTAAAGGAATCAGATGATAAGGTGGTATCGCAATTGGCTACTATATTTTTAGAACAAGAGCAAACCAAAGAAACCTTTACAACAATTGGATGTTAGATACTATTAAAAATGAATAGAATGCTGTCAAACAGGTTTCCATACATTTCAGTGCATAATAAAAACTATCAAAAAATATGTAAATTACACACAACAACATTTAGCAGAGTAGGTTTTAAGGCCGGTGATAAAATAAGAATACAGAAAACATTGACACAAAAGGACTTGGATACATTCTCGAATCTTACGAGTGATCATAATTACCTACATAAGAATAATGGTAACAAGAGGCCGATTGTCCATGGAGCTTTCTTAAATGGATTGGTGGCTGGTCTAATTGGTACACATTTACCCGGCCCAGGTACCATTCTTGTCTCACAGACAATGAAGTTTCCTAATAAGTGTTTTGTAGGCGAGAAGTTAACCATCAGTGTGGAACTTGTAGATGTACGAAAGTTGTTGAAAGTTAAATTCTTCTGTGTCGTAGAAGAAGAAAAGAAGGTTGTATTTGAGGGAGAAGCAAAACTCATGCTGGCAAAGGACTCATAGAAATAAGATGCGTTTATATCTCTAAGTTTATTTAATGTTTATCACTCAAATCAATTTAAACGAACAGAAATGTTTTACAAACTAGTTAATATGCTAGAAATAAAACAAGTGAGATTAACAAATGTCTTAAGGGATTTTGTTTTTTTATATTATTAACAGTTAATTGTTGAAACTCTTTATAAAAAATAACTAACAAGCATTATTGTGAAATGTATACAAAAGCAATACTTGATTATAATTAAGGTTCTTTTGTTAGCTTATTTGCTAATAATAATAATATTTATTTCATGATTTTGTATTTAAGTGCCAAATGAAATTCTAAATATAATTAACAATAAATGTAAGAACTACAAAGTACAATTTTCAGTGTGTAATAAAAAAATTAAAAACAAATGATTCCATAATATTAATCTTGTCCATTGAAAAAATTCGCAATTATAAATTAATATACATAGAAAGACTGATATTTTTTATTGAATGAGTTCAATTAATTCTTTTGAGAACATAATTCTGATAGTGTACCATGTTGCTATTTAATATTAATATAATTTATTCCTATAACTATAACACTATATGATGCAGTATTAAACAAACAAGGAGTTATAATAAATACTCTTAGACTTGACATAATAAGGTGGAAGTCATATTTATATTATTTTAAAGTATGTTATTAGAGTTAAGACACAAATACTATGAGATATTTTCTGGAAATGAGCGAGTAGTTCACCTGATGGTAAGCAATCACCACCATCTATGAACATGAACATTTTAGTTGTTTAATTTCAATGGGTAAGGGTTAAGGACACGGTCGACGACAAGTATATAGGAACGGGAAGGGGGAGGAAAAGGATATGCCTAGTATTTATAATATGAAAAATATTTTACACTACACTAATAATTATGCATCAAAAATTTTAGTACTAATTCTTAGCATTTAATTCATATGTTGTATTGATTTAATAGGTAGTTGGATGTTTGTAGATAACAATATTACCGTCTCATGTGATGTATTTCAAGAAATAAATAATATGACCATTACGATTTCTGAGGTATACCATAAGTTTGAAAAAAACTAACAAATTATACATATATATTTCTTAAATATATTTTCCCCTTATTGTTCAATATGCACTGCATTGTTAATTGCTTCTATACAATACCCATTAGTGGAATGCTATAAGTCCCTCGACGTTGCGGAAATATTGATAAGTATCTGGAAAAATTAAAATTTCCCTGAGATTATGACAAACTATATTTGCTAGCTAGTTAAGAGTAAAAAAAATTGCTTTAAACTTTAAATATATATCCCCACTTTATAACAAGTCATTTTCATGGCTGTTTGATTTGAATGTAATATTGCCATCATCGATTGTTAAAGCAATTTAAGCCTTTGTGACCCTTAACTGTTATCGGCTTTTATGTTTCTATTCGCTTCTATCCGTATGCGATTGTTATATTTAGCTATTAAAGTTGAATTGAATTCCAAAATATTAGGAGCATAATTTGTATTGTTTTTTTGCATTTCAATTACTGTTAAATTAAAGGATTTAGCTTATTAATTATTTTGTATAAACATTGTAAGATATTATTTTGTAAGTCTTGTTGATTTCTTTTTATCTTAGTATATTTTTTGTTGTATGCAGATTTTGTTGTATTTGCTTTTACTGAAACTCAGAACTCTATTGCTGAAAAACTACATTTTTGTGATTTGTACGTTTTTTGGTATGTAAATTTAGTATATGTAAGTAATATTGTGGCAGTACAATTTATCGTAAAATAAATCGATATTCTCTAATATAGGTTTTCTTTTCTTATTTTGTAATGGAATCCTGCAAAAATATCACATATAAGTTTTCTTTAATCTGGCGATTAATTATCAGCTTATGAATAATTACAAGCATTCAGAATATGTGATCAGAATACATGAATATAGGCCATATTTAATTAACAATCCATACAATTTGTTTCATGCTGCTTAAATATCTTTTCCCAAATTACCTATTGCGTTGGCAAAATACCGATTTGTTTACAATTTAGCTGATGAAAAAATATGTATGTATACGATATGATACGTAGAATAACAGATTTACATCGGCGCTTTTTGCTTATTTCAACTTTTTATCACTTCTATCGCGAAACGAATTTACTTTTATATATAAATAAAATAAATTTTGGATCTAGTGCAGTTATGAGTAGGTATTGACATGAGAAAATATAATGTTGAATTTTACGGGTATGTGTGTAAAATTAACGACGAACGACAAAAGTAATCTAGAAGTAAGCAAACCCTTTGTGGAGGGTGCGTGACAAGAATGAGCTTCTGAAGTAAACACACCTATTACCTACGTAATCCTTATCAATATCGTACGTAGAGTTATTTGTATCCTCATATATAAACGTTCCATATCTCCGCGTGAATAAGGCACGTATCGCAATGTGCTGAACAAGCATTCTTTTCTCCGTGAATGCCTCGAACGAAATTAACTTAAATAGTCCCAATCACCTACCGTAGTATCAGAAGATATGTAACTGTGATACAGTGATTAGGCGAAGATAATTCGAAAAATGTAAGTTGATATTTTGTTTTAAAACTTTACCGACATCTTTATTGTCTTATTTAGTATAAAAATATCTGCTTCTCTAAAATTCAAGTTATTGGTCACATTGCCTTATTAATGATAATTAAATAGTTAGCTAATTATTTAATTTCTTTATACATCAAGGATCATGTGTCAAGTGCAATAAAACTTTATACTCGCTAGTTTATTGTTGCATAAACATTGATAGTCTTTATAAACTCATCAGATCACAATGCAAGGAATCCGGCGGCTGGCGACGGTGGCCGCGTGTTTGTGGTTAGTTTCCGCGGTCGACGCCAGGCGCAAACTTAAGCGTGACCAGCACGAGAGCTTGAAGACTATCGACGTTATTGACTTCGATGAGGATGATAATGAGGTATTTATATTTATGTTTGATCTCAAAAAGGAGTGGTGGCTCAGTGGTGAGAGCCTCAGACTTCAAAATTGATAAGTTCGAAACTTGGCGAGCATGCAGAAAATAAATTGATTTTTCAATTTATCTGCACATGTGAAAAACATCACCACTGTTTAAAACCGTGAAGGAAAACATCGTGAGGAAACCGGCATGTCCAAGAATCAAAAGTTCGACGACATGTGACATATGCCAAACCGCACTTGGCTAGCGTGGTGGATTATGGCTTGAACCCTCATAGTAGGCCTGTGTCCCAGTAGTGGGAACATATATGGGCTGATGATGATGAAAAGTGATCTATTATGTTTGTATCTATAGCGGTCAATCATTCCATTTGAATGAGAAATCCTTAAGATTATCATAAATTTATAGCTATAATCCTTTGCCTAATTAAAATGAATATACCTACCTTAAGACACATAATATTGTATTTTTCCATTTCCATTCACAGTTGGAGCCATGTCAATGTGGAGTGTTTATGTCTCAACAAATGGGCTTTAAAGATGGCCGCCGGACGAAGCCCCGTGGACCGCCTCAGGGAGAGCCTGTGGTCACATATGATACTGAGGGTCCGATCTTACCTTGTGGGTCCAGCGGCTTCAAACAGTGCATTTCGAAATGCCTTGATGTGGTAAGTCAACAACGAAATTGTCTTGATGTTACTTCTGAATTATTCGCGTTTAGTGAAAAAAAAACTTATACAAGCTAGAACTTCTTCGTCTTGATTAAGTAATTTTATTAAGTTACCCATTTAATTGGCTGATCTTCGGTAAGCATAGCCTAATCGCGATGTCAAATTTAGACCAATTAATACATCTCGCTTTAACAGGATATAAAATAGATAAATAGACAGATTATAGGTACATATTTCCGTTAAGAAAAACTGCCAAGAAAATATGTATATATGTCTATGTCCATGCCGAGTTTATATCATATAATCATTTATTTTATGTCTATTTTGATGTAAATTTTCTATTTTAATTTATATTTCATACTTTACATTAATATTAAAACAAATAGTAAAATGTTGCAGGCGAATCCAACACTGAATTAGTGAGTGCATACTTACGATAGTTTATATGTAAGAATACAAACATAAATTGCAAATTTACTGGCTCCTCGGGGTTGGTAATAAACGCTCAATGATTTTGTTTGCATACTTCATGTGTTTAGAAAGTGACTGACGGACAATAAAATATGTAAACGTCGTAAACATTGACGCGCTTCCTTCAAAGATTTCCATTTCAATTAGTCTTAATGTTGCTGCAATTACTCCGAGATACCGCTTTCCTAAGTATTAGCTACGGGAGACACTATTCAATATAACACTGTGTTCTTATAGCATATACTCTGCGCCATACTTACAACTAGGGTGCTACTCCAAGTAGGTTAGCAACTGATGTATCATCATCTACACGTTAAAAATTTAAGATATTTTAGTAGATACTTAGGTGTGTTGTAGTAAAAAAATATACTTTGGAAATAAAAATGTATGTAACAGTAAGAGAAAGGACAGTTTCAAAGGCCTTTTAACGGTTTTCTATTCGATGTGTGGGTTTGTATCTAATATTATTAGAATTGCAGTTTTTGGATATGTTAGGATAGAACAGCTGAGCCAAATTTCATAAGTGTATGTTTGTTTGCTCATATGTATGTCTACGTATAACTCAAAATGAGAAGGAAAAGATTTCTTTTTTGTTGTGGGTATTCTACAATCTACTTAGGGAAAAGTTTCACCAAAATTGGTTAAGTAACTTAACGATAAAGGGCTAAGTTATAATATTCACAAGGAAAACACCGACACAACGAATTACACGCTTTATTCACGCGATTTCCAACGACATAACTGTCAAAGTCGGTTTAATTTTGTGAATTATCTTGAGTACTTCTTAGATAAATAACTACAAGTTTCCGCATGAGCACTTAGTTAAAAATCAATTTCAAATTGCAATAACTTATTTGACTAGACGTTAGTCATAATTCCCGTTCTACAATTGATTTAATTTCTCGCTAAATAATCAGAAAAAAATAATAATGCACCAAACATTATATTGTTTTGATTGGGTGTTAATTTTTTTATTTAAATAAACATTTAGTAGGCAATATTTAATAACGGCCGTTGATTGAATGTAATTTATGTCTGGTTCAGTTTAAAAGTTTTAATATAATTTTCACAACTCTACTTATTATTTTCAAAAATTTTGAAGTGAAACTTCTTTAGAATCGTTGTGATTTCAAACCTGATGCAACGGAAAAACGACAGGTAACAGAAATACAAAAATGTGTAGAATGAAGCCGGCAAAGAATGAGACAGAAATATACATACTATTTTATTCATTCTTTTGACGATTTATTGAAGTTTCACTTCTACCATGTGTAAATCGCACACACACCTTTTTTATTTTTCATGAATATTGTTTAAAATTTGTTTAAATTGTATGAAAGTCAATTTGTACACTATAAAAACTTTTTGTAGATACTAAAATATTTGCCGCGTGCCGGCCCAGTGATCTGTGGCGCGGTAGAGCGCGACGTGCACCGCGAGAGGGCGTTTCTTTTCATCCGAAACTGCGGCGGCGACTGGAGTCCAACCAATTTCTCTGCCGGCAAGGAGTTCTGCTGTACTGATGGTCAACACCACAAATGCTAGGAAGACTAGAAAGAGGGAGAGGAAACAACTAACTAAGAAGACTAGGAATGATAGGAAGACTATTAATTGTCTAATTGTTTAAGCCTTTGACATCGTTGTGTAAGATAATATCATTTTATGAAAAGATTCTGATTAGAAAATCCAAGCTGTTGGATGTAGAATGCTATAATGGAAGTATAATATAATAACGTTTATTTATACTAAATAAGCTGATAAGTACTTTTACCTCAATAGAATATAATTAAAGTAGTAAACTAAGATGTAAATACATTCTAAAATTTTACATTGTACATGGCGTTTATTGTTTTAAGAGTTGACATCACAGTGTATTTAAGATTATCAAAATACATTTAAACACAAAACAAGTTAATTTATTATTATTTATTTTGTCGAAATTCAAAATTATTATTTATATAATCATAAAGTAATTTGTAATGGCAGTATACGAATGATAACTATTTTTTAATTATTATAATATAATATAAAGCTATATAAACATTTACATCTTCTGACTTAGTAAAAAATGCTTTTACATAATAAGCTTTTACATAATAAGACTTTATTTATACAATGGTCGTTGCGTTTATAAATTACATACAGCTAATAACAAGGATCCTGTGTAGGATACAAATAGCTTGCATTGTTCTAGCCAGACGAGACGGATAGGGCAGTGTATGTCGTAAATAGAAAAATAAGTCAATCAATTTGGCCTAGTTTTAGTCTGCGGGAGTTTCTGTTGCATGTTGTTGCGATGCGGGTGTCGAGCATCCCTATTAGTATGATTAAATTATGTTTTAGTCCGAGTATATGATGGTAACAAACGGATATGAAATCTTCGTATTTTTATGATTACAATCGTGGTAAGTAAACTAGATGAAGTGGTTGCACTTTTTATGTTATCTATACAACATATAAATGTAATTATATTAATCTTACTTTTGGCACTATGCGATGAATAGTTTCTAAGTGCCCAAGCGTTTTTTTTGCTGATTTCGTTTAAGTGCACTTTTCATAGATCAAATAATCGATTATTATTTATTGAACAAATTATTGTAATTGAATAAAAATAAAGATATAACATACACATACCTACCTAAATTTAAATTAGATATAAGTACGATTAAATCAATAATAATGGATGGAAAGAGACACTAATTTCTTATTAAGTTCATCGTTTAATGACATTTCAAATAATATATAGTGATGCATGATCAAATCGCTACACGTGAATAGCTGAGTTATCTGCAAAAGTTATCATTTACGCACGACCAACATATCAAAGAAGTCGTCCTATATATCGCAAGGAGCGCCTTATCCGGCGACCCGTTCGATGGTGTCAATGGAGTTTCCTTATCAAGGGCTAGTAAAGTAGTTGTGGCTAGGCGCGGGGCGCGGGGTGTGGCGCGCGGGCGGCGTGACCCCGATCGCGCAGGGTGAACAACCCCGCCACGTGCCACTTTCTAAAAAGAAACGAGTGAGCGTCGCTTGCGCATCCTTCCATGGACAGCTGGATCTCTGGCGGTCTAGTGATCCTCTGTGGATTTGAACCTTTCGAAAATATGAGGGTAATCCGCTGTAAGATAGGAAATGTTGGCACAATTGCGATTGATGTATATAACTATATGCGAATTCGCTATGATGCCGATGGCTTTATGCAAGCAAGTTATAATTTTCATACTTTTTAGAAAGAAAAGAAATAACTTTATGATGTGCTATGCATGTAAGAAATGTGTAATATGTGACCTTGTAGAATTTATAATGAAATTTAATAGGTAGCCAAAGTAAGCTTCTTTTTTCTATGTGACCACGTGGTTATTAAAATATTCAATTCATATAAGAGTAAAATTTTGAATAAACTAACTACATAATATACGCAGAATGTAGTGAATAATTATTGTTGTGTGGTTACATCAGTGTTATTATGACTTGTACGTGTTGTGACTAATTGATGTAAATGAGAGTTGTAAACTTATATGTTGATTTTAGTTTCTTATTCGCGCTCCTGATGCATAATCACGGCAAATTTATACGGAGTTAAACGTTATGCCTTATCTATTATCTAACTATAAATAATTATAAGATACAATTTACATTATTATATATATTAAAATCAAATTATTACCAACAGTTATTCAAATATGATTAGCAAATCGTTCGATGAACGTGACAATGGTTTCGTATCACCGTTCCCCGAAACAGCTTGCTCGGCGCATGACCCCCGCGCGGGCGCAGCGGCCAAGGCACGTAATGTCGCGTTATTGTAATGCGTTGCGCAACTTACCCCTCCCCCACTCCGGGTAGACCTCGCGAGCACTGCCCTCGAGGGAACAGCATTAGACCCTTGAAGGTTATCTGAACTGAGAAAAAATATATACGAAATCTGTGTGTAGGTACTCATCAAAATCATATCTTCACACCTATGTTCTCTCAAGAACGTCAAATACTATAGTAGTTTCCAAAGTGTTTTTATATTTAGATAACTCTTGAAAAAAAAAATGGAATTTTGAGAAATTAAAAAATTACGATGTTTTTTAAGCTGAACGTCACTTTATTTAAGGTATTTTCATTTGGATATATATATACGGATTAGAAGTAGGTAGGAATGTCTACCTACTTATAATAAATATTAGCTTGGGCCTAGTGTTTCATTCCTGTGGTGCTTATGAGGATTAGTGGTACTGTGGTAATTAGTCGTAACCCAGCTAGGCATTGATTTCCAATCAAATACTTCCAGGAATTTATATTCAGTGAACCAGCAGAACCTTGAGTGTGTTTCAAATTAATTTTAAAGAATTATTGCTTCAGTGGACCATTCAGACAGATTCATCACATCTCATCAGATAGGTAGGTATGTGAAAATAAAACCTAGATACTATTTTTATAATAATATATCGGATATTATAAAGAGTACTTATGTATACATATAAACCTTAGTCACAAGTTTTCATTAATTTGGTATATGATTATACGTAGTGCCAAAAACGGTAAATTTTAAATACTTCAATATTGAAACTTCATAACGTGAAATCCAAAGAATGCTATAGAAATTAGTGATATTACAATGTATGCATGATTGCAATGTATGAATAGCTATGAAGCCATTGGGCGTTGACTATTTGACGACTGTGAGTTCGTAGGAAAACTATAAAATGCATACATGGATGTTTTCCAACGGAGCGCGGATGGAGGGCGCGGGGCGCGGGCACTGTCGACACACTTTCTGAAGGGCTCTAAAACTCGGGCTTTGTGACCTTTCCGAGCCATCTATTTGTATACCTTTAATTTATCACTAAATGCTAAGATTTAAATATATTTCACCAACAAACTTTCACCAACCTTGTTTCTTCTTTATTAATGTAGGTTTAAAATTTTATTTGGCTAGAATAGTAGATAGGCTATTTTTATGATTTGGGCAGTATTTTCTTCAACTTTAACTTTGTTGATATGGAAATGTAAACAAGATTTCGAGGAGACAAGCAATAATTTCACCCTGTCTTTTTCATCTTGATTCTAACACGCGTTTCTCTAAGATAACTTAATGTAACGTAGATTTACAGCAACGTCATAATTTCAATGAAATTATATAGGTAACTTATTTACGTGGTGGTTTAGATCTTTAAAGTACAATATATGTTTAATACAATATATTACACTTAAGCTGAATTTATTCATAACTAGCTCTCCACCTGCGACTGAGCATGTAGTCAAAGAAAAATACAGTCCCGGCTTTTACCCGCATAGTTCCAATCACGAGGGATTTCTGTATAACTTATTCTTCGTCCTTTACATTTTTTTGAAAAAATTCCTTGTACCAAATGTGATCCAAATTAATGAGCTTATGCACGAAGATGAGACAGACAGATACAGTTGCTTTCGAATTTATAGTACTAGTAGTCCTGCATCGGCCAAACTAAAAGAGACATTGGTAGCCGATTGAAGGAACGCATCATGGATATCAAGCGTAGGCTTCACAAAACGTCTGTGATATCTGAACACACATTAGGCAACAAACACTATAATACTAAATAAATTAAAAGAGAGGATAGTTTGAAGCTTTCAAACACGCGGATCCTATTATTATGAACTTAAAACCCATCAAACTTACCAAAAGACTAGAGGACACTATATCAACCAATACCGTTAACATCCGGAGAAATACTCATCATATTAACTGCGATGACATAGGAGGAGGTCATAGATTATACACTTATATAGGTGGAGGTAGTTCACAATAACAATTTTGTATGACGGTTAAGACATATCAGGATTTGAGATAAATAATAGACATATACATAGACAAACATTTATTCACATCCAAGAACACACACAACAACTAACAAAAATGGCAAAATACTTAACATTGTAAAGAAGGAAATAAGAAAAACAAACACAGACACGACAATTAATTAAGAAGAAAGGAAATTATTAAATATCTAAATTAGGTTGCTGTTGTGTGTTATGGCTTTGACAAGGTCCAGGCTCAGCTTGTATGCCATGAGTAAGTTGACCCATGATGCTGTTGATTCTGCCAGAACCCAGAAGGATTATGGTTAAATAAGAAAGAAGATTAATAAACAGAAATTAATCAACAATAATGTTATGTTATACAATAGATAAAAGAGATAAGCAAAGTTGAGTAATCAAACCAAAATAATTATAAAAGTCTAAAATCTGAAAAACGTCTTTAATTTTTCTAAATGCATTATATTGAAGTATAATGGAAATAAGCAATATGCAACAATAATGTATTTCATTTGTATAGATGTACGAAAATGATTGAGTTAAACATTAATCGTAGGAACTATAGGAATGATTTCAAAAATTCTTTCACAGTTCGCTGCTTAAGGCTCAATTATATGATATTTATGTACCACAGGCGAAGCCAGGGCGGCCCGATAGTTTTGTATAATGTTAAATAGACCATTATTTTTATGAGGACGTACACAATGAATGGGTGTAAAAATATATAAAAAAGTAATTAAGTGAGAAATGGTTGAATGTTTCTATTTTTATGTGTAGGTGGTTTTTTGTTGAGTAGGTTGCATGTAATTTAAGCGATTACAATATATGTGTATGACATTTGTTTTTTACGTTTGAATAGGTTACGGATATTTTGAAATAAATTTCCTGTGTTTAAAATAAAATTGAATTTTAATTTATATTACTTGCAACCGATATCCATGCTACAAAAGGTCTATTTTTGCTTTATTGATCGCTACACCTGCTACAGAGGTAGCTACGATTCGTTTATTGACTAACTTTGTCTTATTCCGCTTAATAATATATGAGTTTACGATTATGATTATCAGAAGAATTAGAAATACGTAAATTATGTCAAATAATAATTATAAAATATAATATTAATTAATTGTAAAAAATGAATATTTCGTTATATTTTTTTATTATAAGACAGAAAATATACATTAATACAATGAAGTTAGCAATGCTAAAGATATAGCCGCTTGCCCTGAAAACACCATAGTTAATTTTAGATGTGCTGATTTTATTTTATAGTCCAATCACAATTATTAAAATATTTTCACTTGAGGAAATTAGTAAACACGTTTTTTACTTAAAGTAAATTTATTTAGTACTAAATATGAAAACTCATTTTTCTTTGACCTCTATAAACATTTAAAACAAACAGCAACCTTAGATAGATTAAATACAAAAAGAAGTCAAAAAACGGTTGTGAATTTCTGTTTTTTCATTTCATATTAGTTACTTGTATCATTGCTTTTCCATATTCGATTATTACTAGTTCATTATTTCTAATCAGACAGTATGTATCTTCCAATTGTATGATAATATGATAGTATAAACACAAATACAGTTTTACTACATATTTTATGGAATTCTGTGTTTTATGTTTTATTAACATAAGCCCATAAAGGATGTAGGAAATAGAATAACGGTAACTTCTAGCACGTCGCAAGAAGTACATACTCAATATCTTAAACCGTTCCTCGAGCAAGCAACAATGTGTCATTAAAACATAACCAGTTTATGTGATCTACGCTGCCTCCTTCGTCGTTGGACACATTGAATACAAAAGGGGAGATATCGGCAGATACAAGGGGTCTCGTTGCTTGGGTGGTATCAATGATTGTCGATATCACTACGTTGTCGTCGGTAACTCTACCGTTCACAACTTTTTGCGATCGCTGGTGGAAACTACACCGACGGTGGGGTGAATTGAGGCCGCCACCGTTTGTGCTTCAACAGATACGAACTAAATTAAATAAATCATTAGGAATAAAACAATAAAAGTATATTTTTTATAAAGTATTCGTTAAAAATTAATACGCTTCCTCGTATGTTCTTTCCTCTTTAAATTAAACGGCGTCAGGTCATCGACTCCAAAAATAAGGTAAAAATTTTCGAAAGCTATCGACGGACGTTATTAAGATCGTTTTCGAACTAGCATCAATGCTAGTCTCAATTTAGAACAAGCAAAAAGAAAAAATCTGCCAGTGTATAAATAGTAGGTAGCTAATAATTTAAAATGCAAGCGATGGTTCGATTGACTATTTCGGTTAGAGCGAGCTCCATTAAAATTTCATCTAAAAGGAACACGTCTCAAAACAGACATCGGATACAATTTTATATCGATATTGAACTTGACTCTCGAATGATAATAGGCAAAACACGTTTTTGACTTCCTCAAAGTATAGTCATCGAGGGTACTGGCCGTACGGTGTAAACACGGAATGCACCAGTGGTTGCGCAATCGCCAGCAGAGTTCAAACGTGTTACACGAGGGGGACATAAAAAGAAATATTTTATTGCTGAGCCACATCACACAGTTCAGCGGGAGATAAGCATGGAGTGGGCGAGAGTAGTTCACCCCAATCGCCTCTTGAGAAACACTCGGAATCCGATGGAAATCATATTGTGTTTTAAGCCCAACTTGGGCCAACCGGATTTTTCATTCAGTAATATATCTAAAAAATGTACAGTTTAACATGCTCTGATTCACAATTAACCAAAATAATGAATGTATCATCGTTTCGCGTCATTTGCATAATTTAAATACCCAAAGTCAAGTACGTGATTAAAACAGAAGGTAATAAATAATTAATTAGAATGGGAATGTTTTGTTCACTAGACTTATATTCATTGGATAATGAACTTAATTGTGAATTCAGGATTTAAATTAAAATTATTTTCATTTTAATTGAGTCCTTTGAAGAATATCTTGAAATTACAGTTATCTCAACACTACTAGAAGTCATAGCTAGAAAAAAATGTTTGATGAGAATTGATCTCACGCTTGTAATTGTAAAGAAAGCGTGAAAGTATTGTGCAGTAAATTAAAAATAGATCACGGTGTAAATTATATTTTTAAGAAAAGCAAACTTTCTCTGTGGTGGAGAAATAAATTAAAAGAGCTTTTATCTAATATATGCTAAGAATGTTATTAAAATTATCTATATAAAAGAGTTACAAGAGAGTACGTATTGTAATTATTTTTTATTAAATTTGCTAATAGGTATATGCAATATGTTTTATTACATTTTCTTGTTTTCTAAACATTATTTAAATAGTTGCGATCTACCCGAGTCACTTAGGATTTGCGAAGGTCATTAGACGCCCACACACGGTTCTACAAGATGTCAAGCTACTTCAGACACAAGTATCTCATCACAATAAAGCCTTATTTAATATATAAAATGTTTGAGAAGATC
>NC_052112.1:5439555-5473700 GCF_012273895.1 Zerene cesonia | reverse complement strand
TCTTTCAGAATTTCCAAAAGCTTAGGGCAGGAAGTAGAAAATCTTGAAATTCCTCAACTATACATACATATGTTTAAAAACTTAATTTCCTTCGGAACCTTAAGTTTTTCGAATGCAGAAAATTTTCTCGGCATACTTATCTACCAGGGCTTCAAAAACAGGAGAATGTACTGATTGTGTAGATCAATACTACGTAATGACGTAAGGCAGGGCTGGTATTGATTTTTCGAGATTAGGGACCTATCATTATCGATCCAGCAGTTTTGTGTATGCGTGAACTAAATTGTTAGAAAGAGAACGGCGCATATGACGTAAGTTAGTTCCATCTGATTGGTCGAACATGAATGACGTAATTTCTGAGCTGTGCTCGAGGTTGAATGTACTAGGAATGCAGAACAGGAAAAGAATGTAACAACCTTACATTGTAGAGCTCTATGAATTTTCAGTATGTACTAAAATCATAACATAAATAAAATGTCTAGTATAATATAATATAAAGAAAATTTTTATTTAAAGCATTGAAAACATAACATCAATCGATAATAATTTATGGTAAGATTAACTTATTGTAAGTTTGCTATTTAAATAAAAAAGATGTAGAAAATAAAACAAAGGTTAACAATAATAATTATTATGATATAATTCCATCTTTTTCATCTAGTCAAAACTAGATGAAAAATATAAAAACACTGGAATTTATATGGCTAAGAAGTTACATACATACCTAATTATGCAAATTACTAGCAGTCCTAAATTTTCGATTTAAAAATTAAAGTTATCTGCGAAATAAACACCGCGTCGTGATCTACAGAGATTACGTCTAAAGTTGTTAGGTATTTATAAACTTATTGTGAACCATTAAACATTTTAGTTAAGCACGTTAAAAGTCTATACAGATAATTCAACTACTTACAAAAAGTGCAAACACCACAACATTGACACCACAGTCAATATTGTGATGTTTTTTCATTGCCTAGTCAATTCCATATATAGATAAAAACTTTTAAAATTTAATAGTAAAAATAATGATGCCATCTTCTTCCACACTAATATTATTAAGAGGAAATATTTCTGTTGTAAAGTTGGAAAGACTACGTTTTTTTATTATGTTACAGTCGGCAATGGAGCTGGTGGGACGCCTGATGGTAAGCGCTACCACCGCCCATGAACATTTGTAGAGGCATAAGGTCCTTTGCAGACCTTACGCCTCTACAAATGGATTGCCGACTTTTTGGGAAGGATTAAAAAAGGATCGGCGATAGGAATAAAGGAAAGGACTGGGAAGGGTAAGGAAAAGGATTTGGGTCTCCGGCTCCCCCACTCACCGAACGAAACTCAGCAGAATGCTATTTCACGCCGGTCTTGTGTGATGGTGTGGTACTTCCCCGGTGCGAGCTGGCCCAATTCGTGCCGAAGCGTGCTCGACTACAAGACGTGTTACGAATAAACTGAAAAACTACTGGACAGATTTCAAATACTTTCACTATTAGGATGCTAAATCAACCAAATAGTTAGTCAGCTAAACAGTTATTCCTACCTAAATTGGAAGCAACAATTTAACCCAAGGCACAGATATAATATTGCCAAGGTATCAAAATTTGCCGATAAAAGTTATTATTTCCCGTGCGCTACAAAAACCTCGTACTCATCAATCATAACACAAAAAAGTACCTGATCACACCTATGACCTAATAACTAATATAGTTAAACCACAATTACAGTTATTGTTTAAATTTTTAAGTTCAAATTTGTGGAATCAAATGAATAATATGAAATTTAGATGTTATTTACGTATTTTGATACCTTGGCTATTTAAATTATTCGAATCGGATTTTTATGTTATGACAGGTACAAAAATATTCTACGTAAGGTAACAAAAACTATTCCAAATCAAAATGGTATGGATATTGTTTGAGACCCAAAAAAGCGATAGAAAGTGTAGTATGTTAGGGAAACCGCGGTGACTGACCTACACATTTTTTTTTTATTACGGTATATAATAAATAGAACTTCGGGGCTATATAAGACTAACAAGAACCAGGATGAGCAGCTTAGTCTAGTAAGTAGTTTCTTAGATCGGTAAATTATAATTTTTGTATTTTGACTGTTTAAAAGCGCTTCTCAAGGAAGTACGATTGAATAAATAATGTTATAAAATTTGAGTTTGACATCATTATTTTCATAGTAAAGACAGAGAATCGGCAATTGTTTTTTCTTAATTATAGGTATGTAATACTAATAATATAATCCTTTGTACCTCATTCTATCCGCTCAGCTTGACACTCAAAAGATCTAGTAATTCCATGTACTTTTGCACTGGGAGTACATAGGTTTGCAGAGACTTTTAATCTAGAAGTCTAGAATAAGGTCTCTTCAAACTGAGCTTCAAAATCTTTCTGATCGCTTGGTACATAAATATCAATTCTTGCAAAGGTTGTATGTAAGTTATATTAAAGTATGGACAAGTGTGCTTAAAAGTAATAAAAAAAATATTCGTAAATGAATCCAACATGGATCCGACAGCGTCTCTTTTGGTGGTATTTAATCTTTAATAGATATCTTCTCAAAAAAAAAAACAAATATCTTACAACCTGTTCTTTCTTGTTTTTTAAATGTAAATCGGAATATTTTATATATCAAATGAACGCTATTTAAACAACATTTTTTTTCCTTTGATATTTTAAAATAAAAATTCTCTAAACGTAATTTGTTGTTAATTGATTTTTTTTTTTTATAATAACTAACTCCATACACCAATTTCCACGAAAATTCACATTGAAGATTGAAAAAAGGAGCTACACCTTGTAGCCTACGTCGCGTAGCTTGTAGCTGATTTAAGTGATACCTCTCCACCTTTAACATAATATTTTTTATATCGAAATTTCTAAATTATTGTAAGTTACTACTATTCATTCCATTTATTAAACATTTTGTTTTGCATTTATTAACTTTTTAATCTTCGTAGTTCGTACGAAAATATTTGTAAACTAGTTCGTAGCCCGGTCTACAATTTAATGACGTATCAAAATATGCGATGACGTAATATAAAGCTACGAAGGTACTAGGATAACATGATAGCTGAGGGGAAATTTGAAGCCAAGGAATAATAGAGTACGCGGGCATATCGTAGATGCTAGTTTGGTGCAATGGGGTAGCAGAAACCACGGTAGGTGGAATAGTTTGCTTCAACTATTGAGGGGTCGTTACATGTAAGGGTGAGGGTACTTACAAATCGATATGAGTTAGTTCGGGATAAAATTTGAAATGATATTAATGTATACACTCAAACTAGCTCTCATTTTAAAAAAACTAACTTTTTCATAAGTATTTAGACTTATATGCACTATGTACCTAACAGTCGTAAAAAATATGACTTGCTAATAATTAATTTGACATTATTTATGGTAAACTATCAGGCAATAAAATTCAAGCGGTGCTTTGTCAAGAAAAAGGTGGATTTCCATAAAACAAGTAATATAATTTAAAACAGCATACTCTCATTTGTATACGAGTATATTCAAATTTAAATGGCTTTACCCTTATGTATTATTTAATAATTATAAATAATTATAGGTCACGTTCAGTCATCCCACGCGTAAACTTTCAAAGGAATGACATTTGCTAATATAAAATAACAATAAAAATATTTATTTACTGAAGCAAGTTTGATATTTACCATGACCTTTAAAGGAAGGTTCTACACACGCGCCTCGTGGGTACTGAGGCCAAATCAGAGGTCGATTGTATTAGGAAAACATAGAGCAGAGTTGCTCAAAGAAAGCTAACATTAGCTCCATAATTATTAGTAGTCGCGTCTCTTTATTTTCATCGCAGTTTCACACTAATAATATACTTTAGAATTTAAATATTTTCTGTAAACATATATATATATATATATATATATACATGTATTAATAAATTATTGTAATCATACATCCATACATTACTTGGCTAGCTATTTCATAATAATTACGCATTTATTCTCAATATATTGAATTACATTTTCTTGAACTTTTTGTAATCATAAACATAGGGGTAGAATTTAATCTAGGTAAAGAAAAACAATATATGAAAATTCAGTAAAATAATAAGTGAGAGTTTAATGGGGGTGTCGAGTCAAGTCACGCTTCGTTTCGAATTGGGCCTGCTCGCAACGGGGAATATACCATACACCCTTAGAAGATCGGTGTGAAATAGTAGAACTCGAATACTACTACTGTGCTTCATGCAAGGAAGAGCCGGAGGCACATTTTCTTTTCCTCACCCTCCCCAGCCCATTTCTTTATTCCCGTCGTCAATCCTTTTAGTATCCCTTATCCCTGTAAGGCGGGCAACGCATTTCAAGACGTCTTTCTTACCTCAAATATATAGCGTATACGCTTACAAACCATCAGCTCTGTGCCCTCTCCCGCATAAAAAAGTGTGTATTAATTTTCAAAAACACAAATAAAATTAGCTAATTCAATGTAAACAAAGTAAGGCAGAAAATCCGATAACTGATTTTTTTTTTTTATAATATTACTTACTCCGCCCAAACCCGCCCAAAATTACTCCATAGGGCGGCAACAAAATTCATAGGGCGTCTTGAATACTAGGATAACAGAAAAAGTAAGGATCATTTCCAATTCTGATAAAGCATATACATTACTACTACATATTATATCGTACAATAAATGTCTACAGAGCATGCGTGAATATCTTTAGCCATAACTACACGTTTATAGGATTTTTTAATGAATTCATTGTACCTATGATTTAAAACTATTTAAATCATAAGTACAATGCTTGTAGTGATGATGATGATAATAGTTTTAAATCATAGGTTATCAATCGTTTTATTTCATTCTTCCTGTAGATTTAAAATTAAATCTTTCAGTAGATACCACAATTGAAATACATATCAAGTTTCGAATTACGTATTAATTTTTGTAAAATCAACTTGATATTCCTCAACAAATTTTTCCTCTGCGTACTACGCGTTACATACAGAAGTGAAGGTTTTAATTATCATCGCTGACGTCATGAAACTGTATATTATATTCTACATCGAGCACATTTCACAACGAGATGGGGATGGGGTATTGAGGTTTGGGAGTACAGCGTAGGTCATGACGCGGCGCCAATGACGTCACTTCGCGGGTGGAGGGTGCGACAACCTACTGGGGTAGCTGCCCCCCAGTGAAAGTCGGCGTCAGTACGGTTTTAGACGAGATTCAGACTGCACGTTATAACACTAAAAGTATCTACGTACGTTCAGTATATAACCTAAAAACTTTATGCTACTACAATTTTCGCAGTTCACCCACGGTTTAACCCTCTACATTCGGTTTAACTGAAAATTAATGTGTTTTTTCGTATTAAAATGTCAGATTTCCTATTTATTTATCGAAATAGGTTGTTTAAGTGTTGTTGTGTCTAATAAATTTATGCGTAGAAATACAAAACGTTTTAGTATTAGGTACCTACTTTGCAAGTTAGATAAACTGAATTGCTGAAAAGTATTTAGCTTCTTTTAACACAAAAATTCCTTGAAATGATTAAATTAAACTGTACCTACAAGTACAGCTCCTGTTATCCATGAATTTTATTTACAATCTAATTTCAGTGGCGATGCACGAAAGCTGCTAAAAATAGCCGGGGTTCGCGCGCTCACGTCGCCCGCAACCGGCACCCATTTTTACTACTCATACTATTTCTGTCTAAAAAGTATTAACAATTTGTATGAAAACAAATTACATGGACTCCTTCCCAGACAATGAAAAAAGTTCGCAAAAAACGAATAGTCGCAAAGCGACAGTGAATCTAGTGTTGTTTTAGTGCTTTCTTCGTCTGTACTTCTTCATTAACAGGGAATACATGTAAAGTAAGTAAACATTTATTTTCAACGCTTGCGAATTACTGATAATGCAGAATTATTATCATTTCTCCTTGACATACTTCCCTTTTTGGTTTGGAGTAGTGATCTCAAAGTGTCAATGGCCACTGACGTGAGAGTCACAAATAGTCCAGTGAACCATGTCCTAGATAATTTAACACTAGTTGAAGGAATTAAAGAATAATGTCTTAGCTTGTACTTAAGGACCAATATAAAGGAATACTCCTCAGAAGTGATGAACAAAAAAAAAATGTAGAAGACATATTACTTTACTTAATAGTTGAATGATCATATAAAACCCAGATACGCTTATTTTAAAAATTGACGACCCCAAAAAGAAAGGAGGTTCAAAATTCGGTTATTTTTTTTTCCTTGTTTAATCGCTTTTCTTGTTTTAACATCTTACAAATACTATAACGACTACTACTACTATAAATGCGAAATTTTGTGAGGATGGATGTATGTGTATGTATGTTTGCTACTCTTTCACGCATAAATTATTGAACCGATTGCAATGAAATTTGTTACGTAGATAGCTGGACAATTGGAATAACACATAGGCATCTTTTTATCCCGATACCTATGGGATACAGACTAACGCGGGTGAAACCGCGAGGCGCAGCTAGTATAGATGTAAATTTCACAAATTAAGATTTGTTTATAAATAGCACGTAATCTAAATAGAAACAAATTTGAATGGGATGTCTTGTATTAGAGTAACTCGTACTTTTATTTTAATGTCTAGAGTAAACTTTTTGTAGTTAGTCAATTAATAGTTATTATTTGTGGATAGTAAAACAAAGATGAGTCTTGACTAGATGCAGTTAAGACAAAGTAGAAAACTTTAAATATACTTTGTTAAATAAAACCATTGCAAAAAAGCAAAAAAGTTAGTGGTACATTATAAGTTTTATTCTATTTTTATGCCTCCCATGTTCTTTTATTTTGCTCCTTATTGATTTGATGAATAATAAGGTAGGGGGTATTTAGGCCAAATTTGTAACCTTCTTTAATACAAAGTGCTATTTTTTTAAATATTTATTAACTCATTCAATAACAATATTATAATTTATAACAGAAAAAACAATAATTATGCAATATAGTAACTTTGTTCTAATATTTTATAAATGATCTAAGTGAATAACAATTATACTGACCACAGGTCATTATGAAAATAAAAGTCATATTGGATATTTTATACCTCTTACAATACGGTTTTTAATTATATTTTAAATAATTAACAAGTGATACTAATTATTCCTATAAGGCACAGATGTGAATTCTCAAAAGTTGTTTTAACTTTGGAATTATGAACCAGCTTCATGTAACAATAGTATTAAAAAATACAATTTATTATGCAACCTTCATTAACACTTCACTACCTTTCTTCGTGAACAAATATTAGATATGTCTCAGTAAACATTTTTATTTTCAATTTTCTATTAATAAATACTTAAAATTAAATAACAAACATATTCGATATACCATAGGTACCTTGAAATATACCAAGGTGCAGGCAATAGTTTATAAAATAAGTGAAGGTTTAACAATAAACAGGAACTTTAAATCACACATGAGCATGGCCCGGAAGTGGTGTGTGGTTTATGAACCCTAAAGACAATCTTGTTTATAATAAAGCAAAAAGATTATTGTATGTACTATTGGTTGGTTCACTTTCATTGCACCCTTCTCCCGAAAGTAAAATCTTAATAAATCTATACAGATAAATATATTACTGTAATCATAATATAAAGTCAAAATTTGTGCTACCAAACAAAAGCTGAAATATTAATAAAATGACTAGGATCTAATTATTATCAGTAAGTACACTTATATTTGATACTTAAGTTTGACTTATTTGTTATACTTATTGGAAGACATTAATTGAATACATAAATAACAAAGTAAAAGTTCTAAAAATTATTGAAAAATATTTCATGGCTCATATTCATTTAAAAGAACATTATAATATTGTCAGTCATTTCTTGTGCAAATTATCGCTTTTATCACTGTTTTACTAGTGGATCTAAATATTCAACTATCATAGGCCATATTTCATCTGATGTCTTACCTTCAAAATCTTTAATAATTCCTTTTGTCTTATAAAAGTCTATAACAGGTTTAGTCATATTCTCATAAATTTCCAAGCGTTTCTTAACAGCATCTGGTTTGTCATCTGGCCTTTGTATCAAATCTTCTCCAGTCACATCATCTTTGCCCATCACTTTAGGTGTGTTAAAGCCGATATTGTAGACTCGACCAGATGCCAAATGAACCCATCTATTCTTAACCCTGTCAATAATCACATCAAAGGGCACAACCAGATTGAGGACTATGTCTACAGGCTGCACTTTCCATAATGCATTAGCTTGAGCCACTGTTCTCGGAAATCCATCCAGAAGCCATGACCTGTTTTCAACTTTCTTAAGTTCTGACTCCATAAATTTAATCATCACCTCATCAGGAACCAGCCGTCCATTGTCTAAGTAACCTTTAACATCTTTTCCTAGTTCAGTTTGTTTCACAATATGGTCTCGCAATTTGTCCCCGCTAGAAACATGTTCAAATCCATATTTCTTCACTATTCTGGAGGATATTGTCCCCTTCCCCGATGCAGGAGCGCCTAATATTAAAGTTTTTAATATTTTTGTTTTCAACTGCATTGTCATATGACCTTTGTCGAATTTGTACTTTGATACTGCGCGATAAATAAAAAACGACACCCTTTTAGTTCGACGCAAATATTTATCTCGTCTATTTATACTTAATCTTATCAACCAACGTAAAACTTGAATATTTTTTCGTTATAATGTATGTATGTACATGAAACATGTACCTACCTAAAATTTTACAATTTAATACACAAGTATGATACAAGTATACATTTATAAATTAGTTCTCGTTACATGGATTATTATATAATTGGAAAATCCATACTAACTTCACATATATCTGTATAAAATTTTACAAAAGGGAGCTTTGCTGAACAGATTAACACCCTTGTTTTGATTTTTGGTTTGGAATTTGGACTTTGACTATAATATGACAGTTGACGCTGACAGTTTTAGTAGATGTCACATTTAAATAAAATGGATGCGTTCATTCAAAATTTATTTTCGTCAAAAGTGTCTAAAATAAAATATATATAAGAGAAAGATTGTTTAGTTCGTACTATAAATCCTGAAGATTAAATAGGTTTTCGAAATTGTTAATTTAAGGACTACTGATTTTTTTTTTCAGAATGGCGCTTGTTATGTTACCCTGTGACCTTCCGTGGTGGACTTCCGTTCAACGTCACTTGAAACATTTGCTCGTAGCTTCATCCCCCGCAAAACTAACGGCCAGTATGCTCAAGATTCACGATATGTGCAAGTTGGTATATTTTATGTATTATTACTACTACTAACATTATAAATCCAAATGTAGATAACTCTGTCTGTTTGTCCCTCACGTCTACTACTCGTTTTTCTTAATTAACGTCTTTTCGACAGTATAGCGGGGTGTGGGCCACATCAGAAAACGATGGTTCTCCTTTTTTATCAACTATCGGAAAATACAAAAAAAAGTGTAATAAATCATTAAATTTTCAGTATTTATTCCCACATGTTCGTGCTCTGGCCTTCGTTTTCCTTTTTACTATTACGTTATAAGACATTCGAAGATCCGCCATCCTAGGAAAAATAACCAATTTTTTATGTTATCATCTTTCGGTCGAATAGGTGTCATAATACCTTCATTAACGTTCATACACTTAATTTTAAATCACCTTTCAATTTTAACAAATTTGATCAGAAAATGATTTTGATAAATAATGTTTTTTTTTCATTAATGTATTTAAATTAAAAAAGCAGTGGTGGCTCAGTGGCGAGAACCTCGGACTTCAAAAATCGATAAGTCGGGATTCGAGACCGGGCGAGCGTGCAGGAAATAAATAGATTTTTCAATTTATCTGCACATGTGGATAACATCGCCACTGCTTAAAAACGGTGAAGGAAAACATCGTGAGGAAACCGGCATGTCCAAGAATCAAAAAGTTCGACGACATGTGACATCTGCCAACCCGCACTTGGCCAGCGTGGTGGATTATGGCCTGAACCCTCATAGGAGGCCTGTGTCCCAGCAGTGGGAACATATATGGGCTGATGATGATGTATTTAAATTCAGTTATTTAATACACGATCTACTATGTATTTCAATTGTTTGAATCATAATTATGATTGATTTGTACTATATGTTTGTAAATACAAGATCTTCTTTTTATTCTAAATGGTTTGAATCATAATTATTGTTCAATAATGATGATTGATTGATATGATTCCAGACATGTAAATGCTACATGATCTTGGTAGAGTTATCGTAACTATTGACAAATATTTCGTCGCCTATTATAATATCAGTTACTCAGTCACCTGAATACAAAAACTCACAAGTGTAGGACGACAAACCCCCCCTTTTTTTTCCAAATAACGTTCGCTCGCATTCACACCAATACGAAAGCACATAAGTGTAGAACAACATTTGGATTGTTTTCCATACATAAGCGCAAACTCTCATACACCATACGAAGTATGTATGTTCAATAGTCGTTCAACTACTAAGCTCGATAGCTAGTTGTAGCGGCTTAAAATTTAATGAAGTTATCATTATATTTTACAGCATTGGAATAGATCCTGATGACGACATCAAAGATCCCGACCTTTTAAAATGTTTGGAGCAATTTTTAGATCAAGAATTGGATGATGAGGAACGCAGGAATTTTTTGGATAACACAATAAGAATTATGGTGAATAGAGCACTGCATCTTAAGAAGTGGCGTCCACCGAAAGGACTTATGTTTAGTCTACAACAACAAAGTACGTTCCGATTATATACTTTCAGATTAAAATGTTCATAGTATGTTGCCTATACGCGTATACGTAAAAGACGATAAATTCAAATTTCTGTATTATAATTTCAGGTGATGTTACAGAGCTCGATTATAATTTTCTGTCCTCTCTTATCGCTCACGCCTTTTTTTCAACGTTTCCGAAAAGAACGCTCAAAACACATCCAACGTTACAAGACTTCAATTTTACGCATTTTTTTAAGAATTTACACAGGTACGATTTTTAAAAGGTACGGTTAATTGCGTGCTAAGAACAAATATTCAAATGATTGTGTAATTAATTCACTGCATTGCAGAAAATCTCAACGGAGTAAATTAAAAAGCCTATTACACTATTTTGAATGGCTCGATAAAAATTCCAATGAGGGGTCTATTAAACTAAGTAGACAGGTAAAGTTGGTATTTTCTTTTTTAATAAAATTTCAATAACTATGTAATGTTTAGTAAAATGTTATGTTAATATTTGAATTTTCAGGTAATGACTTCAAAACAGTGGTTAACTATAGAAGACTGGTTGGAGTGCACGCTTCCATTATGCAAGCTCATGATAAGACATGAAGGTAGACCTGAGAGATGTGAAAGCGACGATGCGATCAGAATATGCTTTGCGTCCAGCAGAATAGGCGGAGATGTGCTCGTGGATGGTGAATCCCAGGTTAATAATTATTTGAACTATATATTTATTTTTTACGTAATTATAGAACATACAAAGAATTATTTTTATTAATAATTTCAGGAATCATTATCGATGTTCATGATGCCTGAACTCCTGCCAGCGATGCTGTCCGTAGAAGCGTTAGAAGACAACGAAGTTTTAAAAATAGAGGGTGTTAGAATGTTTAGTCGTATAAGTGACAAAAAGTCAAAATCTAACGTAGAATTACTTAATAAACCCAAAACGGTAAAATTTTATAAATCGCCTGAATAAATATTCATCTGTGTATATCATACACAGGTGAATATTTCATTCAGTTATTATTTTAGGTTACTGTCTGTTTAATGGACGCAGAAGATTATAGTGCTCTTCCTTTAGGACAATGGGAAGAAGACAACGTTTTAAGAGAATTGAATAAAAGCCTTTTAGCCTTTCAACAATCTCCGACGAAGTGTCGTGACAATCAGAAACATGAACGAAGATTATCACCAATCGGTATAAGCATTTTAAATATTTTATTTAAATATCTACTGCGAAACCACAAATATAAAACTTGTATTGACATATTATTACATTTTTAGGAGAATCCTTTAGTCACACACCACCAGAAGTAGAGGCAACAGTAATGATAAAACAAGCGTCTTCCTGCAGTACAATAAATAGTATTAATAGTAGAAGTCCGTCTCCGCAAAATTACTGCGCAGCAACATTGAATCTAAACGATCCAAGTTAGTGCACTTTAAATCTACTCAAATTAACATACGATCAACATTCAGTATGTATAAATATAGATACATTTTTAGGTGTTGAATTACAAAAGAAGAAATGTTGGTTGTCTCCTGACACCGAAACATTAAACAACCGACGAGGCAGATTTATAGTGCTTGGGTCTTCAGGAGAATGTTTGCCTGTAACTAGGACTTCCGGACTTCCTACTGCTGAAACTCAGGAGGATAGCCTCTATTCGAGTTGTAACTCAAGCGATGATGAATATCACAGTGCCAACAACAGCTTTGATGATGGTAATTATTTTATTTGCTATATAATTATTTATTTAATTGTACAAATCATGTTATTATAAAAAAACCACAGGTGGAAGTGAGGATGAAGGACGAGGAGAAAGTGGCAGGCCGAATTCGTTCCAATATTCAAAGGAATTGTCCACCGAAGAGAGAAGATTAAGTTTTGCTTCCCGTCTTCGAGAAGCACTTAAAAGAGAGGCTGAAAACTCCTGCACCACCAGTACTACGGGGGATTGGTCCACCGACAGTTCTAGTTATGCAGTTGGCGTTAGTATTTCCGGCGCTGGTGTTAATGATAACGATATTAGGTGAACATTTTAACTTAAATTTATATAAATCGAAAATGGATCTTGTTACAACCATATACAACATAGATTGCAACAAAATAAAGCATTTACTTATTTTTTCAATAACAGGGTAAAACGTGGTGGCTCTGTCGGCTTTGTATTAACTGAAGAAGAAACTTTAGAAAATGGTAATAAGCCAATACGACGTTTACTATCTAGGAAAGAAACTGGCAATAGTTCTAAATACAGTTTTAGTACAGAATACACGTAAGTTCCATAGCAAAACCAGCGAACTCAAGGTGAAACAATAAATATGCGACGTAAATACTTACGGAATTTTTTCGTTTACAGATCTGAATTAGAAGAAGTTTACGAACAATTTAATCAATGGTTAAATGACCCTATTACAAATAACGAATCTGCCGAAAATAAAAACCGTGAATTAGACTCGAGGGATTTAGCAGTTATTCGGTATGTTACGCAATCAATCTGAAACATGTTCACATACATTACTCTTATTGCAAAAACGATAAACTAGAATATTTATTTACTAGGTTTGCTGGATCACTACTGAAGCGAACGCTAAGTGAATCAATGGCGAGTGGTGCTGCTGGAGTAGGAGCTGCAGGAGCTGAAGCAGCGGAATTATACGGAAGAGACACTCGGGAAAGGATAGCCCCTCGGAGACTAGCCCTGGCAGCACGATCTTTGTCACTAGAGCTGGCGCGACATCGACATCGTCTTGCTGCACATTTGGTAATATCTTCTTTTATCATCTCATATATAAGCACGTATTCTCTCTTATGGCACTAACTTGTAAACTAATTTGTAGTCAAATAGTTATCTTAAAGCAATGTACATATGTGCTTGCTTCTCTATGTTAAACTAGGAATCTGAATGCTTTAATGTATATATATAGTGTCGACGTTTTAGACACGGTATTTACGTGAAACGCTTACGTATCACTTTGGTCACTAGACAAATGACCTGTACCTATCTCTATCACAACCATCGAATTTGATAGATTCTGATATTTTGACAGAGACGTAAAGTAAAAGAATCGATACCAGAGGAGATAATACAGAATAAGGAAATGGAAAATGCAATTACACAGACAGACTTAAATAGTAATTGCTCAAGATCTTTTAGTTCCTCAACAGAGACGACTGCTACTCAAATATCAAATCCTAGTGTTAGAAAGAAAAAACTCAATTGGGTAGTAAACATGATTGTCGAAACAATAGAAGAAACAGTCGAATGTGAACCTGTTACGATTAAAATAAAGAAACCGAAGGTCAGACTTGCTAGTGTCTGTCGCTAATTAATTCTTAAATTTATTTTAAACACTACCTACTAACGCATTGTTTACGTAACATTAAAACTGCACATAGCTCAGAATATACGCCAGACCATTTCACATTTACATTTTTATTAGCTAATGATAAATCAATCCACGTATTCGTAATTCATTGCAATACTATTTGATAAATTAGCAACATAAATAATGAATTGTTTACTGTATCTTACTCTTCCTATCATGAGTAGTAAAAAATTACTAATATGAAACGTCAATAAGAAAAAATATAATAACACATTTTCTTTTCCTATCCAGTTGCGCTTCAATATATTTCAATTCAGTTGATTAGGAAAGCGCCTACCACTTCTTTCTTTCACTTCAAAATTAATTTTTATAACAATTCCTTGTGCATGAACTAAAAATTATTTTTTAACAAATCTTATCTTCTAAATGAGTAATAAAGAGAAATTGAATGATTTCAAAACAATGAATTCAATAATTAGGGCACAAAAAATTGAGTGTGTTATTATGTATTGTTATCGTTAATTCACAATAAATGCGCTATGTTAAACCGATTTTATATACTTTACCCATAAAATTTGAAAGTAGACAACTGTAAATATATTCACATAAAATAAATTTACGTACATTTTAGTTGAACGAGTTGGCTAACAAAATAGTATCCGGTGGATCATGCAAGCCGGTAGCGACTGGGAACTGGGGGTGTGGGCGGCGACAGCGCGGCCATCCCCAGTTGAAGCTGTTGCTACAATGGATGGCGGCTAGCGTCGCAGGAGTTCCCGCAGTTTTCTATTACACCTTTGGAAATGAGAAATTGTTTAAGGTAAACAGCATATTTATTATGAAAATCTAGGATGCACTATAATCAAATATCTCATATTTAATACGATGTCTTTACTTCCCAGCTGGATACATTAGTTAGGGTGCTAGTCGACCGGAAGTGGACAGTTGGACAACTTGCCCGGGCCGTCCTCAAATTTTCGCGGCAATTTCTCCATGAACATCATGTAATACCGGACAACCATACACTTTTTGACGAACTTATTGGTATCGAAAAGATACCGGATGATTTCTAAAGATGTTTATAAAAATATTTATCGCTCCAAATTAATCACATTAAGACACAAAACAGCCATATTTAGATAAATAATAATTTTGGATGTGTTTGCATGTAAAATATAAAATAAATTAATTATTTCATTTAAATTTAATGCGATTTATATGTATGATATTATGGTAAATATTGTAGTATGAATTAAAAAGAAATATTTAAAAAAAAGTTCTGTTACCGCAACGTGCGTAAACCTACAGTACCTACTGTGTCAAGTATTTAATACCTATTTAATAAATTGTGAAGTAGAAAAGCGATAGGACATTTATGGAAATGCATAATGTGGTAATTCCATGTCAATATTTTGGATTTATCTGTTTATGGTTTCGATGCATTTATGAATATTAACGCCATTACACCAATACATATAATTTAATAATAAATATTGGTTTTTGCAAACATAAATTAAAGGTACATGATATTAAACTATTGCATATTGTTAGCGTGTTCGTGCAAGTTATAGATAATAATACTTGTACTTATACTCGGAAGCAATATTAAGTTTACCTCAAACTTAAGATATTTTTATACAAATAATAAATAGGTATATGAACTTAAATGATAGTACATACATATGTAAAATATCGTCATTGCAGTGCACGATAAATACTTTTGTAGCACATTTATAAGGAATTTAAAGTCCTAACTGTTTATCGCAATTATTGAAAAATAATTGAACAACAGTTGTTAATCTGTAATACTTACCAAATTAAAGTTTGCGTGCACAGGTTTTTTAAATAAACAAGGTATATAAACCGAGGAACGATAATTATGAATACAAATGTACAGACTTCATATAAGGTCTTCCATAGCATGGTTCTCAATGTGTCCAAACTTTAATAATTTTATGTAATCATTTGTAATACAATGCAGAATAAATCAATGCATATAAACATTTTTATTTAACCCAGTTCCTTTATTATTATCTGATATCACTACTCAATGTATACATTTAAATTCAACACTGTACTCTTACCTCGATTGCACTTCCAATGTTATGTACCAAATATATAAAACTTTATAAGCATTATATTAATTGGAATTTAAACTTACCACTTCATAACATTTAAAGCTTTTCAAGCCAAGTGGATTTCATCCTGTAAAGAGCAGGTTCATTTTTTTCACATTTATTTGGATAGAAATTCTAAACGATTCTTAGATGTTAAAAATAAAGTTAAAACGAGACCAATTTTCATATTTTACACCTTTTACGTTACTATTTTTGTACTGGTGGCCTACCATGACTTTTTAGAGCAGGAGTAATTCCAATAATACCTGTATTAGCTCAATTCTTAATTTGCAATCATTTTGTTGCCTTTTTTTATTCAATACTTCATAATATGGTGAATCTCCATCGTTTTAGGAACGCAATATTACTACATTAATTTATAAATTAGTTTACTAAGGCAATTGTTTACACAGTTACTGAATAATTAGTAATAATAAAGTATATTTTATTTTTACTTTTTTTGAATAATTGATTTTAATAATCAAAAATACACAAAAATGGTTTCTCTTTAAAAAACGTGCATATGAAGATAAAAATAAAACAATCATAAGTATATTCAATGTTTATTAGATATGAAATGAAACTAAATTTAATTGATTGGAGTTGTTTTATCATTCGGATTTAGTTTTATCTGAGAAGAAACAAAACTATGTTTAAAATTAATGTAACATTAATTGGATGTAAGTTACTTGCAATGGACACGTTTTAAGTATAGACGTTAATAATCTTGTATGATCGATATTATATAAAAATAAAAGAAATTGAAAAAAAACAAAAAAGACTTCATGTACTCTTTTTTATTTTTTGTCACATAATTGGTAACCGCAAAGATTTTTGAAAGCTTTTACTGATATATTCTCATACAGAATTCCAATATACCTTCGATGTAAACTTTTTCTACTAGTACAATCTTCACACCTAGTGATCTTTACGTGGTATGAATGTGTTGCAATCTTAAAAAAAATCATAAATTTTATTTTCTACACCAACACAATACAACTTCTGAGCACAGTAAGTTATTACTTTGACCACTATAAAAATCAATACAGTGTGTCATATTTGCGAAAACCTGTAATATTAAACACAGCCTATCTATATATACAAGAAACAGTAAGTTATTAGCGTCCACCCTAAAAAAAGAGCCCTCGCATGCGGCGTCCCATGCCCTGTCTGTCGTACATTACGTTGAACCTGTTCACCAGCTGGTTGATCGCATTACAGCCCTTCGTTATTGTACCCAAGTAAGTCATGAGCGCCACATCATTGCATTGCTAAAAATAAATACATTATTATAGTACCACAAATATGACAAAAACCAATAATAGAGGTAGTAATCGCAAAATGAAGTATCACTACATAGTAAATGAAGTCGTCTTCTCTGTTCCTATGTGCCTATGTATGCTTAAATCTAAAACTACGCATCAGATTTTGATGGGATTTTTTTTAATAGATAGAGTGATTCAAGAGGAAGGTTTATATGTATAAAAACTACTCCGAATTTAACACGTGTGAAGCCGCGGGCAAAGGCTAGTAAAGTATTTTTAAATAATTTATTAAATTAATTCAAATATTTTTTAAATAAGTTAATTTGCTATATGCCTATGCCTATGGTCTGCTTGTCAGTCATATTTATTGGTTGAAATAATTAAAATTATAGGAGCCAACAGCTTCAACATAATCGACTATATTAAATGTGTGTCTTGAACAAGCAATTTGTGTAAGTCTTAATATCTCTCTGAATTAAACTAGACAAGGCACAGGAATGCTATTGAATATCCTGTGTACACAACACACAAGTAAATGTGTAGCTACATATGAAACAGTAAATATATTTATAATATGAAATAACCATAATCAAAGGATATGTCATAATGCTACAAAATATACTAGCAACACTCATGGACACAATATATCTTATTGACATACTACATATGAATATAGCATAATATGTAGTATGTCAATAAGATAAGCAATAAGACCACTCAATGATTAAATGTATTTTTAAGTTAAGTTAAATTATTACATTTTCAAAGCAAAAAAGCATTAATAAATAAATGAATGCTGTGGGTGTACTTCTCGTCTTATGTACACTTACGTTATAAAAGTGCGTCCTGAACTGCTGCGAGGTAAGCAAAGGCAGACGATTGGAGAGCGCCCTCGCCTCCCGTAGCAGTGCGGGGCGGGGCGGCAGTGTGCCGTCGCGGATCGCACGCACCGTCGCCAGCACTGCACGCACACGAGAGACTAACATCTTTATAGCCGACCTCTGCGCTGTCAAGTGTTCCGCAACTGTAATTTTAAATAAACATTTTGTTATTTATTAAATACGGAAACAACTTAAATTGTAAATTAATTTACTAAATAATGAAGATTTAGAATAAAATCAGATGTAGCATTTAGCTTAGTTTGTGATTAGTATGTGTCTATTTAGTATGATGATAATTTTAAGTATGAAATTTAAGCAACCAACAAAACTAACCAAGTTAAAGATTAGACATGTTTGAAATAATCCCTCAAGACACATTGTTTCTAATTACCCACACCATGTGTTTTATTGAAAGCACATTTAATAATTAATTCTTAATTTATTATTATGTGATAATTATTCTCTATGGAAGTGTTATCATTCAAATTCTTTTAATTCAATAATCATTATATATTTAAGTTTTTTAAATATTTCACTATGTTATTTACCTAAACTGTTGAAAGCTGCTTCTCCTGATGATACTCTTGCAACATGGTCAACTCCAATCCTCTCAGCTTCTTCCGCAGCTAAAGTATATGTCAGGGGTGCAAGAAGCATTGTTGCTCTACCATTGACAACATCAATTACTGATTCATAAAGGACCACTGGTAATTGCTGTAAATAAATAAAAAATAATGTATGCACTACTACTAAATCTCTTTTGTGCAGATAATTAATTTTGTAGTAAAAGTACATTATTATATATAATTAGTAACCAAATAAGTACAGGATAATTTGTTACAGCTGTTATTTGGTTACCTGTTTCAGAGCAATATTCAGTAACAGGTAACCATGGACACATACACTATATGCAGTTTCACTGAACAACAATTGAAGTGTGTTTAAAAGCTTACATCTCCATTTCTCCCAGCAGGATTAAGCATCAACATGACAGGACATTCATTTATATCACAAATCTGACGATGTACAGCAATGTCTCTCTCTGTAGGTGTTTCTCCTGTTGTGTACCATCCTAGGAAATCCATATCAGAAAATACTTGTTTAACTGAAACAAGAAATAAGAAACAATTAATGATGTGCCACAAACATTATTTTTATAACTAGTAATTCCAAAGCTATAAAAAAAATGGTATATTAAGCAAAAATTATAATATTTATGAGTCAAACTTACACTGTTCTTCTTTCAAATTATAATAATCTCTGTCAATAATAATATCTCCATCAAGCACACTGAATACAAGCTCAAATGAATTCATTACTTCAATATTTCGTCCTTTTTGTTTTCCTATGAGTGCTCCTACAACTGCAATTGTTGAAAAACATTTGAATTAAATGTATTTTAGACGTTTTTCGCATAATCGTTAAAACTAACCTGTCTGTGGTGAGCCTTCCTGAGCCCTTAAACGAGTCCAGTGCTCTGATACATTCATAATAACTAATGGATGCAAAGATACTGTAACAGAGCCAGATGTAGCAGTAGTGACCACAACGCTTTTGTTTGTTCCCGGTGGAGGAGCAGCTGGTGAGGTAGGGTTAGGAACGTCCACCGAAGGTCCTGACGATGCACTTTCCACTTCTACCTCCATTTCAAAATCGATCCTATCTGCACTAGACATTCTTTATATGCTTTACTTTTCTATTTGCTCAAAGGTCAAATGAACTTATCCTGAATATTTTAATAGCATATAGTTCGTTTATAAAGAACCGCAAGTATATAAATTTTGTATTGATGCTATTATTTTGACAGTTAATTAATATGTAAGAACGATGAATGCCGCTTTATAAATATTATTTATATTTTTTTCTTATAAGCAGTAAATATTAACGTGTTCTTTTCCAAATTTGCTTGAAAATCCTTATCAAAGAATATAAACGTAAAACTAGGAAATAAGAATTCGTACAGAATCAAATATTTACTGTCACACACTGACAGTCAATTGAACTTTGACATTGACGCTAAAAACTACAGTGTGAGTAACTTCCAGTATACTAATCTTCTCTACTCTATAGAGTAGAGAAGATTAGTATACTGATTAGTATACTCCTTAGTAATCCTTCAACTGAGGCAAATCCCTTTCCATATATAATCTTCCTTTATGCCACGCATATATTTTTATCCTTATTGCTTGCTTTAACGCTTTTATCAATGTTTAGATTCGAAGTCTATTAGAGTATTTAGAATTTCTTGTTTTTTTTCCTTTTTTGTAGGTACTTCAGAATACTAGGGAGTATCCGTTAACATGATACATAGGTATGTGATATAGGAATAAAAATTGTCTTGTTTATTTATTACACATATAATTATATGTCAATAGCAAAGCTTCCTACTCGAATTTGTATGGTTTATGAATATAGTCACAGATAACGAATTTGCTGCACAAAAATACTTGTAGCCTATGGATTTAAATATTTAAATGTCATAACGCGGAGGCGCATGACAAACGGACATTGATAATTGTCAAATATGAATGGCGATTGCGTGCTATTTGGCTGTAGTTGTTTGCTTCTCTAACGACAAGATTAATTTACCAACAGTAAATATTTGTTATGTGACTAACGTAGTTAATTTGTCATTTTGAAAAAGCTGCTTTAAACAATCTACAGAAGTAGCACTTGTTTGAACGACTGTTACGATATTATTTTTCACCAGGTCAGCACATTACTTTTATCTTAAGTATATATTCATTAAATAACATTATTTATCAAATAATATGGCTGCAGCTGCAACTAAAGCGTTAGGAATAGCAAAGGATATTTCTCCACTGTATTACAGGATATTATCAAAGTTTCCCCAAAAATTTACCTTCTGTTTCGCTTATGGATCGGCAGTCAAACCTCAGATCGGAAACGAAAAAAGACATAACATGATTGATTTAATATATTGCGTTGATAATTCCCACCGATGGCATGGTGCAAACTTAGAAATGAATCCCACCCATTATTCATCGCTTCGTTTTCTTGGAAAAGGATTTGTTGCAAGATTTCAGGAAAATTGGGGTGCTCAAGTATATTTCAATACATTAGTGGAAGTAAAAGAGGAGAATGTCACCATAAAGTATGGTGTTGTATCACAAAAAGATTTAATAACAGATTTGTTAGATTGGAATCACTTATACCTTGCAGGACGTCTTCACAAGCCTGTGGAAATTATTAAGCAAACAAACTCTTCTCAATTGCAAAATGCACTTCAGTCAAACCTCAGATCAGCTGTTCACACAGCACTATTAATTTTGCCTGAATCATTCACTGAATATGATTTTTATTTTGCTATTTCTAACTTGAGTTATGCTGGAGATTTTAGAATGACTTTTGGAGAAAATAAAAATAAAGTGAGAAACATAGTCCAGCCTCAGCTACTTAATTTCAGAGAACTGTATCGCCCAATATTGCAGCAGTTTCATGCCTATGTTGATTTTCCCACTGGAGAAGCACAGTGCCATCAAGATTTAAGTCCAGAGACTAAACTTCATCACCTAATGCAATTACCTATGGTCCCTCAACAGAGGATAGTAAAATTCTGGAATCATGGTGGTCCACAACAAGATATGGAAGATGTTCTAAGAGCAGTAGCTTATGACATAGACTGTGCCGTAATTTTGAGACAGATACTAAAAGATCTAGTATGGCAATCTAGTGTTCGCCAATCTCTTAAAGGCATTCCAACTGCTGGTCTTCTAAAATCTATTCGATACAGTGCTAAGAAAATAGCAAAAATGTTTTAGGTCTAGTCAGTTTATTTTATAAGAATATATATGTAGAATAAAATAGCTATCTAAGTAATATGTCTATTTTTATTTCTGTTGAATTAAATCCTTTGTTTTTTTCTAGGAGTCAAAATGTTATCAGATGAATCAAGTAGTGATTCAGAAACAGGCAGATTCAAATGTCAAACTAACAAAGATGATGATGCAAAATCTCATAGAAGAGAAGAAAATACTAGCTCAGGAAGAAGTAGGAATATTGATGGAAGGTATAATAGAGACTTTGGTAGAAAAAGAAATGATAGGGATAGGTTTGATAGACACTCTAGAGAAAGAAATAGGTACAGTAGATATTCACCAATAAGGCGTAGACACTCAAGGGATAAAAGTAGAGAAAGAAGAAAAGAGAGTGATAGGTATAGATCCAACAGGGGCTCTAGGGAACGAACTAGACCCAAAGAGCGTAGTTTGAGTAGGGATAGAAAAAGAAAATCTCGGTCCGGATCACATAAGTCCCCAGTACCAAGGAATATGAAAGATGAAATAAAAAATTTAATTACCACTACTGATAAAAAAACTGAAAAGTATGAAAGGAATGTTAAAAAAGAAAGTTCATTGTCTCCTAACCATGTAGTAAAAAAGTCTGAAGTTCATAAACCTATCCAAGAACCATCAAAAAGAAGAAGTGACAGTCCAATACTTGTAGAAGAAGACATGAATGACTATAGTCACGATGAAGTTCAACCAGGATCGTACTACAGTATGATACCAGCAGTTATCAAAGAAAAATCTGAAGAATCCACTGAAATTGATTCATCAGATGATGAAAAGCTCCGAGCAAAACTTTTGAACTTAGAAAAAGAGTTTCACAAGAGCAAAAAAAAGAAACATAAAAAAAGACACAAAAAGAAGTCAAAAACAAATAAGGAAAAGGATGATTCATGCGTTTCAGTTGAAGTGACAAGTACTACAGATATTCAAGAAGATAATATTAAGCAGAATACTCAATCAACCGAAGTATCATCTACACAAAAGAACAATCAAAAGGAAAGTAGTGAGGAAGGTGAGATATTAAGTGAAGATGATCAAGATATTGATCCAACTGATTTAAGACATAAACTCAAACGTTCAAAAAATGGGTCACAAGAAAATATGTCCCCTAAGCTAGATGCTTGTGGACCTGCCTTACCACCTCACCTACAAAAACGTTTCCACAAAAGTTCCTCTCCTAGTGAAGGTAATGTCGAGACGTCAAAGACAGAAAGGGCAAGAAACATAGGTAAGCACAGAAATAACATTATTTGTGTCTAATTAATATGTTAAGCAAAAACTTTATACCCCTCTTTATGAAAATATAACATTTGGTGCAAGAGGAATATGAAATATGGTACACTTATTGTTTATATAATAAAAAGGATAAAAGATTAAATAATAAAAGGATTTCTGAATGTTAATATTTTTTGAAAATTATGTATAAAAGCTTTTTAAATCAATAAATAACACATTACACAGTTATATACATCACATAGTGCCATGCATTTGATATACACACACACCCACACACACACACACATATTTTGTGGTTATTGTTAAATATTGTTGAAGCGTGTTTTTTCTAGGGCCGTCTATTCCAAGCGATATGCGTAAAGTATTAGCTGAGAGAAGTCCTGAAATAATAAAGGATGAGAGTTCAGAAGAAGATACTGGTATAGGACCGCTACCTACTGGTGCTGAACAAAAAATGACTGATGCACACAAGCGTCTAGAAGAAAGAGCTTATGAGTTGAAAATAAAACAGCTTGATGGACACACACTCCATGCAAAGGATACAAAATCGCGAGAGCAATGGATGCTTGAACTGCCAGAAGGAAAAACAAAATTCCTTGGTTTGGAAGCCCGGGGCTTCAGAGCAAAAGAAGGCCCTGATATGTCAGACAGGTATTTAAAAAATTATGAAAAAATAATTTTTGTTTTTGTAATTTTATAGTACTAAATGGAATAAATAATTCGAATTTCCTCCATTCTTTTGGCCAAATTTTTCAAAAAGCATTCCTGGTGGAGTTTCACAAGAAAATAGTCTCGATCTGGCAGGACACAGAAGGCTAATCTACTCGTCCATAAAGAAAATTGATCTGTGACACAGATGTAAATCATACGCCCCATACCTGGGGAATACGCGCCTCCCCTTTTTTATTTCTTTTTTCATAACTTCGACGTGTATAAATCATACTTCATACTAATATTATAAATCTGAGAGTTTGTTTGGATGTTTGTCCGTCAATCACGCTGAAACTACTGAACGGATTTTGACAAAATCGTCAAATGACCTGACTAGGATACTTTATATCCCGATTAAATGTTCCCGTGGGATAAAACAGGAATCTTTATATACGAGCGGCTAGTAGTGTAAAATGGTTATAAATTATTTTGTTATTACTACCATTGATTAGTGATTATAATTCACAGATCAAGTTGGACTGACACGCCCGAAGAGAAAGCGCGAAAGGCTGCGGGTATCGCGAAAGAGGAAAACACATCTGAAGCCCTACAACGGGAGGCGAAAGAACGGAACATTTCTAGTAGAGATGAAGAACAGGAACAAGCGGTTAGGTATGCGCTTTTGCAAAATCTTCATCTTCATAGTATGAGCTATTGCAGAATCTTTATCTTGATACTTTAGGTACGACAGAAAGACATTATGGATACGTCCCGAGACTTTATCCAGTCAAAAAATTCTCTTTTCTTTTATGTCATAGCGGGCAACTGAGCTGGTGGTTCGCCTGATGGTAAACGATCACCACCGCCCATAAACATTCGCAGAGGCTCAGACCTCTGAGAATGCGCTGCCCGCTTTTAAGGAATAAGGGATAAGGAAAGGATTGATGATTGGAAAGAAGGAATGGACTGGGAAGGGCTAGGAGAAGGAAATAGGCCTTCGAGTGAAAACTACATAGAAGTAGTATCTAGACAGACAAAACATTAAAAAAAACAATTATTTTTATGTTAAAATACCAAACAAGTAATATATAAAACATGCTACAATTTTGTTTATTCACAATGAAGATCTAATTGATTCCAAAGGGTCTGTTTTTTTTTTAGTCTATGAAGCTACATACATAAATACAGATTGGAGTCTGAAAATTTTACAAAAGAAAAAATCCAACATATTCTTTATACTGACTAATTACTTATCTTCATATTTAAACAATAAATTACACTATTCTGCATGTCGCTATTGCAAAAAACGTAGGTTTTTAATAATTGTAATAGTTTGATTTCAACAAAATTAGAAATAGTTTTTATATTGATAATTTCAGAAAACACAAGAAAAAGCATAAACGAGATGAAAGCCTGTTGGAAATACACCAGAAAAAATTGAAAAAGAAGAAGAAGGTAAGTTACTGTAATTAAAAAGTTGACTTATATGATATATAAATGACTATAGCGACTAATATGACTGACTATAGCGACTAATATGACTGAACGAAGTCCATTATGCAATATGTCCTGTTTCTCCAATAATAGAACTAAATGTAAATGTTGCTGCTCCGGTCGCTTTGTGCAGACACATACAATAGAAATTATTTTGTTAAAAATGAATTTTTTCTTTAAGTTTGCCGGATATTGGTGTAATAGTATATAATATAATGGGGTACTTGTTTTATTTATTTATATCAAAGAGTTTAAATCCTGGGTAATATTGGCTATAGAATATGGTTCATTTAAAAAATCTGACTACAACTACATTATAGTTTTCGTCAAAATCGACCTCGTGATTTCTTTCAGTCTTTTTTCGATATTCCTCTTATGGTCTACCAGGCCACGCTGCGTTGAATATTTCTCCTGAATAAATATTAGTTCGACAAGCAAGAACTTTGAAACGCTTTTTAAAATTGTCCAGTTTGAGAAGTATAAAATTTCGCACACCTGTTATGGATTTCATTAAACAAAACATTACACGCACTACCATGATTTGCTTAAGTATACAGAACAAAATATGTATACAACAAAGAAACAACATTCGAAAATTTCAAATTCGGTCCAGTCTCGACCTTTGCTACTTCACTAGTATTTAGTAAAACATATTTGCAATATATAATTCCTATTCGTTTGTACGATTATCTACCTATACATAAAATATGTCCAGATAACCATCCTTTTCATCAACTTCAGTGCTCTTGAACGTGAACTTCACCGTGCGACTATTCTGTTTCTCATTTATATCCCATACACTGTCTTCAAGTTTCATTTTTATGACAAAATATACCCTATGTTCTTTCACATGGACTTGTACCAGATATTATTTAAATTGGTTCAATGGGTTAGATTTGTAAGCGTTACAGACATATAGCGCCGCATGTATCAGTATAAGTGTTTTCCGACTACAAGCCATTTTTTTTTTCTTACAGAAAGAGAGCGAGGAAAAGAAGGAGCGTCGTCCGTTTAGCCGAGATGTAGACCTTCAAGTGAACCGCTTTGACGAAGCACAAAAAAAATCTATTATCAAGAAAGCACAAGACCTAAATTCACGGTTCTCTCAAGGCGAAGCTAAATTTTTATAACCAACAACACATAAATTCATACTCAAATTTGAATGTATGAAAAAATTTCACAAGTTTATTTGTATATTATGGTCTAAACGAGGAATTGAATCGTAGCATGATAAAATTCTTATGAAAACTTTTTACTGCCATCCACGCTTTCATAATAGCAAATAATGAAAAGATTTAACAAGTCCTTATTACAGAGCTTCTTTGTATCATTAATTAATCGATAAATTAATCGATCGTGAATGTAGCCGTAAAATTGAATAATGTGGTTGTTGTTTCTCTTTTTTATTTGTCAATATAGGTTACATAATGAACACTAAATGTATAAACTATAAACATATGTCTGTGCTATAGTGAAATAATTCATAGTACCCAAATAGCCCCGTTATGTGGACTTATGGCCTGTGTAAATATTTACATGCATTTCTTTATGAACAAATGTCAAATCTTTATTAAAGATTGGTCATTTGTTGATCACAACAATCTTTCAACAAATTTTTTATTAAATTTTATTTATAAGTCATAAAGGAATTGTTGCCGATTCTTCTTGTATCGTCTTTACTTGTTTGAATCCATTTTTTTTTTTCAATATTTCCGTGTTGAGATAATCTACAAATATATTAAATACTATTAACTCTGTTCAATTCAATATTGTTGAAATAAATAGTGGTTTTAGCATATTATTTTTATTTTGATACTCTAATTACAAGAGTTTTTATAATCTAATGAACAATTGCATCAGCAGGAATATGTGTTTATGTCTGGTGGTTAAACTTAAAAATGGGTGAACAATTTACATGTCCTTATATTTTCACAATTTTTATGGCATAATTAGGTATGTAGCTAATTGTATATAATACATATATTCTTTTTACAACTAAGCATGGATCCGAATTCTATTCTTCTTTAATTCCGCTGGCAGTTGTTCCACGCTCAGCTGAAGCACAAATTTTCACTTTAGAATCTTGGCAACAAAGAGCTTCATCTGCCGTCATATCGGCATATGTCCAAGGCTTTTCGCATATTTTATAAAATGCTGATAACTAAAATAAATAAAACAATAAATTAGTATCTAATATATAAAATATATCGCCAAATATATATACATTATATAAATATTAAACGTTTTAATTAAGGCACTAGGAAGGTTTTTATACAAAAAAATAGTACATATCACGTACTAAGTGCGTTTGGATTTTTGGATTAGCGTAGGTAAAGATGTTTCGTACACAATAACCGCAAAAAAAACTATTTATTTTAAAATTTTGATGAAACTTGGCAGTGTTGAACATGAAATACCAGAATAATGCATAAGTTTTAGAAATACTAATTGCCCGCGGTACTGTCCGCGAATGTACATGTATGCTGCGGGGTACAAATAAAATATTTGATAAATCGTTTGCTCTCAAAAGAGGATTTTTGTTAAATTAGTTCCATATAATTTTTTATCTAACTAATTAATATTGTATAAGAAATCATTCTAACTAAAAGACATAATTAAAAATTTAGCACCACTTAAATACAGTGAAATTAACCTCCTTCGAGGGATTAACAGAGGACTGTTATTGGTATAATAATAATTTGTCGATGACTGAAAGAATTTCCATTATTTCCAACTTTGTAATCTAAATATATTCAATTGCATGAAGTGGGTACCTTAAGTTCTTCAGCATTATTTAGGCGATTGCACAATATCTCAGGACCCTTAGCTTTGGTTGCTGTTGCGAGGGCGAGACACAAGTTTTTACAGGTGGTGCTTCCTTCGTCATCGCAGTTCACTACAAGTCCTGGAGATTGGGAGAGAAGCGGTTGACTTTCAGCATCGGGTGTAGATGTTGGAAAACCACCACAAGAGCAGTTGCCTTTCAAAATTTCAGTTTCGACGGGCGCACTAAAAAAAATCGCATACCCATATTACCTATATGATAGTATTATATGGACTTAATTAGAACCTTGCTTGTCGTACAAATCTGTTCAAGCCTACACCGATTTAAAATCTAAGTCCTTACAGTAATTTGAAAAAATACAGTAATTATTGCCAAGCAGGTCAATTTCATAAACATATTTTTTGTATCGTAAAAAAACGTACCTTTTCATAGTATCGTCAGCCTTTCCAAATCCAAACCCGATCAACAAAACACAATAAATTAAATTCTTAGAGGCCATGGCAACTGCTAAAGGATATATCAACTGGTGGTCGATATGAGTTGAACAAACTTAAATACCTATGTACCTAGTTATAAACTTACGCGTTAGCTCGTAATGATATGATTTTTTATATTTGTGGACTTTCTTTTGTGGAAAGCTTCATTAAGTAGGTATGTAGGTAATAAAAAGTACAATCTTTGGGTAAAAAATGAACATTCTTGCAAATGGAATACGTAGAAAAGGTAAAATCTTATACAAGCAATGTTATTGTGAATATTTAGCAATAATAAATTTTAATATTTTTAAATATATGTCTTCTCTTACTGATGTAAATAATCTGATGTTTAAAAAAATCGTTTACCGATATTTAATATAGTACGCATCGCCTCCACCGTGCAAATACAGCTTCCAACAAAGTTTTTTTTTATATTGCGGTAATCGTTAGGTAACTACATAAGTATTATATTATTTAATTCATTCATTTAATACGTACTAGAAAATTCTTGTCTTTTCTTTTATTAGTAACTGCTGATATAATATAATAAAAAATTGTACGTAGGTAACTTTTCACTTTAAAAAATATATTTACTACTACTTAAAATATCTGATTAGGTACCATATAGAATGTGAAAATTTATGTTCAATTAAATTTACATAAGATATGTAGCTGCCTAGATATGTAAAGCATAATTTATATTTGATTTAGTTCCGCCAAAAAATTCACCTACTCATTGACGGTGCTATATACGCCGCCATCAATATCCTTTCCTTTGTAGGTAATACAATGAAACTTGGTTAAATGAAAGGTCCTGCAATAGCTCTAACAATATCTGTCTCATTTACAGAGTATTCCATATTATGATTTCCTTGTCCTTCAGAAAGATAAGGATGAAGTCTGCTCTCCATAATTAATATTCTATGTCTATGAGATGAGAAATACATCGATACGTGTTTTACTGTTGGCTCGGTGGCCTCCTCCACAATTTACTAAAATCTAATATTTAAATTTGAATTTGGATTCTAATACAAAAAAAATATACAGTCCCAATTATGGGAAAATGGTGCTAACCTACTGATATCGGAGAGATGTTTTGCTACGTATGTGCCAACGACAAAACTGTTTTGGTTGAATCGGTATTACAATGAACTATTACCGTCTTATGTGACAATTGTTGAAATTATACTCGCGACTAGTATTACGGAAAGTCGAAGATACAGACGCTACAACACAGCAAATTATTTATAATTTTAACGTAAACGACCTAACTATTATACGATTTCCCTTTTTGAAACAAACATATCGTTGGCCCTTCATCTACACTAATATTATAAAGAGGAAGAATTTGTATTTTTGTTTGTAATAGATAAACTCAAAAACTACGTCGCCTATTTAAAAAATTATTTCACTATTAGAGAGCTGCAACTACGCTGAGTGACATACGCATATGTACCACGGGCGAAGCCAGGGCAAACAGCTAGTTGGGGTATAGAACGTTACGGGGATCACGCTTGTAAATTTCTTTCATTAGATATTCCTTACTTTATTATAAGTGCGATAGTAACTGTCAATTTCTCTTCTTCATGCTGAAACCACCGATTTTCTTTGGATAAAATTTGATGCAAAGATAGTTTGAAACTCAAGTTCATAGCTTTAACGCAACGGGAACTATGTGGGAAAGACACTGGGATATTACTTTCTACGTACGTCTATTACTTTACTACGCGGGCGAAACCGCGGGAGCGGTACTAGTTACTTAATATAATAGAAAACAAATAAAACATAATGTAATGAATATTATTTATTTTTTTATAGCAGTCTTTCATAGAATATAAAAGGACATCATTATTATTAAATATTACTTTTACTAAGCAATTTTGCCTTTGACTCACACTTACAAGATATATATATATACATGCAAAAATATAATTATTTCAAATATTTTCAAACAGGTTCTTCATTTGTTCAAAATATTTCATCATTTATGGTTTCTATTGAGATGTGAGCAAATTCCAGCCTCAGCTTCCAGACTCCTATTTAGAAGTTCATTATTTAAATGAAAAATGTCAAATGAAATTAAAATTCTCTCAGACAAATGTGTTATGTAATTTTTTGTTCTTCTGTTCAACTGTTGCCAGGGTTTGTACGACTGTAGTCAGCTAGTCCTAGTGAATAACATGAGAATTAAATATGCAATGCCTATCTGCATTCTTTTGCATTTATGATTTGGAGTGAATAAGCATCCCATCAAGAAATTTGAGTTGGAAAATGCATATTTTTTAAATTTAACACTTATTGTTGCCAAGTAATATTTTCTCATACTTTAGCAAACTTTATCAAAAATGAAAACATCAAGGTGACATAATTAAGACTCTTCTATCTCTGTGGTGCTGGACATGGTTTGGGCATTTTACCCAAGAGGCCTTGAATTTCCTTTTTTTCATCATAATTCTTCCACATTTCATACAAGTTGATGATTGCTCTAACAATCTCCTGAATCTGAAAAAGAAAACAGAACAGGGAATGACAGCAAATAAATTAAAATTTGGGGAGGATGAAATTGAATATAAAATTGATTATTCTCATCAAAGTTTACACTTCTCTCATTTCTATCTCTATCTGAAATATCCTGCTTAGCATTGAACTCAAATTGATGGGTATAATGTGATGTACTAATGTTATAAAATCTGACTAACATACCTTATCCATATCTACATTAAGTTCTGCAAACCAAGGCTTTAAATTCTCCTTTCCCAACATAACACATGCAATATGCAATGCACCTATTGCTATCTGAAATAGTGAAACATACATTTGAGATATTTTATACCAATAGAAACATATCTGAACCCTTTTTTTTAAATATTATATTGTCTTTCTTCAGATACATACCTGATAAGGAGGGTATAATAAGCTAACATCAGTGCGAAGAGAATCATTTACAACTCTCCAAGCATATGTGAGAAGCTGGTCATCCTGACCTATATCTTGAACAAATAGCAATAGAGGTCTGTAAGGTTGGTATACTATTAAACAACAGTCTAAGTTTTCTAAAAGGTAGAACTCGCATTCTAATATATGATTCGTTCTATAAGGAAATTCTTGTTGTCCGTAAGCATAGCTAAACTTGTTCTTTATAACAGTTTGACATGTAGTTATAAGCCTTGAGTTGGAAATCACACCAAATTCTTCTACTTTTGATGCCAAAAACACGCATGTCGGTGCTAGTAGTAAAGGATCTATACATTTAAGAGAATTCCTTGCGTAAAATCTTTTAAAGTAAACGGTAGCCGTAGCTATGACTTGCTGACGCAGTTTCAGCTGCTCACCTAATACTTGGATAATACTTGCAAAGAAATTAAATATTTTCTGATATTCTTCTTCTGTTAGTTTTGATAAATCATGTTGTCGATCTCGTATTAAATCTTGTTTATCAAGCATCCATTGCTGGTGATGTGAACTTTGCCAGAAATTACCCGCCATAATATATCTACTATAAACTACAATTTGCCCCTGACCGTAACATATACGTTACTAATACTTGTATTATTAAATTTCATATGAATTGTCTTTTAATCTCTAATCTTTTCATTGGCTTCAAGTATACAACAGCAGTATGACATTTTTCTTCATACTTTGTCAGATTTAATAAAACATAATTTCATAATTTTGACACGCAAGTCAAGTCAGGCGGGTCAGGCATCTGACATGACACAGAGTTTTTTTTTCTTCCATTATGGCATGACACAGAGTTAGTAATATGTTATTCTGACATCAGATCACAGAGTACACGAAACGTAGCTACGTACCTGTAACATATGGGTATACTATGGGCCATGGAGGTGTACGAATTTAAAAACACTATAGTGTTGAAAAGCTGACCTTTCCTGTTGGGATATATGAAAAGTTGAGTCTACAGCAATAATCCGAGCATAATTTTTCTTCAAGTTGAAGGCCAACATCCGTGGAGAAATGGCCGCTTTTCCGCGCACCACGTGCGAACGAGTTTTCGCCGATTTGAAGTCAAGATTCGAAGTGTTTGCAGAGCGACGGTGCACATATAGATTATGATATTTTTATTATTTTTAAAAGTATTACTTTTAGTTACTTTTTTATAAATTTTTCAAAATCGCAAAACTGGAGACCAACCCTGTATTATGAAACTATCACGGGCTTACCTTTTGGCTACACCACAAACAGCAACAGTCTTTTCTGGTATTGTTACTGTTCCCCCTTATTACACAATTTATATATTGAACAATTTATCAAGTAATCATTATGATTGTGAATTGTGTCAAAAAAGCAGTAGTGGCTCAGTAGTGAGGACCTCGGACTTCGAAATCGATAAGTCGGGGTTCGAGACCCAGGCGAGCGTGCAAGAAATAAATTGATTTTTCAATTTATCTGCACATGTGGACACATCACCACTGCTCGAAACGGTGAAGGAAAACACCGTGAGGAAACCGGCGTGTTTGAGAATCAAAAATTCGACGACATGCTCTTGGCCATCGTGGTAGATTATGGCCTAAACCCTCATTGGAGGCCTATGTCCTAGCCGTGGGAACATATATGGGCTGATGATGATGATGAATCATCATGATCGTAAAAAACCACTGTCATTTACGATATTTTCATTGTACGTCAGGGACAAACATGAATTACTTAGCAGGATTTTTTAAGATTCCAAAGCAGAAATGCCAAATTGAATCATAAATAAGGGGTTATATTATCTGCCTACCATGATAAAAATTTAACTGTATAAAATCATGAAGAAGCTTCAATACATGAAGCAAATCAAATGCTTGAAGTTCATAGTCACAAAGTAGCTAGATTACCATTGCGAACTAAACGCCATTGAATTTATGTGGAGTCTCGTTAAAGTATCTGGCAAAAATGTTGGATAGAAGGCAAACAACATTTATATTCAACGGAAAAAGCCTTTAAATTTATAACTGCAGAAGACTGGCAAAAACTGTATAAACATATTGCAGAGTGTGCAACACATTTAATACAAGGAGGGACATTGAAATAAACAGGTTCATATTAGAATTAAATAACGAGCTGATAGTCGTTCAAATTCAAGTAAGTGCCTCTCAGTGTGATATATCGACACTGGCAATCAGCATTGATCATGTTTATCATTATAAATAAAAATGGATCGCAAATGTGTTGCTTAAGCGTAAAAGTCGAGAACAAATCGGCCAATTTTTTATTAATTATTTTTGTTAAAGCTCAAGGAAGGTTCTCATGGAGATAAAACACGCACCACCGCTCAAAACGATATACTTAATTTATGAAACGTTTATACCGTGAAACCCGCCATCTTTGGCCGCTTTTTTCACATATTCGGTTATAACTCCAAAAAAATTAAAGCAAAGGT
>NC_052112.1:5404846-5438555 GCF_012273895.1 Zerene cesonia | reverse complement strand
AATATTCGTTAAAAATTAATACGCTTCCTCGTATGTTCTTTCCTCTTTAAATTAAACGGCGTCAGGTCATCGACTCCAAAAATAAGGTAAAATTTTTCGAAAGCTATCGACGGACGTTATTAAGATCGTTTTCGAACTAGCATCAATGCTAGTCTCAATTTAGAACAAGCAAAAAGAAAAAATCTGCCAGTGTATAAATAGTAGGTAGCTAATAATTTAAAATGCAAGCGATGGTTCGATTGACTATTTCGGTTAGAGCGAGCTCCATTAAAATTTCATCTAAAAGGAACACGTCTCAAAACAGACATCGGATACAATTTTATATCGATATTGAACTTGACTCTCGAATGATAATAGGCAAAACACGTTTTTGACTTCCTCAAAGTATAGTCATCGAGGGTACTGGCCGTACGGTGTAAACACGGAATGCACCAGTGGTTGCGCAATCGCCAGCAGAGTTCAAACGTGTTACACGAGGGGGACATAAAAAGAAATATTTTATTGCTGAGCCACATCACACAGTTCAGCGGGAGATAAGCATGGAGTGGGCGAGAGTAGTTCACCCCAATCGCCTCTTGAGAAACACTCGGAATCCGATGGAAATCATATTGTGTTTTAAGCCCAACTTGGGCCAACCGGATTTTTCATTCAGTAATATATCTAAAAAATGTACAGTTTAACATGCTCTGATTCACAATTAACCAAAATAATGAATGTATCATCGTTTCGCGTCATTTGCATAATTTAAATACCCAAAGTCAAGTACGTGATTAAAACAGAAGGTAATAAATAATTAATTAGAATGGGAATGTTTTGTTCACTAGACTTATATTCATTGGATAATGAACTTAATTGTGAATTCAAGATTTAAATTAAAATTATTTTCATTTTAATTGAGTCCTTTGAAGAATATCTTGAAATTACAGTTATCTCAACACTGCTAGAAGTCATAGCTAGAAAAAAATGTTTGATGAGAATTGATCTCACGCTTGTAATTGTAAGAAAGCGTGAAAGTATTGTGCAGTAAATTAAAAATAGATCACGGTGTAAATTATATTTTTAAGAAAAGCAAACTTTCTCTGTGGTGGAGAAATAAATTAAAAGAGCTTTTATCTAATATATGCTAAGAATGTTATTAAAATTATCTATATAAAAGAGTTACAAGAGAGTACGTATTGTAATTATTTTTTATTAAATTTGCTAATAGGTATATGCAATATGTTTTATTACATTTTCTTGTTTTCTAAACATTATTTAAATAGTTGCGAATCTACCCGAGTCACTTAGGATTTGCGAAGGTCATTAGACGCCCACACACGGTTCTACAAGATGTCAAGCTACTTCAGACACAAGTATCTCATCACAATAAAGTCTTATTTAATTTATAAAATGTTTGAGAAGATCAAATCGCTTTAAAAAGAAATTTGTTGTTCCTCCAGCCTCCAGCAGTTAAAAACCACAACCCATTCACAAACAATAATTATGAAACAAAACGTTACATCTTAATGAACGTTAATTTATGTAAATTTCTCTAAATGTTTATTTGAAATGTGCATGAAAATAAATGAAGAAATAATTATTATACTACTCACTAATATAGTATTTATTATTATCTGTGGCATAAGTAGTTTACTGTTGGATTCTATAGGTACGTTATCTTTTGTATATGTTTTTATAAAGTCAAGGTCGAAATCATGGGTAAACTCATCAACTGCAATAAGAAAAATAAAACAGATGGAAGTAAGTCCTTCGTTTTTATGTTAAAGGTTAACACATATTTTATGTAACATTACATGAATTACCTATTCTAGTTATTCTGCTATTCGAGATAATTTAACATATTTTGTAATATTAAGAATTGCATAAAAATAAGTCTCTTATGTATTACTATTTATTTATTTATAATACTTTATTGTACAAAACAGAAAGTAAAGCTTAGCCTACTAATATTATAAATGCGAAAGTTGGTAAGGATGTGTGTGTGTGTTTGTTGCTCTTTCACACAAAAAGTACTGAACCGAGTGCAATAAAATTCGGTACGTAGACAGCTGGACATCTGGAATAACATATAGGCAAATTTTTATACCGATATCCCTACGGGATAAGGACTTACGCGGGTGAAACCGCGGGGCGCAGCTAGTACAAAATAATGGCACAATGATATCTACGTCAAATTCAGCGTATGATTTAATTCATGTCCCATTTATCTACAGATTCTTCTGAATATTTAAAATCATTTTATGATAGGAAATATGTTTGGAAAATGTTTACACCACATGTACATAATAGTAAACTATAGAGTAGAAGTGTTTAGTGAATATTCAGGATGTAAAACCTTTACGTTTGGTATTTACCACTAGTTTACACTTGTTATGTTTCTAATCATGTATTTTTTTTCATCTTCAACATCGTATTGTGTCGACAAATAGTTCTACTCTGTAAGTGTTCACAATACGTTTTGAGGATTGAATAATTATTAAAAAATTAAATTATGTTTAATGAGTCACAGCCAATATGTTGTACAGTTGCGAAATGCAGGATCATAAAAAGTTCGACAGTTAGCAAAACGCATACTTCGGTCAGCAGAATATGTGCATTGCAAGCTAAAATTAAGAATTTCATGTAAAATGCAACAAAATTCGATTTGGGTCATCCGCCGCATACTCAGCGAACTTGTTAAAACAACCTACTTTACAAATTGTGAATCACTGTGACAGGCGATGCGAGAATCAATATCGGCAATATCACATGGAGCATATGTATAGCCACTGGCCTCCCATGTGAAAGTTTAATTTGATATAGAGGCGTGTCGGGCACAAATTTGATTTATAGCAGTTATAGCAATGCTTTTGAAAATCAACATAGAAATATATATATACGCTTATATCTTTCTATTTGGGATATTAAATTGAAAATTGTTATGTTTTTTCGAGAAATTAAATAGGTACCTACACCTATACATTTCAAACCCTTTAACCTTACAACTTCTAAGAATTTAGGCAAATATTATAGTGGTTTAATACGTTTGACTTTGAGCTTCTATTGCGACATATTTGTTATATAATTCTTTATTTGTAAAATAAATTTCATTCAGGAAAAGTAATACTTAGGTCCACATTCTTGTAAGTATTTTTGTTTTTCGTTTGTAAAATTTGCTTATCAAAAATTTACAATTTACCAAGAAAAATCAATGTAAGTAAGTATGAATAAATATTAGGTACGTAAAATTATGAACTTCAGATTCATAAAAACATAGACATGAATTATTTACAAATAAATTAATACTCATAGAGCAACATAGAGTAGCTAACATCTGTATCTGTAGTTTACAATGTGCGTGCGTCCTAGAACGACTAATTGCCATATATTAACGAGACGATGTCCTCAATATCAAGCCTGGTCGTCGCCTCGCGCCACCCCTAAGGATGCTCATTTCCTTGTAGCTGATTACGGCTCTCGGACTAAAAAAGTACAATCATAGTGCTCTCCGGCGCGGAACGCACTGTCCTCATTTGAATACAAACGCACGCGCAATGCGCACACACCCTTAACTGAACACAGCAATCGCGCATACGGAGGAAGATAGACTCTAAAACTAGGCACGAGTAAGTTCAAATTATGGCAGCGCAAAGAAATACGTGCCCTCTTTTCAAAGTCAAAAGAAGAGGGATTCTCGTAGGCTAGAAAGGGAAGGCACTATACTCGAGGAGGATGGTGGACGTTAAGGGCATTCACCCCGTACCCCGTGGGTTGCGACTAGAGGAGCTACAAATGATGTACAAGCACATAGATGCCTTTCTCTATTTAGGTGCGCACGAGTTTCGAAATAGTGGCCGTGGAACTTTTTGTTGGGAGGTGGATCCTGTTTGGGTTGCGTCACCGCGTGGCGATAAGTTCGGCTATTGCCGCCTTGAGAATGTCTACGTACAGGTGTGTGCTTTAGGTGCCTTCAACCTTTTAAAATGACCACCTCAGTGACTTTATGGTTACGAGCACAATTAACATTTGGTAAACGATCCTCGCTTTATGTTTCATGTTTCCTGTACGTTTCAAATTCACGAAGTTATACATAGCATTGCTTTTAAGACCAATATGAAATCTTTAAATAATAATTAAGTCATTGTTTGTGGTTTTGAATATTATTCAAATCAAACTATATAACGAAGACCAAAGCGCTAAACCACAAACCGTATTTTATGGCGGGAAGACACGGTGATGTTATAATTTGTTTGATTAACAGGAAATTATCGCCTCGAAATAGTTTACGTTGTAACATGTAAAATCAGAACCCGTAATATTAAAGGTGGGTAAAATATGTAAATACATTAAAATAGCTAAAAATTCACACAAAAAGTATAGTGGTTAAAAATACATCATTTTGTGATTATTTTGTTTATTGAACAAATAAATTAAATTCAGGACATAACAAAAACAACGGGGTACTGTAATCTAAAACATCACTACATAGTACAAAATAAGGTCGCCTATGTCCCTGTGTATGCTTAATTTGCGAGCCAGGGATTTTGATTGGTTTTGTTTTTGATAGATAGAGTGATTCAAGACGAACGTTTATACGTATAATGACATCTATTAAACTACTCCGAATTTAACGTGTAGCTGTGTAAGCCGCGGGCAAAAGCTAGTACAAATATAGAATCCTAAACCTGACTCTTCAATAGATGATAAAAAGATATAGGTTATTTGTTAAATTTAATGTTGAATCTACTTTTCGCAAAATAATTAGGAAACCGTAAAATTACATACAGATAAAATTACAATTTAACATTTAAGGTTTTGCGAGATATTTGAGTTGTTGAATATAACGTAACTTCTAAATATAACGTACATAGATCTAATAGATAAACAGAATTTCTGTTAAAAGTACTAAAATCATGTTTAAAAAGTTTTCCTTGTGAAAATGTAGTTTTTTCTTGTGAAAATTAATTAGCTATCTGAACGGATAATATCCGATCAGATACGAATAAAGAAGCAAATCTTTCATTAATGATATGAACTTGAATAAATAAAGTCTAAATGAATGTATACAAATTATATTATTATCGTTAAAAATTAGCCACCCAAGAAAAAGTAAAGATAAAGGCAATTAATTGTAAATCTTCAGACATTTGCGTATGACTCCTATATGTCATATTACCTAAAATATATTCTGTAAGTTAAAAGTGTGCGCTGTGGACTTACAAGCCTATCATTGTTGTCAATATTTTATTTTGAGTAACCTACTGAAGAACTTCACCTTTTCAATACCTGCGCTTCCCTATATACCACCAAACGACTAGATGTCGAATGAGTCTTCATCCGTAAATTATAGAGTTCCTTCATCTTCTTCGCTTTTAGCTTCATCTTTCATCATAAGACCCAGTAAGGAGTGGAATTATAGTGTAAACGCATCTACCTTTCTAGTGGCATAAGCAATTTATCAAAGTATGTGAATATATAAACGTGAAGCGTGCTACATTTGCACTGACCACGTCATCGCTTACTATCAAGCGAAGCAATGAACAAACGATTGGTGATTACACGATCAAAAACCTTTGAGAAAACCAAAAAAAATTGAGAATGTTAAACTCTCTTTGCCATTTAATATGAAAAATCAATAAAATTGTTGAACATTTACCACAAAACACCTTAACTATTTTGTACAAGACACCTAAACTATTTACTTTGTCATACATATTCGATTTTTACGCAAAACAATAGAACATTACTCATTTAATTTAATCAATTTGCTTCCTTCCGCGGGGCCATTTAAATCAAAAGGATGTTACAACAAGCCAGACTTAATTGGCTTTTCATGTTGGTAGTTTTCCATAGGGTATATCGATCGGCGCAGATAAATTTATAACGGGTGGAAAGCGATGTCCTGGTTAGGGTGGTGCCTCCCCGATACATTGTCGATAACACCCGCATGTTGCTGGAACCAATTTAAAGGGGGTGGTGCGCTGAATAGATCATATTATCGGATATGCTAAATGTCAACTGACGTATGTTCCATCATATAATCCATTATAATGCAGGCCAAGTATGAACATACCTCAGTAATGAGCTTATATAAAACGTGTAATATATAATCTATATTCGGATATGGAGTAAACAGGATTTAACAGTCACGATGTTAATATCAAGTATGCATTAAGAAGAGTAGTATGGGGCCATCCATAAATTACGTCACATGAACTTTAGGTTCTTTTGAACTTCCTTGTCAGAGGTTATCACATTTTACAAACCCCGTTCCCCATTATATGACGTAACAATTTTCCAAATTTTACTCATGGATTTATGAATAATCCAAAAAGTGAATTGAAATCAATTTTGTATCTTAGTACTTATTTTAACATGTGACATCATATGTTAAAATCCCTCCTCCTTTTAACGTGTGACGTTATTTATCGATGACCCCTATTCAGAAAAAATGATATATTTCTGTGTAACTTTACCCTATGATACTTTAGGCGAAAAACGCCACACTGTCGTGGAACCGTAAGCCACCATCACATTCATAGTATGTATTTGTTCAAGTGCATACGTTTTATACAAGAATTAATCTGTGTATAATAGGCACTATATAATAAATAAATAAATCACAATTAACTCGTCTTATATAGATTTCAATTTACACAGACAAAGCTCACAAACTCAGAGCGAAGAGAATGAAACATAAAAAAATACTGGCCGGTCATCCCCATCTGAATGTCGGCAAAAAGGACAAAAAGAACCACCCGACGCTCCCGAACAAGCTTTGCCCTCTTCCCTCGCGGTTCGTGGGAGATTTTCAAGATTGCCTTTTTTATTTCTGGCCACATACGTAATTAGGGGTGCTGTGGCGGCGCACCCTAGAATGAGTAAAAGCAATTTCAATATTTATAGCTTTACACCAACATAATAAATATATTATTATTTTTACTTACTTCTATCTAATATTTGAGAAAATTATATTGCGGTAATATTTTTTGGTTTTTCTAATTATAAGAAAGTCTTATCTGCTATGTACAGCGACAAAATTTGTTGTGGGTAACAAAGCTTTTTACAAGAATCAAATTTTCTCCTAATCCTACTAATCCTACTAATATTATAAATGCGAAAGTTTGTAAGGATGTGTGTGTGTTTGTTGTCACGCAAAAACTACTGAACCGATTGCAATAAAATTTGGTAGGTAGACAGCTGGACAACTGGAATAACATATAGGCAACTTTTTATTTTATCCCATTATTCCTACGGGATACGGACCGACGCGGGTGAAACCGCGGGGCGCAGCTAGTGAAATATAAATATCGTAGGAACGTAAAAATTATTAAGGTTATATTATGCAAATAAGCCAACAGATAAATTCTTATCCATTGCGGGCACGTGCACTTTGTTTATAAATAATATTTTAGAGCAATTTCCTTTGTATTTTTGTATAAAGAATGAATTCTAGATTTAATCTTTACTGCTGTAATATATATTTTATTTATACTTGCCATTCTCTGTGGGCATAAGACCGAAACGAAAATATGAATGAACTCGCTCCCCATGTCGGTGTCGTCACGTGACATGCGACTCCATTTGTGATGTGAACATAGAGATATAAAAAACTAGATGTGACTGATACTGGTAAAATGGTACAGGTCATTACATTTGATGATTTTACTAAATTAATATTGGGAATGTGATGCTATGCATATAATATTACCTCAGTTCTTTTTATATCGGGATTTTTTTATGTCAGAGTGGGGAACTGAGTTGGTGGTTTGCTGATGGTAAACGATCACCACTGCCCATTAACATTCGCAGAGGCAGTACCTATACGAATACGCTACCCATTTTTAAGGAGATAATGTATTAGGAGAGGATTAACGACTGGAAAGAAGGAATGAACTGGGAAAGGTGATGAAAAGGAAACAGGCTTCCGGTTTCCCTACTCACCGTACGAAACACAGTAGCATGCTACTATTTCACGACGGTCTTTTTTGGGGGTGTTGTACTTCCCCGTGTCGAGCTGGTCCAATTCGTGCCGAAGCATCTCGACTCCTCCGTCCTTTACTCATCCGTACCAGTCAATGCCTTTATTATGCTTCAGGCGCACCGACAGCTTTATTGCCTATTATTGCATAAAAATACAATGATTTAAATTTTGATAAAGACGGTCAGGTTAATCTACAAAACGAAGATTGACCAAATCAGTTGACAACGTAAAAAAAATCGATCTTGTTGTTATTACTACAGGTACTTCCATAAGCGATAAGTCATGCGGAAACCACGAGCACTTGTCGTTTGACACCGTGAACCGCGATAAGCGCCGAGGGGTGCTTCAGTTACAGATTATTAAACCGGGCCCCGACCAGGGAATACATGATTATTTATTAGGGATGATTAAGTATATCGTAGCAGTAACCGTGAAGTAAAAAACAAATATTTTTTTGGAAATTATAGTCTTTTGTTTAAATACGCCATAAGTATGTTGATCGTTAAAAGTTCAATTTATCAATTGGGATGCTGACAAATAACTATTTACAATATAGCGAAATAATGAGCACTAAATATTATGGGTAGATCTATATATATGTGATAGAAAATATTAATTATGTAAAACCGAAGAGTTTAGTTGTTTGTTTCATTAATCTCAGGAGTTCCTCGGCCAAAATTATATAAACATTTTATCAAAGAGATATTCTGTGTCCAATTCTCTGTGTACTGTGAGACTTGCATTATGTAATAACGAATAAACCTTTAAAATAATTACATAATTTGAAGATTTACAAAGCTCGCTCTCTTTAAAGTAATTACTTACTCTTCTTGTTTATCGTGAATAATAATCTCACAATGATCACCAAAAGGTATATGAAGGTACCTATAATATACTAGCTGTTCGCCGTATATAGGTATTTAAAAATAATAGTACATGTGACGCCAAAATACAGACATGAAGTATTGTATTGCAAGAGTGTAAATTGATAGCAGTATTAATTGAAACCACCAAGCACTTAATGAGTCTACAAGTTTTATAATCAACGAGATTAAAAAGGTAAAGTAATATTGGTAAAACCGTTTACCACCTAGCCGTGTGAATGTAGGTAGTAAGGGTGTTTAAAATTAGTTTAGAAAGGGATGTAACCGAAGAAATTCCCCTTTACAGTAAGTCAAGTATGAAATGAAATATACCACGAAAGTTAACGGATAAAATGGCAACGGAAATTGTTTCTAATGCCGATTGCGATATTATGGTCAATAATGGTTTTTATTTGAATGAATAAATATTTCCGTATTGTTTATAGATTTCCATTAAGGTCTATTATATGACTATAGTTATGTAATGAAAGGTTTATAATATTGACTAGTTAGATATTACTTTGATTACATTTCTATGTCGACAGCATGCGGCCCATGTAAATAAGTCAACCTCCTGAGCTCTACCAGTATTAATTTGATCAGACTTCTGTGTAGATAGACTACATGCGGCCCATGTGGCATCTAGGTAACCTTCTGTGCTCTACCAGACTTACATTTACTGTATTCTTTTTTCCTGTTAGCATTCATCAGAAATAGCTCATAGACGTCAGGCTTATCAGCCTGACCTACCTGAGAAAGTGAGCAATAGACTAAAGAACGAACGAACGAGCGAAGCTTGGATAGATAACTTTAAATGTAGAAAGAAAATAAAAACAATTACGCCTGGCGGTCATTGATATATGAACAAACTACCCTCATGTTGATCACCCTCGTTGACGATTAAGTGTTTCCATAAATGGTTCGTCCGCCTGATATACTTCTAGACATCATCATTTATTCTATTTTAGAGCGCATAGGGTCTGAAATTCTTTAACGTTTTGAAATCGTGATCGTTGAATCGTCGTACACTAAATTCAGTTCAATGTACAATTTGACACGATCGAGCTCCTTTGCCGGTATGCGGGTGGGGTGAGACATAATTTTGTTTTTTATTTAACAATTTGATCCCTTTATTGAGGGTGCTTCATTGATGGTATTTAAATTTAAGGACCTGAGTTACATCAACACTTCCATTTGGTAGGGTAAGTTATATTTATACACAGGGTAAATAACAATTATTAAGGCTTCATGATTATAAAATATAATTAATATTACAAAATATATAAAATATAATTAATATTACAAACGTTCCGTTTTGGAAGAAATGAAACAATTCTAAAGATATTATTGTGACTGAGTAAGTTCTCACAAGCGTATATATGTATAAAATTTCCAGTTCCCTGAGGTAGCCACTGGCCCCTCGACTTAGAAGGTATTTCAAAACAAAGAAACAAATGGAGTCCTTGCCCTCACTGTAGCCCTCCTCGGCGCACAAAGGGCTGTGATTGTGAGGGACAGCCGGTAAGAGGAAAGGCGGGGAGGAGGGAGGTGAACGACCTTCGGCCGGGGTGGCCGCCCCCTGCGTCTGCGCATGCTTGGGCGACGGTCTGTAACGTCCCTAAGTATATTTATAAAGATCTAAATTTCGCCCCAGCACATCCGAGTTTTGTAACAATAAAACCAGAACAAGTATCCAGACGCCGATTTCAGGACTTCTGTGCAAATAAAATTAGCAATTGCATAGCCAATTCTATAAAAACTAGTGTAAGGTTATATACGTATAATACATGTATTACCGCGAATGCTCTATTATTACAAATGGGATTGGATTTTTAGAACTCTAATATTTTGATCTTACCCGAGAAGAAACGTGCTATGTAATCCACCATTTCGGTGGCTTGATAACTAGAAACACACTATAGAAATCATTGTACGACCTTCATTTTGACTTCCTTAGACAACATTTTTTAATGTGAAAAAATAAGATAGTTATGATTGAATTAATAAGTAAAGCAAGCACTGAAGAATGCACTGAATTATTTTTTTAAATAATATTAATAATTTATTTTTATTCATTTGATTAAAAAAATGTGTTATCAAGCAAAGACATTAAAACTGTTAATTAAAGTTAAAATCACACCGAGAACGTGAATATTTTTAAAATCAGAGAATTCACCCCTCACCTGTTGTTCACTTCACAGGAAATAGGATATTAGCATAGTAAGCACATAAATAGAATTATTTTCACGTAGCATTACGTAACTAAAGGAATTTAGTCACAAAGGGTCGTGTTATAATAAGTGGATCGTTCATTTAAAAAATGCAGCGAGATCTTTAATGTTTTAATAAAAAAACAGGACTATTTTTATTTAAATAACAAAAATATTTCTTGGTTATGTATCTATAATAGGTTAACTATTGGTTATATTGAAGAAATATAATTAATTGAAATACTTAGACACACCAATTTCTTTTGAGCAAACTTTGAAGTATATCCTAGTGCCTAATTAAACTACTCCTTTTATTTTCTTTTATTAGTTAATGAAGACGAATCAAACAAAAGACTTCTTAAAACTGCTCATAAATTAATTCTGTCGTTACTCCCTAAAATTGATAAATAATGACACACAATAATGACAATTCTCACTGCCTAATGTGTAGGAATTCGCATAACCTCAACCAGGTGCCGTCCACGCACGTGTCAATAAAACCAACAAATTATCAAATTTTAAAGTAAGTGAATAATCACGGTGGCGCGACCCCCACCTGTTACGTCCCCTCGGGCGGAAATGGGGAATTTGCATTACAATCAAATAGTACCCTCGCATAGCTCTCTTCCGGCCTGCCCTGAACCCGTGCCCTCTCGCTGATGCGCATCATTCCGACCCCGATTGTGATCTCATGTGGAATATCCGTTGAAAATGAAAATATGAACTTCATACTCGCTAGTGTCAGCATACCCTTACATTTTGGAATATTTCCGCAGGAAGTCAACAAAAATTGATGACCCAATTTACGCTGTGTCGTATGAAATTGGAATGTCATATTTAACTTTGTAATGTATTGACATGTTAATTATGTTATTAGCGTACACTATAAAATTTTCACAAACAATTAAAAGCGAGGTATGTTTGGTATTCAGAATATAATCACGTAAAATTTTAACACTAAATTCAGAAAGCCCTATATTCTGCTTCGATTCAGTAAAGGATATTGCTAAGTCCTACTTTTTTGATAAAAAAAATATATATGTACCTAAAGGTGACATTAGTATGATATCTCACAAACATAATATGTCATGTCATGTATGTATTAGTTCTTCATAGAAATCATAACTTAATGAAAGAAAATCTAAAAATTCAAAAGACTAGCTAAAAATCCTACGTATCTGAATGAGTGCATCTGAATACTTTTGTCATTGAAATAGTTCAAGAACTGCGATGACTGGAGGACAAAAAACGGTGACCTAAATTGGAAGCCTATTTAGTTCACAGATGCGCTAAACTCTACAGCCACTTTTTATTTTATATTAAATTTATAGACTTCATCGAAAACAATTTAATTAATACTTCATATTGAATAAAGCATATCTATTAGCTATTATATAGCTCAGAGTTTATATTATCAGTTAGAGACAACAGTTCAGACGGTTATTCAATAAAATATATTTTTTCCTGTTCTTGATTAAAATATTGACGATTATTTTGTTATTCAACCCACAGAATAAGTATAAATAGTATAAGAATATAGTTTATATTTTCCTTTTTATTATTGAAAAATATGTGGCTATCATCATAGTGGGTAATAAACAGAAAAATTTAAATTCTTGAAAAACATAGAATCACAATTTAGATTAACAAGAACGTATGTAGAAAAATATATTATTCTACAGTTCGTACAAAAATGTAACAGTTAATGCCATTTAAAGTAGGTAAGTTAAAATGTAAAGATGTCAGCGATAGATGGCTGCATTAACTTCATCTTGCATCTCAGTTTCATCTGAATCACGTTCGCGTAGCCTTCATTATGTACGCCTTTGAAGGGATACTTTGATATTCCGCTTCAAAGTGCATTTAAATTGTTTGTTGCTTAGTCAAGACCTTAATAAGGATGGCAGTTATGGTTTCAAGTATCCAAACTGTTAAAAACATTAAGCAATGTGAATAATGCCGTGCAATTCTTATAGTTTATAGATGATGTAAATAGTGAGAAGGTTACTCGGTTCAGGATATATATATATGTTAAAAAATGTCTTGCGATGCTATCCCATGTAATTCATGAAAGATCACCACCAATGCGAAATCATATACTTTTATTATTTTATCGGCCAGTAATTTATATTCCTTTTACCTTTTTAATGATAGGGTCAAATTTAAGTGATACATTTTCGATGACTTAACATAATTTACAACTTAATAACTAATGCGAAATCTACGACTTATATAATACCAATTTGCATTTAGATATGTGCATTATAATTGTTTAGGTAACAATACAACCTTCAACAATAGTACAGGGTGTGCTCATAGAAATCTATATAGGAGTATTCAGGATAATCATTTAAAGCTTATTGTTTTCTTATTATGAAATCTATATATTTTTAAATTAAATCCACCGTATACAAAAAACACCAAGATAGTAATATTATGACGTGTTCGCAAAAAGTTTAAACTTTCAAGTACAATAATCGAAATTAAAATAGAGTAAAACATTAATAGGTACGCCAATATTCGCTAAGCAGTTCATAAGATATTAGGGTGTTATCAAATGGAAAGGTTTAACAATTGTTAAATAATATAATCAAATTATTGAAATTATTACTGCGAATAATTTGTACTTAAAAACGGTACAATCCGTAAATACTGATAAAATATTATGTTAAATGTAAAAGGGTATCACTTAATCCTACATAAGGTTAGGTATTTCTTATCAATGTGGCAAGAAGTTGCGTGACCTTCTGATATAGTAGGACACGATCGCCCCTCACGTCCTGTAATCTGCCAAGCCACGCATTTACCTATAGTCTTCATTTAAATTCATTATTTTCTTAGCTAAAGAATAGATAGATACAAATAACACAAATTTGTAGTAAATAAATATAAACAATTCTAATAAATATAGATTTTAATTCTAAATACATTGGGCTGAACTGTACGAATATGTCAAACATGTAGAGTTTATTGAAGGTATATATTTAAGAAAATAAATATGTTTAAACATTAGATTTATGTTTATTCTTAAATTCTTTGTGCTGTTTTTTGCAATTCTATTTATTTTAGTAACAATATTATGTTAATCTTGAGTTTCTTGACAAACGCATGTAATTTAATACTCCTTGAAACCTAGAAGTTGTGCTTTAAGTATATGTAAGATACATTCTCATTAAAAATATTATAAAATCTCGTACAATACCGACAAAGACAGCTATGTATAACAATATGTAGAAAAATATTGATTGTATGTTTATAACATATACGTTAGAAACGTTTAAAAACATCTCGATTACTTTGCAAAACCTTGCTACGTCTAGAAAATTACATACAACATAATAACTACATAGTGAACCTTGTACCACGCAAACGCTAGGAATTATTTTCTTGGTCACATGATATTAATGACATAAGTGTCATCTCTATAAATTTTCCCGCGTGGGGGCGCAAAGGGGCGTGAGGACGAGGGACGGGGAGGCAGAGAGGGCGCGGCGGCAGCGCGGGCGCACTGCGCGACTTCTCACCCGCTGGTGCCTCTCGTTGTCTGCCCGCGCAACTCGCCTTTGCCCCGCAACAAGGGCTTTGGGGTATTTCGCTTCCATCTCACCTTGAACAAATGCAACACAGCGTCACCTTCAATCCAAATCTCTAAGCCACAGATCGCCCTTTCTCTAATTAAACATTCCTAGTTTATGAGATACGCCGTAATACTTGTTGTGAAGTAGGAAAAATAACGGTACGACTGATGAGTGCGCCTTTCGGATGCACACGTGTGGGAAGCGTTTGCGCAATCGCAAGGCTATGCTCCCAAACTACGATGGGCAAAGTACCGTGGAAGAGAAAGGCGAAATTCAAGAGGCTTTCGATCGAGGGCCGATATTTCGACTATTTCCGACCGTAGCAACGATTCACTAAAATCAAAATATTAAAGGACCCACTTTTTCTCATTTTCACAGATTCGTCACAACTTAGAACTTATTCAGTTAAAATATGGCAAGTTCCCATTCTTGTTAATAAATTTCATTTTAATTAATCGTTTTCTTGTTTAAATAACTGTGACGGCCCATCACTGTAGGTACAATGACTATACATTTTAGTAAGCACTAAATAATGTCTTTGAAGTGCGTTAAAAGTTTAAACAAATTATCTTGAACCTGGCACAATGCTTAATACATTCATGGTCAGCGTTACTATCTCTGACTCAATTAAGATATTTGCATAAGATTCGCGTCAGAGTTCATACCTGATTTCGATTACATTAAAAGATAAGCAAATAAGGAGTCTCAGATGAATGAATAGATAGCATTTATCATAATACTGGGGGTGATAAAGTTTGTTCGAAGGTCATCATTATCATACAATTATAGGCTGTCGACGCGACTCTACGTTGACAAAATTCTTATGTAAGCAAGCATTGTTTAATATTTCATTCGTTATCAATTATTATCATATTGTTTAAAAGTCAAAGCGATTAATTGGCACCATAATTGTGTTACTAATAAAATGCAAAAATGTCCATATAAATGAATGTGTTTATTATTATGAGCCAGTTACGAAATAAATAATCTAAACTGCAATACTATAAATCTTACACTTTTGTAACATATAAGCAAAATGTTTATGTATCGATTATAACAGTGGCAATAATAATTTTTTTAAATTAGCTACATTACTTCCAACTTTATTTATTTATTAATAGAACATAATGCGATAACAATTCAATTTAGACTGTACGTTTTTTTTTACCGTGGTTATAGTTGTCCCTTACACTGTAGACTGAATGTCGTATTGACGATACTTATTAGGATGGTTACGCGAATAGGGGCCAAGTTCCTTCAATTGCTGTTATCATGTTTAAGATTGAGAATAATGATGGTCGCTTGCCTAGAACCTATTGAGGTTTCAATATCTATTCACATTTTTTTATATAGTCGGTTTAATTGTAGTAAATTTTATGTAACGCATTTACTATTGGTTTACTGGACTAAAATCACTGTAATTGAGAGTATAAATGTAAAATTCTTAAATGACATATAAACTATAACTTTTAAATAGCTACGAAAATCCTTGCAAATGAGATTGTACGATTTTCGTTCATTGAACCGATGGCTTTTGTTATTTAATTTTCGATTTCTTTTCATTATTTATGTTTTTATTTCTATACATTATTTTTGTTTAATAAAAGGATGTAGATATGTGATGTTCTATTACGTATTATGAATTCGCTCATAAAAATCAATTAGACTCTCCTAATTTTACGACATTGTTATAAGTATTTTACGCACGAAAAATTGCGTACATAATTACTTTATTAATATTTATATTACTATTTCGCACTACCTGCTTATTAGGAATTCACCTACGTACATTTTAATTGTAGGTAATATAAACTTATTTTATAAAACATTTAATTACAACATAGCGACACAATATCACTCATTGTGCTACGTTTTACCAATAATTGCTTAAAATTATATTATGGTATCAATTTTTGCAGTCAAAATACCATTCATTATATGGTAGGTAGGTAGATACTTACATCTTATTTTATCAGAAACCTGACCCTAAACTTTTATAGAAACGGACGCTTTCCAAATCTTTATAGACCGGGTTTTGGAGTTTGATGTTTCCTTTTTTTATTTTAAGCGAGTTGAGCCTTACACTCGCTTAAAAATGTCTCAAATGCTATGTATATAATTATTGTTAAAGTAATCATATTAAAAGAGCAAGGTGGACACATTTTATCCCAAAATCTAAATTATAAAAATCACAGACACGCATGTCGCGGTGGGTCGTTGAACTCACGTGGAACCACCCTAATTTCACATTCATTGTCTCTCTCTAACAACAGCGCGATTAGTAGCCCTGTACTGTTCATGCCGCCCGTTCTCACGTGCGCGCGCGGCGTTACACCGGCGTCTATCAAAACCTCTATGACACTAGACTCATAGATAAAGTCATTGCATAAACAGGTACATTTATGTAAATCGACGATAATTTTATTAGGAAACTGCGATGTTTATTTAACTAATACATTGTTCTATTAATCAAAAATCAAATATATATAGATATACATATTTAAAAATAATGTGTATAAAATCTGTAAATTAACTTCCTTTTTTGAATGTGAATAAATTTTTAAACTTATGAAGATTTTCAATCGTATTTTACCCACAATATTTACACCAATTTTTTAATTTCTCTTAAATAAAATTACGTTTACATATATATATATATGTATATATATTAATGAATTATGTTGCAAAATGTACATTTACTCTATTTTTTACGATATTGAGGGAATCAATATATTGCCTTCATACAAATTAATTCAAAAGCTATATTAAAACAATGAATCGTTGTAAGTACATGGACAATCAATCTGTCTCTTTCCTATTCACATAGTCTCACTCACTCACTAGACATCGTGGAAAAGTAGGAGAAAAGGAGTACACTTTTTTCTATCTTTTGCTTAGCTGTATGTCGATAGGTATTTCTTTTTTTGTCTATTAACCCGAGACTCTGAGAACATGATGTTACCGGTTTGTGTGAACAATTTTTTTTTTTAAATTACACAAATATAATAATTTTTTTATTTAGGTACATTTAGTAATATCTATAGTTATTTTTTACTAACTTAATTAATTACATTTAACAATATTTTTACAATTGCTTTTTTACAATAATAATTAATTATTGTATAAATTAAAATCAAATATTATATCATCTTATTTAATAATTAGTTACTAATCGTAAGTTCATATAAAAGAAAAAGAAGTTGTATATTTATTAAAAAAATATTTAGAAGGTTAAAGTAACATTTAAAATTGTGTAGAAAAAATTAATGTTTTTAGACATGGTTTTTACTCTGGCAAGTTAGAACATTTACATACATAAAATACAGCGAACTGAGAATTGCGTAGTGGCTCTAGAGAGCAAAGATTGCTAAGGTAGGTAGTTAGATATTATATTGTCATACGTTAGGTACACGATTCCTCTCAAGGTCTCATGCCGTAATGGTGGTGGCGTAGATAATCTATTTCTATTTGTGCTGCACGTATTGGGAATTTGCAATATAAATCCAAACGAACGCACCCTCTTACGATTAATACTTCAATATAATTTATATTTTGCTAAATTATGTACAGAGATTAATTATTAATTTGCATTTGGGCAGTTCATAATACTTAAAGATTTGGACTATTTTCCCTAGAATAACAAAAATATTTGTGGTTTAACAAAAGTTAAGTTAGCGGTTCCGATACAGCTATTTAAATTATAAGACTTAAATAACGCTAGGGATCAAACGGCTTGTAACAATTTCACTGTTCCATTAACGATCATTGTAACATTTACATATTATATTACATTTTATGTACACATTTGACACAAAGCCCAAGCAAGCCCAAGCAGCGCATTTGTGCAACGCTATGCGTAGATTATGATTTATCCCTTTGATCGACTCGCCGAATCATAAAATAACTATAAAACGATACTAAAACTACATGCACATTCACACTTATCGTTTATCATCCTGCAGAATATGTTCAAGAAAGTACGGACGTTAAGGCTAGAAAGTCATTATGGTTATAAAATGAAAACGTAGATGAGCGTTCTCGTCAATTTTACGGCTCAAAATACTGTAAAAGTTTAGTGTCGTACACAATGATTTCTAATGGCGTGTATGCGCAAACTTTGGTTGCGGCTGTCGAGGTTGTGGTGATTGAAAAGTCAATATTATTTAAAGCTACGTGCCGTTTAGTGGGAGCAGTCCTCGGAGTGACCTTGCGGCGTGGGAGACCAGCTAGAAATCGGCCCTGTGCTTACGCAATCTCAACCACTCAGGCGCGCCTCCGCGAGCGCTCGTTGCTCTGTCGCCCGCCATTTTGCCTTGTACCCTAATGATCATGTCCGACATATTTTAAATCTTGATATGGTTATTTCGAATTTAAAATTGGGAATTTTAGAATTTATGTGGAGATTTTCTTATTCGACATTTAATTAAGGACCTATATATATGTAGTATGACGCCGAAACAATTAATAAAGTATGAAACTAAAATCTAACCCTTGAGATTGCAAACGAAAAGTTGTAAATCTCCCTTGTGGTCCTATTTAAATTCGGTCTAGTCCTGACAATTTTCAGGTGGTCTATTTTATTGTTAAAAATAACTATTTTTCGTTAGCCTATGTGAATATTTCACATTTACCAAACGTCAAGTGCAGGTTGCGTATCGATTCTATGCGTATATTTAAAAAAAAAAACTGAACATAACCTAACCTAACCCATTATAGAGAACACACACATCGAATAATCTATCAAAAATAATGCGTTAATCATGTATGTAACGAATCACAATAATTTTCAGAGTTTGCAATTTTACAGAATCTATACTAATATTATAAAATTGAAGAGTCTCTTTGTTTGAACTCACTAATCTCAAGAACTGCTGGTCCGATTTGGAAAATTATTTCAATGTTAGATAGCCCATTTATTTAGGAAGGTATGTACGACATACGCTATATATGTACGATATGCGAAGCAGGGGCGGACCGCTAGTCTAGTATATTTTTCATTTTATGCCATTTTTCAATATAATAAAAAAATAAGTAGAATACGACAAATTTTTTGTATTTTCGGATTTCTAATACGACAATTATCATTGAATATTAAATCAAAAAGAGCATTGTCTTATTTAATCTTTTCGAAAAAAATAATTTAAAAATTCTACAATGATTAAATAAATAAATTTGCACGAATCTACTGATTTGAAGAAAACCCGAAGCGCCCAAAACAGATGAGCCGATACAACTACAATACACTGATAAAGCAACGGCGTTGAATGCAGAACACACCTTCTTAAATATCGCTTATCGATAACACTATCATTTGAGTTTTTATCATTTGTAAGTCTGCCGTTTTCGAAAAAAAAACATTTCCTGAAACAGTCAAAAAACCACATAGCTAATTATCAATTAATTAAACAGCATATAGGGATGATGCTTTGCCTTCGTCAATTTATTTAAAATCCTTATTTTTTAGATAACTTCACTTCTGTGACTGCTTTTTATGATTATGTCCGTCGAATCGTAAATTTATGTAATTTAACATATAAAACAAAGATGTCTATTTTCCACCAATATATCGAATACTCCTAGCAATAGTATTATTTTTTGATGAAGAAGGCATTCGTACTAGGTTAATCGATTCAGCGTTAAAATTAGATATCGTGAGAGAGAATTAGTGTAGTCGCATGGAAATGGGACGACTGAAGCGGCTGTGTCTCCTCATAACAGCAATTGTTTTTACTTTCAACAATTGTCAAATACATGTCTTCGGAATGTATACAGTGAGCTCTTTCATAATGATGATTAGTTTAAATTTTAAAATTGTTACTGTAAATGCACTGTATAGAATGCAATGATTACTATTAAACAATAGATAAAACTGATACTGAACTGAACTGAACTACTGAACAATAGAACTGATAATTCTGGATACTAAACTATGGTTGTCGTCTCTAACATCGTCATGAAAAGGCAAGTTCTACCCGGGTCCATCAATCCCCTTCATACAGGAGTAGAACTAAAAAAGGTGGCAGAAAGTTATCTTGTTTTTCCTTTTCCAATAACTATTTTTTATGCTTTAAAACTTCGAGAAGTTAAATTTATATTATTTATTTTATGTATATATCAAAAAAAAAAATCTCGAATAGAAACAACAATTCGTCAAAGAATATCGGTATAAACCAGAAGACATAGAAAATATTTGTCAAAAAAATAAAAAAAATAAAATAGTTTCCTATAACACTACATTTAAACATTTTTTTTTTGTTTAACTTAACTGAAATATTCTACTACTGAATAAAAATATCTATAAGTAATTTTATTTCTTGTGTTCAGAGTTACGAATCAGGGCATATTGTAGTATCACAGATAACATAATACTACTATAGTATTATGTTATATATCAAATATCACCATGTAATAAAAAACAGTTTTTCAAAAACTGATCATAGGTTATATCTATATAATATATAGCATAGCACAGTACGTAGTCATTATAAGAACAACATTTATAAAGAGTGTTTCAGTCCATAGCTTTATCTTTTGTTTATACAGCTTTGTAAAATTGTACATTTTTATAATTATTATTAAACAAATAAAGCTAATTCTTAGTATCCTGTAAATAGCTCTACATTAATTTAAGAACATTAAATTACAGAATTGAGCAATAAAATCATTATTTAAGAATTTAATTAACACACCATTATTGTTACCGTATTGGCTAATAAGAGCTCCATTACTGAATAAGTGTCATTACTTAACAATAAACTACGCGCTATATTGTTGGATTGTGTCAGCGCAATACTTTTATTTCAAACAACAAGAAATATCATATGCGCTATAAACCTATGAACCTATCTATAAATTCTACATATATCGAATGTAAAAGATTCAAACACATCTTCTTAGTTGAGCAATGATAAGTTAAAATCAATCAAATATATTGCAATACGAACACTTCGCAGTAAGCATGCAATACCTTAATCTTAATCTTTAATGATTTAAATTACCTAGATACCATTGGACATAAGTAGACAGACACAGACCGACCTTCTCGGAACTGAAGATCGCGACAGGAACCCTGCCGCACCCTAAACAAGATACTCGTATAACCTAGCTTGGTATTTTATAACTAGAACGATAATCTTTGATTGCTTTCCGCTGTAAAGAATAAAAACTGTTTAATTCAATAATGTAATTCATTAGTAATGTTTATATGTTAATTGCATAGACAGTTTTAATACTAATCTATAAATAATATCAAATTGTTTAGTTAAATGGTAGAAAACAGACAACATGGGTAATGTTGAGAACCTTAGTTACGATTATAGAGTCATATTTGATGATAGATATTGATTTCGTTTCATATTAAACATCGTCATCCCATTTATGTCCCATATATGTATCATGATCCCATATATGTTTCCACTGAAGGGAAATAGGCCTTTTATCCTTATGAGGGTTGAGCTCATAAACTACTTCGCTGACGAAGTGCGTCTTGGCAGATGTCTTATGACTTTGAATTAACGAACATAATTCCTCGTCTTCCAGATGAGGCTCGATTCTCATTTCAATTCCGAAGTCTTAAACATCAAGCCTCTACTACTCCCCATAAAAAATAACTGTTTAGTTACTAAGTCTCTGATAAAAAAAATCATTGAAGATTGTTTCATGACTGAGCGAAACGAATATCTGTATTATCAGACTAGGGAAGAACCGAACATTAACGTCACGAATATAAAGGCCAATTGAAATAGGTATATTTGAAATTAAGAACAAATAAGAATCAAACATAAAACGCTTTTCCTGTCTTGACAAGCCATATTGAAAGTTTCAATACCAAAATGTAGAGTTTCAGATTTTTTTACAATATGATGTCTAAGCCAGTTTGGGCAAATATTTTCAATGTTTTGAATATCTACGATACCATTTCAAATAAAATGTTCTTCCACGCTTGGTACACTCTATATGTTTGGTGTAGTCATAGTTGATCTATTATGACATGAATTTTAAAAAATTGCGATATAGGACATTATTTTATACATTCGCATTAGAATTGTATACATTGTATGTATTGTATACATACAATACATTTATACAAGATACATTACGCTCAACAGAACATAATCTACATACATAGTGAAGAATCTATCTTTACTTTTATAGATTATTGTCTGTGTTATTTATTGCATCTTTGTAGATGTGGTTTGTAGTTCTGAAACAAGGACATTGTAACCGTCTTCAACAGCACCGCCTCGGGACGCGTTTCTATCATTATTGCGGAGTCTGTGATTGCTTCGAAGATATCTAACAGTACACAGCGAAAATTGAACGTCCGAAACGAGTCAATGAACCGAAACCTGACCGTTAGCCACTACAATCCGAATCTAGCAGGACAGGCCCTTTTACTTCTTTATGAATTTTTGTCCCAATTATTGCTAATGTCTCCCTTCCTCCGATTGCACTTATCCATTATAAAACCACTTATTTATCCACTTACCCACTTATTATGTTTATATGTAAAATATCTATTTTGTAAGCACACTGTTATAATAAAATAATAATGTACAGTTTACGAGAATAACGATTACTTTATTGAAAAATGTCGTAACGTCGTACATTAGTTAAATTATATTTCATAACTGTACAGGGCATTGATAAAGAATTTAGATACGTACTCTTTAATTAGTCTTTTTTGTTTATAAGTTAGTTTAATTATGTTCGTTAAGACTCGTTATATTTTGAACATACTTTAAACCTATTCCATAAATTGAATAAGGTATCAAGTTTGTACGTGAATGCTAAATTGCCACGAAAACCTAATGTTGGACCATCCACACAACATGAGTTCACACAACTCCACACAACTTATCATATCCATAGTTCAGCTATGTTCATCATTCTATATGAACGTACATTAACAAATTGTTTATGAAATAACTGCATACCGGTTCACATAGCTAGAATATTGCACTCCGATCGATAGTATGGCGCTGATGACACAAACTGTGTAGATACAATCGCGTCGCCCATTCCGTGTTTGATGAGAGGCGACGAACATCTATGTTAGAAAGCTGAAGGATTTCTTTTTGTTCGCAGCTTTTACCACTTGCGCAGTTTTAACAGTTACCGTCGACCGTTCTCTGAGCCGTTACAGTGAATCTGCTTATTCATTGAACTCTCGAAACATCCAAAGCTTGATGTTATCTATTCACCATTAGAGTTACGTTATAATTTACTAAAAATTAACAATTTATTTCAGGCAATCCATACATGGAATTTTTATTGTTAGTATCATATCGCTATATGTATAATAATAATTATTGTAATCTTAATGCAATAATTTATATTCTTCATAGTATTTTACTAGTAAAATCTGAATATTTGAACAGATAAAAAAATACCGACAAATGATTAGTATATTCGTTTCCTAATTCCTGTACATAAATAATACTTGTATAATGAATAAGTATTTGTTACATATAAGAGGTAAAACAACACAGTTTCCAGAAAATAATAGCTTTAAAACGTAGTAAATCTCGTGACCTAGAATTTTTCAGGATTTTAGGGCGTGTTTGTTATTAACGGGAAAGTGTGTTGGCAAGCTTTTATGCACCGACTGCGCTGCCTGAAAACTAGGTCAGCTCTATGTAAGGACTTCAGCTTACAGCGACACTGTGACCTGGGTCAGGTCAGCCCTGAATATACGTTATACATCGCATATAATCGATATTAACTTCCATTTTTTCCTTAATCATCATTAATATAGAAATGAGGGTGGTTTGTGCAGCTTAGCGCTGTTGTATAATGTATTTATATTAAACTTTGGTTTAATCAAACATAAATTGTTCATTTAGCGTTATTTATTTACGGTTGAAAATAAACCTACAGAGGAGACATGGAAGAGGCAATTTTAAACATTAATCATATAAGTATAGTTAATGAAATACATGCAAAAAGCTTTACATTCATTATTTATTATTAAAATAATGTACCAATCAATTTTATCAACATAACTCACAACAATTGTTGACAAGTGAAAGACAGACGCATTGCTATCACATTATCGGGGTGGGTGGCGCATGTTTTAGTAATTTCGTACACATTGTCAAATACATATTTTTTTGTTTACAATGTGCAAATGATAAATTACTCAATGATATGATAACTTCAATTGCAAGTTAATTTATGAAATACATTTAGGAAGCCCAATTTCTTACATTAACTTATAAGGCATATTACTCATTAATTTGTTAGATTTCTATTAGTAATTATTTATCACAAAACATCTTAAATCAAATTCAACGAAAGGAAGTTATCTAACGCAACCATAATAGCAGGGTCTCTTGTATTAGGGTGAATGAACAGGCAGTTCACCTGATGGTAAGTAAGCATTGTCACGCTTGAGAAAACTAAAAGTATACAGTAAAACATGGAATGTGCGAAGGAATGAAAGGACTATACGTAGTATTTGTATCTTTAATTTCAACTTAATTACTTTGAGTAATTCATGGTTCGTTAGAATTTTTCGAAGCATGCACTCAAATATACAAAATGATATGAGCGGTTCTTGATGACGTTACTTGACATAATCACACACATCTATCAGAAATGTCATGAGAAAAATCTGATTTTAGATTAAAGTGTGCAATATTTTAATGATAACGATAGTTTCGTGATAAGAGACAGTTGACCCTCTTGCATCACGCCGCTATTGACAGGGTAGAAGTACCTACTGTGAAAATTATAATTTTTTGAAAGAAAAATTCAAACTTTATCTGTTTACTATTATGTATTCAGAAGAATAAAATAAATAATACAGTTCGATAATTGTAGGTAATTAGTAAGAGGTGCATGTAATAGGGGTGTCAAAGCTCTAGGCGATTCTTATCCTCCGGGAATGATTGGTGAGCCAAGTGTTTGCCTCGATTCACTTTTGAAACTTTCTAACCCTGTGTTGTAGAGAAGCGGTAGGGAGGGGCGAGCGCGGGTGCCAGAGAGAGGGTACCGACCTCATTGCCCATTGCCACTCCTCCCGCCGAGGCGGCAGGCCATTTTTATTGAAAACACTTCCGAGTTACATATCGTGCGCGACTTTTTTCAGACGTGATCCTTACATCCTTGACTTTTTTAATGTTTTAATTTATCCGTCATAAATTGGCTCGGAAAGTGACAAATATCGAAACGAAATTAATGATGATTTTTTTATTGTAACTTTATTAAATATCGGCAGTGATTGAAGTGTTATTTTGATTGAAAAATATTAGTGCGCCCCGCGGTCTATTTTCCATTCGGTGTCGAGTTCGTACAGTTGCGAAAAGTGGCGAAGTTCGGTCATCTCCGGCTGTGATCGCAACAACGGAGGCGATTTATCCACCCCGCCCGTGAGCAAGGGAGATAGAAAACTCTGCTGACATGGCGACAGTGCGAATGGACTAATGTTTTTCACGTGGAAAACTCATCCCTTGAACAAACAATCATAAAGGTATGCTAAATACGACTTGTAAATATGTAGTATCTAATAATATATCTAATTTCATATATACAATTTATGAATAGGAATAAAGGTGTCGCCTCCCTTAGTTAAATTGAGATTGATTAAATTATTGTTTTTATTTTAATTTTTAAAATAAAAAAAATCTATAGAAATATGTAATTGTATAGTTTGTAAATTGTATAAGACTCGTATTGTACAGAATGAAATGTTACAGATTTAATAGTTCAAATAATTTATTAAAGGTGAGAAATCGTAATCTTACCCCTGATAAGTAACGGCAGTAGGTACATTACCGATACAGACACCCTAAGCGCTTTAGTCATCGTTTTGTTACTAAAACGTAGTCTCCACCTAATCATCCCAAAATTAGTTTGATGGACTATCAATGTAAGGGCGATATTAGTAACGCGAGAGGAAATCAATAAATTTCAATAAATCAATATTTTACCGTGCACCCTGCGCTGAATATATCCGCTGCCGCCATTTCGATGATGACGACGTATTTTTTGTGAGAGATATTCGAGCCGCGCAGCGAGTCGGTATTCGCCGCGCGGGGTTGCGACCGTCAGTCGTCGGGTGAGCGGGGTGCGACGTAAACGCGGACTCGGACTATGGCGGAAGGGCTGATTCTCATTCCCATAAAAGGGTCGAGTTGATTATAGTGCAGATACGTGTGGTACGTTTACTTATGTTTGTGCAGTGATTTAATTGTTCTCAAATTGTTCTTATCGCGTCGTATCGGTCGATTTAGTGTGGATATCGTAGGTAATAATGCCATTGTGATGACGTAATGTAACGCGCTCGACTGGGTGCGTAGTAATAATTCGTGCGCCCGTTTATACCGCGATAACATTTGTGGTCAGCACCTGTGGATGTAAAGCAAATAATGGTTTCAAATACTTTAAATTTATCCGACGTGTCCAATAAGATTCTAATAAGAAATTGTTTACAACGATGCGATATGTTGATTTCTAATGAACAATTAATATATTAAAATTAATAAATTGAACGTATTTTAAGTGCACTGTAACGTTAAGATCTTTGTATATGTATACAAACTATACACGTATAATGTTTTCCTACTGCAGTGCGCTCGCCGCTGCACAGATTCTCCTCCCGCCGCCGCTAGAGGCGCCCTCGATTTTTAACCTTGATCAATCTATGAGGTCTATCTATCTACAAAGGATACAAACATACAATTGCTGTTTCATACTAGTTTAATGAATAGAGGTTCATTTTACAGTCCTTTTTTATTTTTAATTAGAAATGAAATAGTATTTCGTAACAATAATATATTTATAAAACAGCCTGATCTTAAATGTGTGGTTTATTGTGCACTAAAAATATGATTAAATTTTCAAAATTAGACTTAACAATATTTTTTTTATTTTATTGATTTGTTTCCGGTATTAATCATGATCGCTTATTTTTTTTTTTGTTTTATTAGTTTAGCTGTCGCATATTTAAATCGAAGCTTCAATAATAATAGTAGTTGCAGGTGTAGGTATTATTTATTGGTTCATCTTTACAACCACAAGAAAAGTTATGTTCGTCATCTCGGAGGATAATCGCGTGACAGAAAACACCTAACTTTGCTCACATGCCGTAATCATAGTATATAAATTTTCTTCTAACACGATATGTGAGAAATCGAACAGCAGTTGCCTTTAAAATGTCCATCAAATTCATATTTGAAATAAGTTAAAAGTAAATATTAAAAGTTTATACTTTAAAACAATAAATCTAGTTTTCTATTGTAATTATAAATTACGAACCATCTCACGCAAGAAAGATTTTATACTTAAAACATCGCACATACCTAAATATTTCGAATAATATTGTCTTATTTCTGCTTTGTATACTCATGTCCTTTTTATCCCCTTTTCCAGGTCCTCTCGTGCCCGTCACACAAAAGCACTATGAGAAAATAAAAATGGCTTCAAAGTAAACACTATCCATTGTTAAAGTTTTGTTGTATTATTCACGGAACAAGAGAGAATACTTATGTATACACAGAGATATTGTTGATATATATAGCTCTTAAGCTCGAGTGGTATTAATTATATCTTCCAAAGAACTAATACTGATCAAAAATGGCTACGCAAAGATTTTGTTTGCGGTGGAACAACCACCAGTCAAATATGCTGTCCGTGTTTGATCAACTGTTACACGCAGAGACGTTTACCGATGTGACACTGGCTGTTGATGGCCAATTGCTTAAAGCACACAAAATGGTTTTATCGGCTTGTAGCCCATACTTTCAAGCCCTTTTTGTTAATCACCAAGAAAAACATCCTATTGTTATACTAAAAGATGTACCTTATTCAGACATGAAAAGTTTGTTGGACTTCATGTACCGAGGAGAAGTAAGTGTTGATCAAGAACGGCTAACGGCATTTTTAAAAGTAGCTGAAAGCCTAAGAATAAAAGGCCTTACGGAAGTCAATGAGGAGAAATGCGATATTCCTGCGCTTACAAATTCACTTATACAACAACAACAAACGAACAACTCTGCACATACACCACCACCGCAATTGCATAGAATACATCCGTACATGCATCAAAAAAGGCCTGCGTCGGGAATACCTAGTGGAGGTGCCCCTCCAAACTTACTCATGCCTTTATTGGGTAATGCATTAATGCAACCGAAGAGGAAGAGGGGTCGACCAAGGAAGCTGAGTGGAAGTTCAAGTGATGCTTTAAATACCGCTGCCAGTCCCCCAGGAGAGTTTATACCCGAATCAGCATCCCACGCTTCATCAAACAGAGCTGGAGATCAATTGATCAGAGGCTCACCTGAAATGTTAGAGGTTAAGATGTCAATGGATGGTTTCAACCCAGAGGATGGCACAACTTCAGGTGGCGAGGATGGCGGGGAAGCTCTCATGATAGATGAAGGCGATGACGCTCAATCCAACGAAGCACCGAATTCAGGCAAAGACTCCGAATCCGCAGGTATGTTTTATATTAATGCACATACACGGTGATAGTAACGACTTATGATAGTAATTTTACTACTCCTTATAATTCTTAATCTAATTTATTGCTATTCTTGTATGCAACGTTAGTAAATTGTTGTTAAGACGGTTTCATGTACTACAAACATAAAACATCGCGAAAAGAATTTAACGAATCATGACTTGTACTCGCTTATCTATTGTAAATACAAATGTAATCTTCCCTTCCATTTACCTAACACCGCTAGAAAAAATGAACAAAATTAAAAGAGAAATAGTTAAAAGAAAAGCTAATGGGATATAAGCTTTGATGTTAAAAATATAAAAAAACATGAGTGAAAAGTGAAGTGATTATTAATGATTATATTATATTTAATTTATTTTTCTGAACGGGGTAAGTGATAATCTATAAAATTTTTCGTATCGAAAGATAAATGCTTATTCTTCCATAAAAGAATGAATTCTTTGCTTGCTTTTCTGCTTTCGGGGAGAGCTATTAGAGGAATGGCCAGGGGCATTTTCGGTGTGGTATAATTGAGTAACAACATTTCATTCTTATAACTTCCTTAAACAAATATATATAACGTAGAGTAAAGGGAAAACAAACAAGGCTTATTCCCAATAGCTTTCCTTCACATAAAGCAAATTGGAAATATTATAGTGTCTGGTTTCTTAAGCATTTTTGCTACGCTAAAGTATTTCCATATGCAAATAGAACCATTAAAGAGTAAACATATCATTCGATTTTAAACTCGTCATAACTCTGCATAGACAGTAAGAATCAATTAAATTATTTCAGATACTGCAAAAGTACCCAAAGAGGAAACACAACCAAATTATCCGTCAAACGGTCCCGTGCTTTCGATCGAAAATGGATCAATTAAACAAGAATCTGTTACGGAAGGCACAGACGAATACAACGAACCCATAGAGTATAAATATAATCCAGACAGAAGCCGAGAAAATTCGAATTCACAAGACGGCCCGTTGAAAGATACAGATGACAAAAACAGGCTAGGTCGTAACTTAAAACCAAAGAATAGTAAAAAAATACTTCCTCAAATGTCAAAATTTAGGGCTCGAACTCTGTTCAACCAACTCTCGGGATTATCCAATTTAAACCCTTTGAATAGCTTTGATAAATTCCCTCCTGAAACTGTTCTCATGCCAGCACTTGCCACTCAATTATTCGCGGCAGAACTGGAACAAAACAATCTCAATATGGCTAACAACGAAGTGGCGGACTTATCCCAAACTAATTGGGAACATCGTATATTTCCTTCTCCAATTAGGAAGAATAATATAGGCAATGTCGGTAACTATCATGAGGAAACTAACGAATCGGTACGGGATTACTGCATTAAGGAAGGCGAGAATGTATTCAGATGCAAAATATGTGCGAGGGTGTATACTCATATTAGCAATTTCTGTCGACACTATGTCACTTCTCACAAAAAGGACGTTAAAGTATTCCCTTGCCCCATTTGCTTCAAAGAGTTTACCCGTAAAGACAACATGATCGCACATTTAAAAATAATACACAAAAATCAACCGAATGCTAACGAGCAAACGGCTAAACAGGAGTCTTAATTATTTGTATGGAAAATTATACTCATGTTACTTACACGATTACAAGAAAAGATCTGAATATATGTGTAAGTTATTTAAATTTTGTCTGATAAAATAGAATTTGATCGAGTAAAACGTGTAGTTTGCAAGTGTAGGAGTTCGAGCTCTAAGTTTCACCTCTATCAATAAGTTTGTTGATATTTTGAACGACGTTGATCGTTCGTTGTTATATTTATCTATTTATTTACGTTGTTCCATTTGTTTCTTAGAGTGCTGAACTTCAAAGAGATTTTAACAAATTCTGTAATTAACTTGTTATTTTGCACTCACTTGTTACTTAATTTTATTACTTACAAACTTTCAGGGTACAAAGTAACTACTCATAGTGATCGTTTAATCAAACGTAGTTTATTCGATTACATGCAATTTTCATTGAACTGAATTAGTTAGTGTAGATTAGAATTTACTTTACGAGTATACCAATGGCGGAGCCTTTTTGTAAATTATAAATTATATGATATATATTAAGCGGTATATTAAAAGTAACACTACAGAGGCTATAATCCTTACAAAAAGGCTAATATCGCCATTATATAGTAGTGGTGTGAAATGCATTTTCATTTAACTTGCCTTTTAGTGATCTTAGTTATAATATACATTATAGAACTTCTCTGAAGTTATAACTCAATGTGGGCTATGATTTTAATTTCTAGGTTTGTTAAGATTAATTTAAAATAGTTTATCGATGTTGAAATGTTTGGTTGTAAATGTTATTCTATCGAAATGAACGCAGCACGGTTGCAGATAGTAGAATAACACTACACACATCTCATTTAAACAAGTATATAGCATTGATACAGTTCCTTTATATGTTGCAGCTACTTATCTTTATTGTATCGAAATCAAAATCCTCTACTGATTAGGGGTATGTTAACTCTATCTTGTTTTTTTTTCCGTTTAAGGAATGAGTATATGTTAAAGACAATACCTAACATAAAACTAAAGTAGAAATATTTATACTACCTATATAAAATAACGAACATACCATTATATTATATTGACATGTATATATTATATCCTTAAAATATCTAGCAGAGAGTATATATATGATATGTTAAAAAAGATTATTTCAAATATATAAAAAAAAAAATTGTTATTACTTGTAACGACACAACTACACGTTGTTGTTTAAGTGATGTTAGCAAGGTGCTTTGGAAAAGGTTTAAATACAGGAACCATGAGATGATTTGTAAATTCTATTAATTAGATGTCAAATTGCCTTAAATATATATTAAGGGATCGTACTTATAATTTGGTTATATTTAGATGCAATTGTAGTCTTCCATACCGGTAGCGAACACATCATCTTAGTTCAATTATTTACAATATACGAAAAATAGATACCTACTAAAATTATCGATTATTATTTGTTTTTATCAGTCGATTACGTTTCACCCAGAACGATATGTTTTAAAATTTTGTAATTTGTAGGTCCAGGGAACGCTTGCCTATTAGTGTGCCTTTACTTGTTATATTAATAAGTTAATTCGACTACTAGTTGACTAAGAAATTTCAAAGAATATTGTGTATAATTGTTTATTTTCATTATTCAAAGTTTACAATCTATTTTAAGAAGCTTCCTTAGGATTATAGAAACCTTTAGGCCCAAGTAGTTAAATATTTGTAGGAAATTAGGACTGTCATCTCATGTTTCCCACTATACTCGAAATTAAAAAGGAAATATGAATAAAAACGATTTATAATATTTTTAACGGGGCGATTTCGCCTGCTTAATCGTTGTTAAGACTGTTAAATTCATGAAACATTAAATAACGAATTTATTGTACCCTTCATAAATTTATAAGAAAAATTTATCTTGGAAATTGGATAGGTACTTAATGATGAAAATTAGTAATATTTGAATGAGAGGCTAATAAAATTTAGTATCTACTTACAATAGTCAATTTAGCCAGTGCCTAAACTTAAATTTTCGGAAACTTAAACTCGTAGTACCTACTTTCTTTTTGAATGTCTAATATTTCAATCGAAATCCCTTCATAGTTCCTTACTTATATTGCATTGTATACATTAATCGTAGGTTCTGTAACAAACTCGTTTCCAACAATTGTTTATTTTTAAACAACATAATTTCAAATGTTTATATTGATTGAAATTTATTTATTTATATAAATGCTATATCATCAATTGGTGCTAAATTAAACTTAAGAAATGTCGCATATAATGTGACGTTATAAATGATGTCCCTAAACAAAATGTTATTTGTTGATAATGTTATTTTCAAATATGTCTATGTACGCTGCCCTAGTTCGTTAATTTTAATATTAACTACGAAATGGGGCCCTTCTGTGAAACTAGAATGAATGTATAGTATATTTATTTACAAAGATATCTATTTATTTTCAAACTGTTACTTGCTAACGTTATGTAATATATTAGAGTATATCACGACATATTCACGATTCATATATAGACTTATCTTGAGCAAATACTAAAGTAATATTTATGCTTCTTAAAGATTATTAATTATATCGATAATATTTCAAATTTTAATGAGAATAGTAGAGAGTATGTATTTAAATTTGCATCAAATACAATATTGTGTACCTATTTACGATGCTATAATAGTTACTGTTATTTCCTTTTACTCTAAGTAAAGCTTATGAAATCTACCTTACTTAGCTGGCGTAGAGAGGTGTTATGTATTAGTTTGTTGCGATTTGCAGTGTTTTGCGGGAACACAGATACACTCAACTATGATATTTATGCAGATAATATGTAAATGTTCTAACTATAATACAAGAATATATGCACATGTTTTATTTATATAAATGAATATATATAATACGCATATATTTCAAAAGTATGACATCGTGCGCAGGCACGCCTAATAAGGAACAATAACGTGAAAATAAAGTAGTATTGTATAAATGACTTATTATAAATTCGGGAACAGACGATCACAATGTTTTGTTAAAACTTTTCAATACGGAAATGTAATAAAATATTTATATTTACACCTCTCTTTAAAATATAATAGATTTAAAATGTATGGGTTTAAATTAA
>NC_052112.1:5382043-5403846 GCF_012273895.1 Zerene cesonia | reverse complement strand
TTAATAAAACAAAATACAATCGTATACAATAATATGTTAATTACTATTTTTAGAATCTTTAAAAAAATAAAAGTTACATCAAAAGAGAGTTAATTTTTACTTAATGTTATTTTTTGATTTTATTTTCTTCGTTAATATTTGTTTAATACCTCTTTATTTATAACGTGGTTCATTCTTATTCGATGTTGATTTTTTTCTTTGTGAAGTTTAAGTACTTATATTATATTCACTGTCTTATCTATGTACCTATACTGTTTATTGTTTTTTAAAAGATTTGCTACTGTTGATTGTCGCTATCGTATTGGTTATTATAAATCGTAAATCAGCGACACCACGGCTTAACCTCTGTGTAAGTGTATCTAACTGGTGATATCAGCAACGATGCTATTAACAAATAATTCATTTTTTTATAATAAATAAATATATAATAGTAGCAAAGTAACAACACGGGTTATTAGTAAAGATTAGATTAAGTTATTTATAATATATTATAGTTTTACATTGTGTTAAAGAAAAGGAGTGAATTTTCTATTCTGTAGAAAAATAGTAGTCACGAAGAGAGGACTGATCAGGTAGGTAATGCTATCATTAAATTGATACTTCTCTCACGTTTTGTAGATGGTGTGGTTAGAGCTAGGTTTTATGTTTAAAATGCTTTCAATGTTGCTCAAATTTACGCTATGCGAGAACAAAGTATTTTTGGTTCAGTACAAATTGTTGCTTGTACCTTTTAAATCCATGGACAATTAGTTTCATTTATGCCTTATGTGTTATTTTATTCTATGACATTAACTTTTTTTTATAATTAAAACTCAAAGGCAGCTACATCATTTTAAGCTTAATTGCGATTGTACACGCCCTTCAATATATTATGACCCACCTTTTGTGATCTTATAGCTAAGCTGACGTTAGTCCTTTATAAATAACATTAATATGTACCTACTACAAAACTTGCCGAAACAGTTCCAAATGCAAATCCTTGAGTCCTATTTTATTCATAGTGAAACTTTACTTTTTGTTAAATAATTTTTTAATTTATTATTTAGATAATATGATTATTTTGTAATGTTTACATGTTTGTTCTCTTACGATCCGTTCTATTGTAGTATAAAATATAGTTAATGTTCGATTCTAAATATAATTTAAAGAAAAATTAAGCATTTTCTTATTACGTTCATCTGAATTTTTTGTTTCTAGTTGAATATATGTTTTATTTAAGGTCCTTCCAGAAGAGCGAGTTTGTGATCTATGTCTACAGTTTAATGTTACAAAAAACATTGGTGCTAATATTGTCTTCTAGACATTATTCTTTTTTTGGTATATGACAAGCTCGTTCAAGAAGTAGTTCAATCACTTTTTTGTTTTTTATTTTATCATGGTGTAATTAATTACTCATTGAACAAATAAATCTTAATATATTTTATTTGTTGTTGTTTTTTTTTTGTTTTTAATTCCCCTTATTTGCACATTTCACAAGCTATTGTTGTTATTTTTTTTGCAGATTTTTTGTCACTATCGAATCACCTTGCTCTTTCCCTCATAAATTGTTTTTATTTTCCAGGACGCGGTACGCCAGAATTTGAGAGCAAAGACACGATATTTCTCCAGTCACAATTCAACGATGTTCCAGGGAAAATTCGCGTTAATCCAGCAACACAGTCGGCGTCAACTTCCAATGAATATCAAAACGATTCAATAAATAACAACACTGTACAACAAGGCAACCAGTCTCAGAGACCATCGGTTCGGCGGCGGATACGGAGAAGAGCTAATTCAGCTTCCAACGACCCCGCCGAGCAACTTACCGAAATGTCGGTTAGAGGCCTCAATCTATTCAGATACGCTTCGGTGAACGAAGGCGTTTATCAATGCACAGAATGTGCGAAGGAAAATATACAAAAAACATTTAAAAATAAGTATTCATTCCAGAGACACGCATTCCTCTATCATGAGGGTCAACAGCGAAAAGTCTTCCCTTGTCCTGTTTGCTGCAAAGAATTTTCCAGGCCAGATAAGATGAAGAACCACATGAAAACAACACACGACTGTTATGTACCCAAGGATTGTGTTTATCCGCCAAATACGTATTTCATATTACCAGGTCCACTTCCAATTGATGGACTCGATACATCACTTCCCTCTGGAATCAAATTGGAAGCTGTGGGGTCAGGCTCACCTCACGGTTCAATACCACATTCTTCTCCTGATCCTGCGCAGGCTTAGAAGATACAATGGTTTATGTAATATATAAATTCCAAGTTTACTATTATAGACATACATAGTGCCTTTTATAAAATGCCTTAAGTTGTTTAAATATTCTTGCAATTATTAGGTAGTTAGTTATCCAGAGTTAATTAGTTTGTACAACTCGATCTATTTTTGGAGTGGAATTTTAATATACATTTTATATTTCCAATGATACTGTTATGCATTTAATATCTAATGTTTGTTGGAGCTCATTGTTTCAATTGTTTAAAATATTAAGGTTGTGCGGATTAGACAATAAATATACAAAATAAATAAAGGCCAGTTACGCCTCAATTGTGGCGATTAAATTTTAGATTTTTTACAGAATTATTATATAAAAATGACGGGTGCTTAGGAAGTCTGAAATTTTTCTACGTTTTACGCTCTTTATTGTATTTAATTCTGTTATATTATTCTTCTTATAAACAGATAATAAGTAGTAGTTAAAACCCCACATTTTGCAACCAAAGACTGTAATTTCGTAATAATGTTCCGTTTTGAAAATCTGAATAATTTGAAATTTCCTGGCTTTAAAAACTGACTTTTTGAAATTACTAAACTTTCTTAGTTATTCGCCATTGTAATACTAAAAATATAATACTGTTATCATATAAAAATAAGTAAAAGTTTTATAATACTATTAATTATATTATCAACATGTAATAGTGCCATAGCACAAATATTTTGTATAACAGTTTCCATTTTCTTTATTTTTGTAGGTTATGTAATTGTATAAAGGAGTTCTATCACAATAGAACCCAAAAAACGACAATCAGCAGTTCTTCCATTGATAAGGAAAAATATAAATATCATTAAATTAGGTGATAATACTATGTTTACGTTTTAAAATATAACATTATTGTTTATGGTAGGTAAGTTTATTATTGGTTAAAGTGTCTATAACGAGCAATTTTATATAAGATTGACATACCTAGGTATATAATAGTATAGATATATTTACTTAAAATCGGTTATTTGAGTTTTGTGTTTTAGATTTTGCGCACAATTTTTTATATAAGTTTATCTAAGGTTATAGGTTCAAGTTGGTGTATATAGTAGGAGGTGTGTAAACTTGGATCGTTATAGATTTTATATTCACCGTTAAGGTATTAACAATTGCAGTGTGATGTTTTAAAAATTTAGTTAGGTATTATAATAAGCGCCAGTCAATCGCACAAATTTTTTCCCGGAGCCGTCTAAAGGGCTTTTTCATTTTACTTGTCTTTCTGCTTTATTAGAAGCGACAAACATTAGGATCTACCTACAACTTGGAGTCAAGCTTGAAGTCTATAATTTTTTATTGCGTCCGAGCTGTTAACCCGTTATTTATTTCTTTTTTGTTCTTTTGTAGTATTTTATTTTGTGATATTAGTGCTAACTAAGTTAGCTGACATGTTCATTGTTGAAATATCATTATTTCCTCTTCACTTTGTCCTACACGCTGCTAGGCAGCATTTCGCTGGAAAGCAATTATAAATCGTTTTCAATGAGTATTATCTACGTATAATCGTAAAAATATTTCTCATTCTTTTTTTAATTTACTGCAATTGAATTTTTATACTTAATTGGTTCACACTTTCGTTTTCTCGTTGGTATGACATAAACAGCTCAATAAAATGTTATATTTTTTAAATTTCAAAGTATAATCAAATATTGTTGCATTTAATATAGCTACATTAACGAAAATAATTTTCGTACCAACTTATTTTTCGAGAATCATTCATTGCTTACCAACAAATTATCGAATAAAAATTTCCCACATTTAAAAATCGAGTTCTAGTATCTTCGATATTTGAATTTGTGTAAATTGTTAATTTTTACGACTAGTATAGTCGAAATAAAAAATATTTAGGTATATGAGAATTAAAGTGTGGACCTTTAAAAGTTCTTTCAATTATCTACCTATTGAGGAGTTTTATAAAGTCTATCTTTATCTAATAATAATAGATCTAGTGCAATATAATTTGCAAGTGTTAATTAATTCTATATTCTATTAAAAGGGTATTTAATTGAAGAACAGATGGATATTTATCAACAGTTTTCTTAAACGTCTTTATTGTAGTATTATATATCTTTTTTATAGTTTTGTTAGATAAAACTTCTTTTAATGACTACTATGTTTTTGTTTGTTTATTATTTAACGGACTTGGTATGGGAACTGTCGATAACACATTATTATTGGGAAGGAGTTAAGTACATACATATATGACTATTCTTAAAGTATTATGTAAGTTAACATTTACGATAGATGATATACTTTTTATCAATGTTATTAACACATACTACCACAGTTTAACTGAATTACATAGTTTTATAGATATAAATATAAATATTATTGCAAATAGCAAAGCTTTAACACTAAATTCTTTAAATGTTAAAATATTGTATGTAACAAAATTAAAGTAGTTATAAGAAAAAGAATCTTACCATCGCAATAAGTAAATAAATGCGAAATATGTACACTTCAAATAATGAATAAATAAAAAATTAGATTTATTTTGTTTTCTTTTTTACGTACCTCGCGTTGAGTAACGCTTGATGTATTCCTATTATATAAATTGAAATATGTAAACAATGATTAAACGAGATCTGTTAGTAAGCATTTATATGAATTCTTAATTTAACTAAAATATTACCGATTTCAGCATATCAAACAACGTATTACGATGACGTGGACAGTAATTTCCCAGTAATAACATTGGAGGTCCTATCCACAAACACAGACCACAATTACTCTACAAATTATGGACAAGAATATAACGAACACCACTCACATGAAATGGAAATTATGGACAGTGAGAACCATGAAACTGGTGTACATTTCCTATCAGAGCAAATTAGTAATGAATGTGATAAAACTGAATTTGGAGAGAGCAACGAAGACGTTGCGAATAGCACTCCTACAGTGAGGAGTGACCTGCTAGAGTATATGATAAGGAGCGATGGGAAAGTCGTCTGTAAGCTCTGTGGCGAGGTGTTGCAAAGCCGAACACATTGGTATAGACACAAATACAAAATTCATTCGGTTAATGCTTTAAATCCATCGCCGTTGTTCCAGTGTGAACAATGCCGTGTATATTTTAAAAGTAGGAAAGGTTGGTATTAATATTTAAAGGCCGATCGCGGAAACAGTTAGAAAATTATAAAAATGCACTGTAAATATTTCAGGTTATATCGGACATATAGCGAGTAGACACAGCGATGTCATATCTGATCCTAGCTCAGTTGCAACTAATACGAAAGTTGAAAGTATTCCAAGTAGAACGACAATCGCAGAACCTTCTCCAGACATTAAAGACGAGACAGATCCTGAAATGTCAATACCAAAGACGAGTGTACCAAATTATCAAACTGCTACACATTCAACTAAATTGACGACAAATAAGAATACAGAAAATAAAAAAACATACAGATGTCAAACTAAAGGTAACTTGTTTTACTGATTCCATCATAAATCTATCATTTGATTGCTTAACTATTTTATGATTGGGTTATTTCCAGGTGATAATTCTGTACGAACTGCAAGTGAATGGGAAGAAAAAAGAATCAGAGAAGAAAAATTAGTAGCTGACATAATTGCTAGAGTTCGTAAGGAATGTGAATCTCAGGGTAACGGGCCAGCGCGCCGTGGGTACTCCCGCAGAACAACTGTGATGCACTCATGACATAAGAATTCTTAAATGAACATAGACAAAATGTTCCTCTTGCAATAACCTGCAGGCCTAAATTTTACAATTCAATGAAAGTAGTGCCAAAACCGTGCCAAAAGTCAACAGTGTGTCAAATATTCCATTTCACTTGTTACTGTTGTTAATGTTTTTATTTAATTTCTTTGCATAATTGTTTAGGAGTAGCTTTATTAGAGACCAGTATTAGCAACCATTTGAATTAGAATATTGTTATTTTTTTTTTTTAATTAAGTAAAGCCAATAATATATGACAAAAGGGTGGAAAAACTGAAACAACGTGAAAGTTCCTATTGGATGGCAATACCGCCGATGATATATTTTTTAACGCTTAGCTTTTTGTAATCTCATAAAGATTTAACCGTTAAGGAAAAAATATTGATACAGTCTATATTTTGTTAAAGTGCTAAAGAGGTAGGGTAGACCTAATTTTGTATGGTGACAAATCATATCTGTTACTTTTTATTTCCAATATGTAGATACAATACTGTATTTTAAAAATAGTAGGCATATACTGTCAAAATTTTAATCCAGTTTGAAAATTACGTAAGGAAATGCTTAAAAATGATTCTAATCCGTGATAAGAATTTTCGAGGTGATTTTAAAATGTGGGTAGCGAGCAACATTAAAATTTAAAATTGTGATGAAGGTGTACTACTAGGATCATTGTGAACATGGTTTTGAATGAATTTATTCATTTATTTAAAATAGTTTTTAAGAAGAATATTATAGTACTCTAGTACTATATCTATACTTACTTAGTACTATATTTTTACTTACTTAATTAATACTTTACTCTATGTGCGTAAAAAATACCAGATCATTCTTTTCATTGATTATTTTAAAATATAATAGTACTGTATGGAATGGTGATAGACCAATCTAAGTTTCAACTTATATTCTATGTTTAATTTAAAGTTAAGTTTGCCCATAATTCATACATGCACAAAATAGAGGAACAAAAAATATATAACAAGTTTGTAATCAAATGAATGACATAAAATAAAAATTTGACGGTAGAAGTCACAAATAAAGTCCTAAAAAGTTATTAATGCAACATGCAAATATTTAATTTTAAGTAAAAATTAATTGAACTGCTCAAATTATCGTTATTTTGTAAATATTTTTTCTTAGAATCCCATGTTTGCAATTATTCTCCTCAGTACAAATATTTTTAACAGGCTTATAAGATTATGTAATTACTTAGTCGATCTTTAAGGGTTTACAACCTAGATTTGTATAAACCTACATACTAAAGAAAATGATATTGAAAAGCTTACATTTCCGATGTAATTCTAAATATATGATGAAGTATTAAAACTACATTATGAACATATACAGAAAAATATTCTCAATAAGGAAAGGTTCAGCGAAGTTATTTAAAAGCTGGGAATTTTTTTTTATAAAATGCATAAAAACTTTGGTATGGTCACGATTGTTAGCTAGAAGTCTCTCATAACATTACACGTACTACCTACAATAGCAAAGAAAATACAACTTGCCTAGGTCCTGTTTTATAACAGAAAAAGGTAGGCGATACTCACGCTGCTACGCATACGCATGTGACGTGTTACGTACTACGCGCGTTTTTGCGGGATTTCATATATCTTATACAACTCCGGCTCCGGTTCTATATATGTATGAGAGTTGGAAACCCGTACCCTTTTCCTTATCCTTCGTAGTCTTTATATTTATTCTCCTCATCAATATTTCTTTATTCCATACCTTTGAAAGTCGGCCCATCCCGAAGCAGAAACGAAGGGCCTATGCAAAAGGCGTAACGCCTGTGCAAATGTTATAGATGGTGGTAGCGTTTACCATCAGGGTCCCACCGGCTTCGACCGACTATGACATAAAAGGAGATCTGACATTATAGTGTAGGTTATTTATGTACTCACGCGCGTAATTGCGTTTCGTGGATTCACGCCGGCTCTGAAATATTTCATTCAATGCGGTTCGCGGTGGTGATAGTGCAGTGCAGAATGATTGTTTTGTTCGTGTAGAACTCATTCGAGATGCTGCTACATTTACACTACGTAGTTTTTGTACGGTCAAATGAATAATTCGTGAGAATCGAAATGCCAGTAGATCCATTTTCTGTGCGTTTTTGTATACATACCGCTATGTGCGTGGTGCGTGGCATTCAAATGACGTAGCTATGTATATAATATGTAAGATACATTCTATATGTGCATAGTGTGACTGCCCCTTACAGGCTACGGACATACCACAATGAAGTGCATAAGGTGTTTACTGTTTCAAATTTCTATCTATGTTCTATGGCCTAATAAAAATGTGCTTAGTCATCAACTTTGTCTATGTTTAAAGTGGCTAAAATGTTTTAAATGTAGGTAGGAACATAAAATAACCTACGATGTTTCAATAATAATTATGTGTCTAATACCGAGTAGTTTATAAACTATCGTTGATTATAGCATTTCCATTTACAAAATAATAATCAAATGCATGTTATTGGTGTCTATATACTGAATTACATAGAACAATGAAATGTTATTAATTTTTCTCGTAGAATTATCAAATCCTATGACATAACTTACTTTGAATAACTGTGTAGGTAATAACTAATAAGTAAAAGTTAGGTACAAATGTATTTTATTTTGTTTCATATCATGAATGTGTAGATTTAATCCGGTAGATTTAAAAATAATAAGATATCGTATATCTAAACTATGGATAATATTATTAATGCATAAACTACGTCCTCCTTTTTTTCCAAATTCAAAATTTGGATAGATACAAAAAATATCTATAGTATTACATGCTGTTAGTAAAAAAAAAATAATAATAACTTATACGGCAGCCTAAAATTAAACATGTTTCAAAAATTTTGTGTCAAGTTGTAGGGTTGCTGGTCTGGCGACAAAAAGCGTCAACAACGGGCCTCAGAAGTGTGCCGTAGGAGAGGCCTATGTCCATTAGTGGATATTAAAAGGCTGATAATGATGATAGGAATGATTTCAAAAATTTTTATAGCAATGTAATAGTGATGATCTTTTTAAAATTTTATTCCTTCATAACATGTAAATATGTCTCTAACAGATTTTAATCGTTAACAGATGCATATTAAAATAGATATAAATTAGGGTTATATTTCAAATTCAATTTCGAGTGATTATCAAATTTAAATTGGAACGAAGCATCTGTTCTTTTATAGAATGTAGCTTTTTCTTGTCAAATAGGAAATTTGGAAACCTGCATAATTAAGCAGATTATTTTTTTAAACTGTATAATAATTATAATTATTCGTCCAGTGTGAACGTACATAACATAATAAATACCTATTATATGTACTGAAAACTTGTAGAGTTTACTAGTTATATCGTATCATAAGTATTTATTAACGAAACCTAAAGATTGAATTAAAGTTACTAAATTTAATAGGTTTCAGTTTAAAACTCTACATCATAAGTATTGAACAAAATATAACAATATCTTAATTATAAATGATTTACACTTTTTTTATTTACGATAACAATATCAAAAAACTTAATCCTTAATTATTAAATGAAAGGGTATTAAGTACCGTTTATATATTAGGCGAGGTAACCACGCTAGTACCACTAGTATAGTATTATGTTATCTGTGCTCAGTATGCGAAGTGTTTTAAAAACAAGGTTTTGTGCGCAATTTGGAATTTAATGATAATGTATAAATGGGCTCAAGTTATCAAAATACTATACATTTAAAAAATCAAACAAGTTCCCAAACGTAGAAATTTTGCCATGAAATAATTCAGTTCTTCCGATAATAAGTAGATAGACTCGTATATATTTATATATATCTATCTATCTATCTAAAAAACTTGCTTTTGTTTCTACTTCGGTACCTCACCTTAACAGATTAGTTTGCGTTTACAAGTTAATGGATATGGAAATAAAAAAAAATTGTATGTAAATAACATGACAAACAAAATTGTAAATAAAACTATTTTATCATTAATTATTTAAATAATGTGAATATTCAATATGTGTCAAATTTAAAATATACGAAACCTGTGATGATTGTGGCTCAGATAATAAAGTATCTATTGAAGTGTAATCTCTTATTTTCCTCTCTTGTTTAATATGTAATTGTTTGGTGACGGTAATACGTGGTTTGGTGCAATTGCGATAGCGAGTTTTTATTAATGGTTTATCCATTACATTTTGTTTTATAAAAAGCGACAAATTTCTTTAGCCCTTGCCAATCTTGTACAGAAGTCAAAAATAAGTTATCGTACCCACTATCTATGCGCAGCTATCCTGGATATTTAAGGATCTTCAAGCTCATGGATGACACAGTAAGAGGGGCGTTGGTGTTAAATAAAGATAAGTATCTAGGGAATTGTCTATTTCTCTTCAGGTAGTGTAGTGCGTGAGTGTTTTTAGGATTGCGATATTATTACAGGTAGCTTTGATTTGTTGGAATGGGATAAGTAAAACAATCAAACATCATAACCGCATCAAACAACACACTCAATGTTCTGTCATCAAATAAGGTTTTAACTTTTACAAAGTAGCGGCGATTAGTTCACAATTTCGGCACGTGCTACAAGATTCTTATAAAACTATAATGATATTGATATTATTATGCTTTTTACAGCTCTAAACCAAAAATGCAGAAATTATATACCATTAAAAGCGTAGGGTAAAAAATCAGTAAAGGAGAACATTGTACGGTAATTCTTAGTGCGGGATTTTTTTTTTTGTATTATATCGAAATATCTTTTTGTAAGTTTCCAGTCGCGTTCCTGTTTCTGATGTACTCTTAGGAAATATACAAAAATTGTCAGAGTAGACGTCGACGTAGAGCATTTGACAGGTTGACAATTTTGTTTTTTCCCTTCTTCCATTATGGCAATAAGGGGTTGACAATTGACATTATAGACAATTGACAGTTAAGTATAATAATGTTGTCGTTTTTTCATCTTTGATTTTTTTTAGAATCAAAGTAAAGTGTGTAATCAAAATAAACAAAATTGTTAACGACAAAATTTTAAAAAATTTGCTCGAGATGTGAATTTTCGTATTTGTATATAAATATTAGTTATAATAGTTTACCTTCTATTGATGATAAGTTGTTGGTAATAATTAAATAGTTATATTTTAAAAGTTTACGAAATATGCCTCAGATATTTCAAGTTTTAAGATGTTATAAGTGTTTTATATTTCAAGTAAGTAACTAGACTTTAGTACTTATATTATACATAATATATAATTTTTAATATATATATGGTGTCCGTACTCCATTGAGACGTTATTGAAAATTTTTAGAGCTTCCTCCCCCTCTGGTAAGAGTTGATTGATTTATTTTAAAAATAAGAGAAAATACTCAATACTACTAGTAATTAAGATTTAATATTTATAGACAAGCACTATACACCTGACGGAAATCCCTTAAACCCATATAAAAATTTTATGTTTTAAACATATTTTAGTATTGAATGATATTTAACTTAATTAAAAAAATACGCAATATCTCCTAAGACCTCACTTAAGATTGAGTGAGATCCAACTTGTGTGTGATGTAATGCATAGATGCCCCCTATGTCTTTTTTATGTAAGAGTGGGCAACCATACTTGTGGTTTGTCTGATGGTAAGTGACTTCCACCGCCCATTAACATTTAAATGAAATTAACAATCATAATATGAATGCTTTTAATAAACAGATACATCAAACAAAAAAAAGCAATAAATGGGAATGCAAGATGTGTGGTGAAAAGCAATCAATAAAGCGTCATTATGGCATTGGAACTGGTAAAGAGTGCAGATTGCATGTACAGAAATTAAATAAATTGCAAGCTGAAAAAATCAATATGCCTAAAATTGAAGTAGAAGAAGAGGAAGAAGAAGAAGAAGAAATGGAAAATAAACTAAAAATTACTACTACTCTGAATTACAATAATAAAAGTAAGTGGTCTAATTATATAACTGAACACAAAGAGATACAAGACATGAATGAGCTGATGTTTCTTGATGACAAAGAAGTAGTTCTAGAAAAACCAAAAAATGTCATAAAGTCGAAGCATAAAATAACCAGTCATAAATATTCAGACAAAGATTATCGTGATTCTGTAACGTTGGATGATGTTAGGTCTGAAGAAAAATTTAAAAGTCATGAACAAAGTTGCAATGGGACACCCGAAAAGAATAGAAAAATTCCTATTTGCAATATGAACTTGAGTTTCACAAAAACTAAATCAGTAACATCTTTGGTAGCTATTGAGAAAAACACTTGTTCCAATATATTAAATAATGTGTGTATATCTAACTCACAAGCTATTACAAATGATAAACAAAATAGTTTAAAAAAGAATTCCAAATGGGCACAGTTCATTGAAGTGGAAGATAGTGTTGATGAAAATATGACTTCAAATATTGAATATTCAGAGGGGAACAAGTCTCAAATGAGTGTAGCTGCTGAAAATAACTTTTCACATTCACTGCCAAGCCAAGAATGTTGTAAATCTCAAGATTTAAATACAAGTTTTGATTCTAAGATTCCCATAAAAGAAAATAAAATGATGAAAAGGGCACAAAGAAATGAATCTATATTTTCAATGGTGAATGAACATGATTTGGACAGCATTCTAAATATTTAAATATTATAAAATAAAAATATATCTAAATGTTCTAAATATGAGTGAGAGAAATAAAATATATGATGTTTTTATAGATTTCTTTATTTTATCTTTAAAACCAAATACATGGTGTTTAAAATGCATGCCTCAGATTGAAAATCTCTGTTGTTACACATTTAAACCTACAAGCATTTCTATAAACAACCATTCTCATCACATGGCAACAACTTTATATCACTTTATTTCTAGTACATAAAACTGGCTACAATCATTTATCTTAATAACTTCTAGTAAATTGCATAAAATATATTATGCATGCAAAATACATATAAAAAGTTTGTGTTTTATTAACTAAGATATAGAGAAAATGCAAATTTTGTAAAAATTAACATTATATTAGTGTTCTTATCTCAGATAATAATACTTCAGGCAGTGTCACAAGTTACAGAAAATATAAATATAATTTTAGCTACGGCTAGTCCGGTCGTATGCACAGTAAAACCACAACAGTCCCTACAGGCCATAAGCAAAATTATTAAAACTGTTATTTAAGGCGAAAGAAGTCTCCGAATCTTATTTTTTCTGGCTTTCATCCACTACTCACGCCTTTGATATTGTCTCACTTAAAGAGCGTAAATAACAATTTTATTATGTACTACCTATGTCTTTTGATATACAATAAGGCTTTAATAAATAATCTTTAAAAAAATAAAACATTTTTGTAATTGATGTGCCTGGGTGATAAAATTTGTGTTGGATTTTTCTGCTGACCGGGCAGTTTCGGTTTTTTTTTTATATTTAACGTATGTCATTGGAATACATTCGCAGACAAATTCAAATATCCTTTTATTTTTATAAACCGCTCCGCGGTTTCATAGTTAGAAGAGAGGTTATACACCAGTTTTTTCTTTTATATAATAGAAACACCTTGAAAGATTACTTAACATAAACATTGCATCAACCCCTAATTCACGATTTGTTTTTTAAATATATAAGAATTCTTTCCAAATTGCCCATACGAAGTACGGAATATTACTAAAACATATTAAAGTTTTATTTGTTATGATATTGTATTGTATACAGGACTATGGATCTATTACTTTTTTATGTTGTTACGGGCAACTGAGCTGGTGTTTCGCCTGATGGTAAGCGATCACCAACGCCCATGAACATTCATAGAGATAGTGCTTCTGCGAATGCGCTGCCCGCTTTTATGAAGGAAGGAATCCTAATTCCTAAGGAAAAGGATAATGGAAAGATTGACGACTGGAAAGAAGGATTGTACTGGGAAGAGTGAGGAAAAGGAAACGGCTCTCTTTAATTCATATAAATTATCAAATGAATTAGCGCCAATTATCCTAATATTATAACAATACTACATATTATAACGTGTCTACGTACAAACTAAGTGACGACTTAAATAGCTTTGAAGTCTAGATTATAAGTCATAATTTAATTAAAGCGCATTTTGAATTAAATAGATAATTATTCTCCTTATAGTTGTTTTTGTGGTCTTACTGCGACATAGCTCAAAAATCACAAAACAAGATATTCATCCATAAATAATTCATAAAACAGAATTTTAAATATAGCATATAAGTAGGTAGATATAAAGATAATTTCGGAAGCCCTACTAGATTCGATGCTTTATAATTATTATAAATAATGTTACGATATCTATCAAGATATACTATATCTATAGACTTAAAGATATTGTATTCGTCTAAGATGTCGACAATCTGCTTCTCTCCCTCTGCGATTTTTATACTCGTATCTTCAGAGCATTGTTTAACAAGTTTCAAATTCTTTAACAAAATAAATATTTTTCGACTAGTATGCCATCATGTGTCGGCGACGATGTAGCTCACGGGCTCTTGCATAACGCCGACCATAGCCACTCCACCGCCATGCTCTAAAAATACAATTAAAGTCTGAATATTGTTTATCGTTCAAGTTCCATTATAGAATAGGATAAGATATATATAGTATATAGATGTATATAGTTGGATATATATAGTACCTTTCATTATAGCTAGGAGAGTCTCCCCTATACGTAATATGATCATCCGCATATCGTCTACTTATGTCCTCTATGTTACCTGCAATCGAAAAGATCATTAAAATAATGGAAAAAGTGAATGCGATTGACATAATAATTTACCATAAATTACCAGAATTAGAATGCGAAAAACGTCTGCAAGAGGGTCCTCGACAACTAAGCAATTGTTGCAATTGATTGTGGAAGTAATCTTTTTCGGCGACTGATAAATATTTAAACCTGTTTTGAGTTTCAAATGGATCTGCAAAATATTTAGAATGAATTAGGTTAAGAAAAGGAACATGAAATAATTCATTTCACCTTTTCTTAAATTAAAACATACCTATGCGAAGATTATAGTATGTTACAAGTCCAGTAACAAATTCACAATATAACAAATTATGCGTTGCATTTATTGTTCGCACACAGTTATAAGTGTTATTTGAAGCACTCATACAAAAACAGAATGGCCCTGCAGTCCATAGTGGAGCAGTTCGCCAATGTTCATTATCATGTCGGAAACAGTTCATGCGTTCGGATTCGCATAGCCGTTCAAGCTCCGCCTGAAACAAATAAACAATTCAATATTTTTGCAAAGCACGAGATACCTAACTTTTACTTTTAACGTTTAAAATCCACTTAAAAGTTTTTAATTTCTAAATGTATAATACTCGCGTAAAATCAAACACAAGAAAATACTAATATCTAACTTTCTGATCTTTTTATACCTTCTTTTTAGCTTTTCTCAATTTCTTACGCAATCGTTGTTCTTTGAGCTTCCGCCTTTCTTCTTTGGCTCTTTGAGCTGCTTCTAGATAAGCTTGAGCTGGTCCCTTAACTTTTCTGTCGATAGTAAGAAATATTAGTAAAAATATTTTCTGTAGAAGCAAGATTTATCATCATTGTGAATATTATTTCACCAATATAATCGCTTTTTACTTATATACAATTATAAATAGGAACGAACAGTAGAAAAAAAAAAATATTTTTTATCACTTACCGGCTTTCTTCACAGTAGCAAACATGCTTGTCTTCGTTCTCTATAAACAGAGGATGTAATCTTTTTTGGAATATGTCTGTGGGCTTACTGAATATATCCATATTATTTGGAGTTCCCCTATTAGGGTTAAGTTTTTCATACTCTGACGCATCAAATCTTGTTGGACCCAAATTCCCAGCAGTAGTTGTTACAGGCCTCCCTTTAGAAACATAGTGAGGCGTTTCCGTAGTTCTTTGAATGGACTTATTAACCATATTGTTTTGATGATTTGAAAGTATAATGTCTGCTTCAGAGTTATAATACTTTGCGGTTGTATAATAATCAGTTGCTACCGTTGTGCCATCAGTGCTGGAAATTGATAGATTTTGTAACGGATCTCTTATGCTCGATAATTCTATTATTCTTGAAAATTCGGTAGTAACTTCATCAATTGTTGTTGTTGGTATACTGTATGGCGTACTTTTTTCATCGACGATACTTTTGTCAAAATGATCATTGTTGGTAATAATTGTTGTTACCTGAGGTTTTGGTAAATGTTCTAGCTTTTGTGTTCTATTATTGGAAATATTACTACCGCTTGTAGGATGTAACTCGAATATATTTGGCACAGTACTTGAATTATTTTTTAGCTGTATTTGTAAAATATCATCTTTTATGTTAGTATTTGCCGTAGGTACACTATACTCGTTAGTGTGTTTTAACTTTTTTTCGAATAAATCAGTATTTCTTTGTTTAGGCTTGAGTCTTTGTATGCGAAATTTACGCGTGGAATCTTTATTTGTATTGTTCCCATGTAAAATAGTTTTATTATTCTGAATACGGTTTATTATGTACGATGGATTAATAGTCTGAACTTCAACTTGAGCAGGCTTGCTATTTTTTAAATGTCTTTTAATCTCTTTCAAATCTTCTAATTTCGTTTTAAGCTGTCTTATTTGATCTTCTAAACTTAACCTGTTAGTATGCCAAGCTTTTAAATCATTGTATATAACTTGTGAGCAATTAACTGTGCCATCCTTTTCAAGTTTGCATTCTAATGTCGAATCATTATTATTAATCAATCCTTGGTTTCTTTGTTTATGTTTATTATGATTCCAGTGTTGTGCCCTTCTCTTGCTTCTCTTATGATCTATAGTATCTTTGGTACGTTCATAAGCTTCTAAGAAGGCTTCAGTCTCTTTTATCAGTTTGTCAATTTTATCTTCGACGTTCTTTTTCTCAACTTCATTTAAAGGTTCATTTTGAAAACTTAAATGGCCTATGCTAGGGTTTTCTTCAAGAATACTATCAACAGTGTTAGGTTCAAAAACGTCGTTGTTCATTGAACGTTTAGTTCTAGTTATATTTTCTTTATTAATATCAGCCGGGCGCCTAGCAATATTACCGTCAGTTTCTAATCTTGTGTATACTAGACCACTGGGTGTAAAACATGCGCATTTCTTTGTGCTCATTTTCGGGTGAGGTTCAACTACACTTGGCTGAAATAAATAATACAGATATACATCTCAAAACTCAAAGACAAGATTTACATTGATATGTCTTTTTAATATGATCATTATGTAATATTAATAATTTAAAAATGTAATCAGCATGCCCAATTCTATAATACATTAGATTAAATGAATTGCATTATATTCAAAATGCAATATTACCTCGTATTTGCATTTGTGTTTTCTCCATCGACCGTTTACAAGAACACACTTCCACTTGCGTTTGTCAGAGCATGGAGCTCTTAGTTCAGCTTTTGAGCATTCTGCAGCTAGACGTGCTGCTTTTCCATTGATTATACTGGTCTCCGATGATTCTATTAAACATTAATTTTATATTAACATTGTATATTTAAAGAAATATATGGCATTATCAACTAATCTAAATATCTATTATATAAGCCTACCTGACAAATAATTTTGTTCATTAGAATTAGGATCATCAGCTTCCAGAACCTTCTCTAAACTAGCTTCAAGAATTGGATTGTGACTTTCATTTGATATCAGCGGCTCTGAAGATTTACTTGCACTTGTTGCTTCAGTACCCTGTAAATATATAAATATTTTAGATTTAATTGATTTAAAAAATATATACATTACTTAGATACAGGTAAGGTATTGAATAAAACGAATAAAGTCCATATATCTGTTCTAAATGTAGACAAAAGCTATCTCTAAAATACACTGATTAGAAAAGAAAAAAGCTCACATCATCATCATCATCGACATCGTCGTCAAGTTCTAAAAAGTCATCTTCCGAATCATAGTCGAAGTCTCCACTCTCCGAAGATGACTCGGAGGGTTGTGGAGTTGTTGCCTTCTCGTTCATTTCCCGGCTATACTTCTGGGCGCGCAGACGTTCCTCCATAATATGAGCTTGCGTTTCGCGACGGCCAGAGCTTAACAATACAGATATTTATTATGAAAAAATGAGCTTACTATGTAAGATTATAAAGGCGAAGATTATATATGCAACGCTGGGCCAATGTTAATAAAAAGAATGTGTCGTAGGGTAATATGACGATAATTAATTAAAAAACGCTTGCCTTTTGCCAATGCAAAAACTTAATTGACATAATTTTAAAAGTTTTTCTTACCTTTCTACAAGGAAAGTATCAGGCCAATGTGCCGCAGCTACTCTTCTGCGTCTAGGCTGGAGGAGAGGCAGTAATGAACGACCGTCCATGTGTGCAGGAGGATCCACGCCCCCCATGTCCAGAAAAGTTGGAGCCAGATCTATATTGAGGACGATATCGTCGACACTGGAAATGATTAAAAGTATCATAAATATAATTGTCGGAATTTTGATATTCGACAATGAATATATATCAGTAAAAATAATTCTATCAAAAACATTTACTTGACTTGACAATCTCACTTAATTAAAAAATAAATCTAAAATATTATAATGTGAAATTTAAACGTACACGGTGCCTGGTTCAACGCCGGGGCCACGAACTAGAAAAGGGACTCTAATATCAAACTCAAAAGGAAAGCTCTTTCCCTTTACGAGCCCGAACTGTCCCAGATGGTATCCGTGGTCCGAGGTGTATACGAGATACGTGTTATCTAATTCGCCGAGGGCCTTTAATTCTTGATACACCCGTTCTACTGCCTGCAACATTGAATTACTTAATTATTTACAGCGTCTCACGTCATTTTTGTTATTTTAATTAACGAGTTTTTAAGACAGTAACAACAAAATAAGTTAATAGATGTTTTCTTATTTGTACTTGGTCATTTGTTACACAATCTTTTTATGTCGAGAAAAAATCCTCCCTAGGTATTTGATAGCGCGTATTGCGTATAACCATTGTAACATAGAAGCGAAAATATTGTATCATATTTATCATAAATACTGCTCAGTTTTTATGCCGTATGCTAGTCTTTCTACGAACTAGAAGCGTGTTGACTTCAATGCTTGCTCAAGTAATATTTTAATGTGGCGTAACGATAACAGCTTTTCAGATGAATATGTAGTCCTGCTTTATAATTAATTATAGCTATAAAATATAATTAACTGCTTGAGAGTGCAATGTAATCTAAATGAAAAGTAATGAAAGTAGTTCATAATAAATTGAAGATATACCATTATTATCTAGACTAGGTTTGTTTAGTACAAGTAGATACCTAAGGAGGAAATTATATATGTAGGTATGCTTTGAAAATCAATTTACTTCAATTCAATTATATAGTTAAAATTAGGCGACTCTGGAGAGTGTCGGATTTTGTCCGAACTTCTGAATAATATTACCATATCGACGCTCTGCAGTGTCTGCAAACGCTTGGTCATCAAGAGGTCTGTGAACTGGCGGTGAATGGGTTTCATTTTCTCCGTAACACGAAGTATCCATTGCTTGTCAGGATTAGGCGCCATGTCATACGTAGGTGTGCTGTAATTATGATTATGGTAAAACTACTAATATTGTGTATTATCCTTCTTGCAGGAACTTAAACTAAAACTAGGTAAAAAAATACTTAATCTATTAATTTACCCACTTTTTAATTGACATGTGCGATATAATAATAGATATGTGGCAAACGGTACATCGTCATGCAACGGTGCAAAAAGACTAACCGAAGAAAAGATATAAATATTGTGGGAGTCGAGCACGCTTCGGCACGAATTGGGCCAGCTCGCACCGGGGAAGTACCACACCCCTACAGAAGACCGGCGTGAAATAGTGGCATGCCACTGTGTTTCGTACGGTGAGTGGGGGAGCCGGAGGCCCGTTTCCTTTTCCTCACCCGTCCTAGTCCATACCTTCTTTCCAGTCGTTAATCCTTTCCTTTTCCCTTACCCCATAAAAGCGGGCAGCGCATTCACAGAGGTACTAGCTTTGCGAATGTTTATGGGCGGTGGTGATCACTTACCATCAGGCGAACCACCAGCTCAGCTACCCGCTATGACTTAAAAAAAAAAAAGGAATTACACATATTCGATGCGTATTATTGTAAATCATTAGCAAATTGTACAATTTTCCGGCGACATATTTATATTATATTCTGTGTGTTTCTAAACGTACTGTATATATGTTAAAGCAGGTACATATATGTTTACTATCTCAATTCTGAATGCAACATCAGCTAACAAATTTACCAGTTCGTCCTTCCTTACGCGAGTAAGATTTAACTGTCACAAATTCTTCGATGCATGTGTTAACTTTTTTGTTTACAGTAGAAATATAATTCTTTTTTAGAAATAAGGTCGCGGACGTTCAGGGCAAGGTATCCTATATCATTCTAAAATGAGACCAAATCACAACAATTTCCTATCAAACACAAAAAGAATCTCTATAGTTTATGGGTTAAAAAACCAAAAAAAATTTACAGTCGAATTGAGAACCTGCTTCGTTTTTGGGACGTTAGTTAGTAAATATATTTATTCGATGGAAGAATAAGTGTACGATTATTCTCGATATTATTTTTACTAGTATTCCAGATATCCTCAACAAAATATTAAACAATCTCCCAGGATGACTTTTAAAGATCACTAAACGTTAATAAATCATGTAAACAGAAATATTGAGGACCAAAAAAGTTTTACACACTAATGAATCTAAAACCCTTGATAAAGGTTTCGATAAACCTTAAACAACATTCGCCGATGTTATCATTTTGTTATATTTCGAAGTTTATTTAAGTGGTATCATTACAATATTTTAAAATTAAAATACTTTTTATGTGTTTATTTTTTATTGCAATCCCGTTTGTCGGCTCGATCCCCAGACAGGTTTGTCGGCCACACAATACGACAAAATCAATAAGAGATGCTGTACAAATTATAGCAACGATTAACATCAACGTTTTTTTTCAATGAATAGTAGGTATATGAATTTATTGTAATAAATAAATGTTCCGTGGAGTTTCAGCTGCTAAGTTTGCAATATATAATGCGTGTATGTCATAACACTAAAACTATATATTTCATGTTTAGCCTCATCCTGAAAAGCTATTCAGTACGGAAAAAAAAATTATAAGTAATCCTACATTTGATGTAGTCAACACACATACATTTCATCTCCTAAGATGCAAAATATGCATAGCTCTCAAAGTATACTTGAATATTAAAAAAACACTGCCAGTTGGCAACTTTGCACCGGGCGGTGGCGCCCATATGTCGTACGTAAAACTCGCTGAATTAAATTCGTCTTTATTAAAGCTGCAAATACAACGCGGAAGCCATCAAAGCCTTCAATGTTAAGTCATTAATCACACCGAGATGCAAATAACTCACCCAAAATAAAAATGGACAAGACTTGCAGTTGTTTTTACCTATAGGTAGGTACATAACTCAGTTTTGTAATCGTCTTAAAACTTCACTTATAAATTCCACTCGTATATCTTAATTTTCTCGATAGGTATTAAGGGATAACCATGCTTATTTTTTCTTATACTTTTTGTTTAAAATAGTGTCTTGGTGGTCTCATTAAAAATCAGATTATCTGATCATGGATTTGGTTGCTAATTTTTTTTAAATACCATATTAATTAACTTCAACTGTCAATGGGTTTCGATGAATATTTAGAATAAAATTTTTCTGATCGACGATAACAGGCTGTCCTTGATTGCTACGGAATATTATCTGTTTAACTTTAAAGTGTTTTATAATTTTGTAATGAATCTAATAATTAATACTATGTTCTCGTTGTCGTATGTGAATTTTATTGCAATAACCTAAATACTTTTTTCCTATACCTAGTCTTGCCATAAATATTGTAATAAAGAAAAAAGAAAATTGTTAACTGCAAATAACATTTATTA